>NC_143012.1:209753495-210070995 GCF_055824585.1 Amblyomma mixtum | reverse complement strand
TTTCTCTCCGAGCTAGAAATCGCTGGCATTGGTAATGCCAAGAACTGCAGGCTAAAGTCAACAAGTTACAGTACATAATTTCAGCGTAACCGCCATCCCTTCATACCCACAGCCTTTCCACAACACTTGCGCTTTTTTAAGCACCAATTGGTTTTTGCTGCCAGTATCACCAAGTTTTGGCGACACACATCCGGGAATTGCGACGAACCTAGGGACGAGCATAATGCCGCACCTAAAAGCAAACATGAAGTAGAGCCTTTATGAATTATTGTAAAAGTTTCCATCTTATATAGCAAGGAAAGAAAAAACTTTACCCTGCCCCTGCTGCAGTCCTTATGCTACGTAATCTAACTGGCGATGTTGGGCACTAGTTGTTCTTTTCAATGACGCTTCATTTTCTTCCACCATTTTTTCTGTGCTTCCATATGTTGGGCACCGGTGGCGCTGCCTCCTTTGAGATGCCATTAGACCGGTTGAATCAACAAATAGAAGGGCTGTCCTATGTCGCCAATGGCAACAATATGTAGCCGCACACGAAGGTGAGAAGTCCGCCAAGGGGGCCAACGTGTTGCTAAGATTGATGTGAAGCGGAAGCTAAGTGATGTAAAACATCGAAACAACCCAAAAAGTCTAAGGGCGCTGGCCGGAATAAAAATTAGGAGGGGCTGAACGCTGCAGAATGTAAGCACCAAAATCAGTGAATGGAACCTGGCATGCTATGCAGCTGTGAAAAGCGACTGATAGCGGAGCCTCTTCAAACCGCGAAAACAATCAAAGGGAGCTTGCGTGCGGCGTAGCTCCAAGAACAAAAGCAGGAAGGGCCGAGGCCTATTTAGCATACAAAAGCCCAATGCATTACTTCTGTGTGGATACTAGCATATAAACGCCGTCTTGGAATTGGTTGCGCTTCGCTGCCATTCATTTCGTCATGCATCGGTTTCTAGGAAGAATGCTAGAGTTCTTTCAGTGTGTCCTTTCTTCTTTGTGATCACTCCCATTTCAATTAATCAATTTATTTACTCATTCATTTATTTCAGGTTTCTTGCGACTCTCGTGGGTGGAATGAGAAGTACTACTAAATGTGCAGTGCCGAGGCTGGCAATCAGCCTAGTCTCCCTATGAGACACCAGTGATTAAATGTGGTGCATTACCGCATGGACGAAGTCTCATTCCCATAGCCTGCACACACGGAAGCCCAAGCGTCTTTGAAGAGCATCTACGATGACTCCGAGAAGCAACAAGAAACTGCCTTCCACCACAAGCATCTTTGGACATCCTTGCAGGTGGTCCCGTCGCACTCGCTGCAACTTTATTTAACTGGTAGGCAACAGTGAGGCTATGCTAGCTAGCGAATAACTTTTCACTTATGCTCACATCAATGGCCCGAAACAGCGCTTTCGAACATCCGTCGATAGTGGACGTTTCATGTATGCGAAAACGTGGGTATGAGGGCTGAAGCAACTAACTTAGTTGACGCCTAAGTAAGCTAAAGTGTGGAATGGGGCAGCGTTAGAAGCAGCGTTGCTGATACATGTTTGTGGGTCTGTGTTAGTTCTTTCGCCGCATACGCAATGTGGTCAATGTCACAGTATTTTCAGTGCACACACGCAATCATGGGTTGAGTATATCTCTGCTCAGTTCTCAGTGCGTGTCTCCCCAGCTGTAGATCAAGTCTGTGGCAAAGATGCCGTCTCACATTCCACTCAACTGGTTTCAACCTGCTTATCTTGCCATTTCCTGTGCGTGGTAAAGGGTGAGATTAACATTGTGGCCATGTTACTTTGTGACGTCACCGCCCTCGTACCAAATCCGCGTTTTTGTGACTAACTCAGGACGCGTAATCGCATGATGTGAAATGCCGCGGTGGGCAGGTTGCTCACAACCCATGGCCGGGCAACAATTACGTCACAAGATCAAGTGATCTTTTGACCTCATCACCCTCTCCATCAATCGGCGTCTTTTGTAACTAACAGACGCGAAATGCATGATGTGAAGTCTAAGGCTGTCGCATTAACAGCTAAATTAGAGTTATTTTCTTTCCTCATTTTTCTGCCTTCATTATTATACGTAGTGCATGAAAAAATTCAAGCCCAAACGAACATAGATGCCCTTAATCACCCTCCGTCTTTTTTCGACGCTAATTAAGAGAAAACTTCCCCTTAATTTTATCTTGCACCACCATGGATTGATTTTCAGCCATCCGTCACACGTAAAAAATTGAAGCGTTGTCACCTCGTGCTAAATGTTAGGTGAAATCGAGGTTTGTAAAAAATAATTACCTGTATTCGCCTCCTTGATATGCAAACCACTTCCCTGCGTGATGCTTTCGAACGCATATTTTTTTAGCCAGTCACATTTCTTAGTACATACAGGAAATCATACGAAGAGCTACGCTGAGGCCCAATTATGATGATTTGCTCGCTAGACCGGTGTTTCTTTTAGTTCTACAAGTTCCTCATGATGCACGCATTTCCCTTAACTGTATATGCAAACTTAACATGAAAAAACACTTGGAGGTCGAGGGCTGCTTAACAGGCTAAGATCGGGGCGCCTCTTGCAAGAAGACATAAAAAGAAGCTCGACTTTATCCGGATCAGCTTATAAATAGGTGAAGTCTGTTTGCGTAAGCGGGGCTGACGGGTGCTAATTCGTTTTTAATCTTTGTGGTGACCCCTGCCTAAGGAATCTACATGAAAACTGGCGCACGCATTCAGTGCCACGGCTTTAATTTGGAGGCATTCTGCAGCCTTCTACGGTGCGTGAAATACCGCATTGCAGGTGACACAGGCTATTTCTCCGTGAGAGAGGACGTTATTTACATTCGCATGGTCCTGATGAGGAGCGGTTCCTTGTCCAGGTGGTGGCAGCTGCGATGAAGAGAGCTGCGTGACCCGGATCCATAACTTACCGGGGAAAACATTGCCCTCCTAGGGACCTTATTACCACTAAGAAAACAGGAAGCCACAGTGAAAGCAAAAGTCCTGCAACACCGGAGGCTCAGACTCGCCTTTTCTTCAGAAAAAGTAACAGTGGGTGAACAAGGGGCGATGGTATCGGTTGCAAATGACGGGGTGGCTCCCGTATTAAGGTGAGAAGAATAAATGGCCCAAGGGTGAATAGGGGCGATGAAAGACAAGAAGACGGCATATAAAAGAAGAAATAAAAGCGTATAACGGAAACCAGAAGTTCATCAATCGGGTGGTTTCTGGGCAGGTATGGCGCTCTTTCCCGTTCACTTGTCTTGTGTGTGTGTGTGCTTTTTGGCGCCTTTACTTTTACAGATATGGCGGTAGGATGTGACGCTTAAGAGAACCAATAGCGCTATTCTAGCAAAGAAAACTGCAAGTAAAAATCATAGGAAATAAGAACGCGGCTCAGAAAACAGTCTTTTGAACGCTGCAAATATGATGATAAAGAATGGCGTGTGCCGAATTAAAGGTAGCAAAGTAGCTCTTGACATTCGAAGAAAGAGCGCGAAACAGACAAAGGACCAACGAAAGAGAACACGCGTGGTGTCGTCGTAGGTCCTTTGTCTGTTTCGAGCAGGTCTTTAAGATTCCCTACTTACAACTCGCCCAATATAGAAAGCTGTTAAGTTATAGCTCTTTGACGCAAGCGTAGGAGGGGCAATTGGTTTAATGACGTAATTTTTGAACAAGAGATTATTATGTAAGAAGAAATCGCGAGAGTCAAGTGACAAGTTATTGTTCTTCTTTTCATCCATAAAGTGACAGAAGCAGAGAAGGAAAGAAAGCGTAAGCAATGTCCTCGCTGTAGGTTTCGGACCTAATAGAAACTCCGCAAATGTCGCGGTTCGCAACAGCTACCTGTCATGTAAACCTAGTTTGCTGCTCAGCTCATATTTCTTAGAAGGGCTTTGTTTTGCTTATACAGGCTAGAGTAAACGCTTTTTAAGCAGAGAAAATGTCTTGGGCCGCGCAGAAATAGGTGGAGCTACATGACAGTCTGACCTCTGAAACTTAACCATCATACAGTCGGCCAATTAGTTGCCATGGCGAAGTAAGATATCTTAGCCTTTTCACCTGTCGGCCAAATGCCCATGGAATTTGTTTCTCAAATTTCAAAGATTCAACGCTGCTTGCTCGAATCTGTTTTCATACGGCGTCAAGTACTAGTCGTTTGAGAACAGAAAAAAGAAAATGTGCAGCAAACAACAGTGACGGTTACGTTCCTAGCTAGTAGAATCCATGCTTTCCCAACCCTGAAGGTTCCCCAAAGCTGCTACGTGCACCTTCAGCGAAATCCTCCGCACATAAAGTGAGCACTGCGCAAAACGCGAATGTGCGTTGTTTGCTCAACTGCATGTTACCTGGTTGCGGTAGTGTCAGTTACGCAGGAAACTTGGGAATGAGCACCAATGATGTTTTTGGGCAGATATTTTATACGGCAGATCACATTGAAGGTGTCTTAGCATATTCGTGGCATGAAGTACCAGCAATGACTGTCTTCAGGCAAACGAATCACAAATACTGGACTTGTGCGTGCGTGCCTGAAAGGGTAGACAGGTGCGTGTCAGACTGCGCAACGCCCATGATCGTAGGCCACGCTTTTTTAGCGCGCGCTTATGCTGATTCTACTCTTTCATTTTCTTCCTCTCTCTCTGCCGCTGAAGCGTGTCTCCCGACTATCATGCCGTCTGTTAACAAGGCATGCCATGGGGAACCACAGTTTACAGACCTTCTCCGCACACAGAGTCCAGTCGTCGTGGCTGTAATTAGATTTTGAATAACGTGAAACCCTTTGCATTCTAGCCGACAATAAAGTTCAAACATTTTTTGGTGCTCGTGCAGTAGGTAAGAAGAGAGGCTGTGAAGGCATCTAAAGACCTAATATTTTATGACCTGTTTTCTTTTTTGTTGACTTTTCTAGGCTCACCGACGAAAGATACATCACGCTTTACGCAGAACACGCGAGCCAAGGCAGGAAGCAGAAAAGTGCAGAGCACTGAAGGAAAGTAACTGCATTTCACAAATAATTTTTGTTTGGCCCCAAATTTTTAATATTTAAGTTCCTAAACCTTCACGCAGTGTGAAACGAACAAGATAAACAGGTGCAAAAGGAAAGCAAGAGGATGGCAACACAGAACAGGAAAAAGCATTCTTGTAAAACATTCTCTTTGATCTTCTTTTGATATGTACTTGACTAAGAAACTCCATGATATCGTTTTATTTTTTGTATGCTGAGAAAATCATCGTTAAAAAGTAAAATGTCCGGAATGTTAGATTGTCAGCTGTCTCTTTCTGTTTCAGGCGCGCAAAATCGGTAATGTATATAGCTATAGTGGGCATGTTTTTTAGTAAAAGACGTGTGAAAACCTTCAAATATTCTATTGAAGCTACCAATAGGCTTCCGTCAGAAGTCAACTATTCTTAAATGCCTGATTCTGGCGCTGATCTGAATATGTCAGGACACTCGGAACCGCGACAGGCTGTTCTACCGCTTTCAACCCTCAACTCGTCCTTTTAAGACAATATAAAAAAATGGATCGTTTGGTTTGTATATTTGGGCTATACGGAGTGTGTCCATCCCTAAAGAGCGTTCCTTAAAGGGTAGCTTTTTTTTTTCTCTGGAAAGGCAACGTTCTAAACGGATATTGCAGCCTTTCGTGTCGTTGTGTCAGTTAGAGATGGTTGGTGCCCGACGTACTTATGGTCCATGGCTACACATGGTTCAGGACGTGCAAATGTTGGCAGTAGCAAATAGGGGCAAGTGTGTCCTTGGAGTGTGT
The DNA here is from genome assembly GCF_055824585.1 of Amblyomma mixtum. Lineage (NCBI taxonomy): Eukaryota > Metazoa > Arthropoda > Arachnida > Ixodida > Ixodidae > Amblyomma > Amblyomma mixtum. The sequence goes on along the minus strand of NC_143012.1, from coordinate 210,065,246 downwards.
GGTTTGTGCTCACACTAAAACCCGAAAAGTGCTAAGGTATTTAGACCACTTGATGATAGACTACTTAAAGAGTACAAAAGATGAAAAATCCTGAGAAATGGTTTCAAGTGAGACCAATATAGAGTGATCTGAAAGAAAATATCTCGTGAAAGTTTATCCCTGCTGAATGAATCACGAATGTTTGCCAAGTGCATCAGTTAACGTGTTTGAAAGGGGCACATGTGTTCTAATAAATAGCCCTCGGCAATCTTTCTAGTGGCTGAATTTATTCGTCACGTTATAAGATAGAAAAAGTTGAACTACAGAATAGCCCTTTGAAGGAGGGTGTCCAAAGCATTGTGCTAAAGCATAAAGCATTGCGCTTGTGCGCATGTGAATGAATACGTGGGTGTAGGCTTATCTGCTTGTTTGGGGACCAGCCCGCGCTTATGCATAAGTGAGTATGTTGATGTGGCTGCTAAGATTCCGCAAACGTATGTGCTTTCTTCGCGCGCAAATACAAGTTTCCCCATCGTTGCATCATGTGGCTTCTTTTTTGGCCCCAGCACGTCAGTTTCTTGACCAGATCCAGCCATTATTTTTGCTTTGTTCTCACACCACCTGGGAGACAGCATCTAAAATGGGGAGGTGGGAGGAGGGGATATAGCACTTTGTTTTCAGGGGTTCTCGATATCTGCCTGTGCAACCACGGGTGGGCTTGTGGTCTAACATCTACCACGACCATGACAGATACCGCGGTGTTGCCGGATGCCTACCGGTTAAATATCTACTAGCGCGGTCCCTTCCTGTTGTTCTGCTATTCTGGGATCTCAACGCCCAGGAAGATAACCCAGAAAGTCCTCTAAAACGACTGGGATGGAATGGGTAGTGGTCTTTTTATAAGGCTTTGGCAGCCTAGTTGTTTCGGCGTCTGCCGCGCATAATATTGAGGTGCTGGGCTCGATCTCCAATTCTGCCAGTTAGCCTCCGGTTTTCCACCAGGCACAAGCATTATCCTACCCACAGGCTCGGCCTCCTCTGCGTCAAAAGCTTGCAAATAGGTTCTTTGGTTGAATCGCTAGTTTCCTGAGGAGGCCCATCATCTCGTTATATCCAGCATTTTCGCTTTCTCGATCAGGAATTTAAAAATTTTAATTTAATTTTAATTTTCCAGTTGTTTCAAGGGCACACACTGTTACTGGTGGACAGCGAAGTTCGTGACTCTAGATCCGTCTGGAATGACGAGGCCTCAATATTGCTTCTTGACAAATTTAGGTATTCAGTGAAGGTTAATACAGGGTTTTGACGCATATTTCGCGAAAAAGTATTGTTACAGTTTGAAAAGAAGCATGGCTGTTCTCTGGTGAAAGGTAACTGCTACTACGCTCATATCTTGTGGACAACGCAGGGCCGCATCACATGATGTCTTTACGAACGAGCTTCCAAACTAACCCAGCAAACTAATGACCCCCGGTGCAGACTACGCTGCTTCTGAAGCACGAAGGTTTACGTACTTCCCTCTTGCAAAGTGGAGCGAACGCCAGCTGCTGGTTAGTTACGGAAGCCGTTGCTATGCCGTTTTGTTGTAGGCGTCTACTAGGGGCTTCGGCAGCCGCGCTTCGCGTTAATTGCAGCTGTTTTGGCAAGCGAGCTTCCCCAAACTGCATGCATGAAAGAATTCGTACTCCTAGCTGCCGGTCATACACCATGCCAATGGAAGTTGGCTGTTTCCGTGACGAAATAAGAATGAAAAGCTCCGAATAAACAAAGCCTCGAGAGGCGGACAAAGGAATGGATCGAACCGACGCGTCTGGGTGGCGGAAGCAATAATTTTCTCCGACACGTGGCTTTTTGCTCGTCTGCTGGAGACGAGCTGTATGGCCCGCGACAACATGCAGCCATCGCATTGTACCCGTACAAGCCTGCAAACTGTCGTTGAAGGAAAGGGACACGCTTTACTGTGGAGCATGTTTGGTACGGCTACCAATTCCAACGACGCTCGAACAACCTTTTCTTCTTGTTGACTCCTGTTTCTAACACTAGTTCCTAGCCAAGACAATCCACGCTTACGCCACAATCCTGCAGCTTTAGTACGGTTAGAAATCTCATCGTGCTTACTACGCTAAGTTATATTTACCCCGTTAAAGTTGGGCTTCTATAGGTAAGCTCTCATTTCTTTTCTTCCTCAAGACGCTTTACACACGGCGGCATTACCAAAGCCATATTTTAACTATTTCATTGGCATTATAGCTGCCAAAAGCATACAGAAGTTTTTCTTTCTACAGGAGGGAATTTCTGACCAATAAAGTATTTCGCTCTCTACACACTTTTTTCTCCTTGTAAAGCTATCCTAGTCGAAGGAAATGTCGAACATATGCAGTTTGCGATTGCTTCAATTACTGTCCATGGGTAGACGATGTTTTGTACGAAAAAAAAATTAGCAGAATTTTCATTCTTTCACTTATTTCAATTTATACAAGTTCTCTAATGTTCCCCGTTACCGTTTAACTGCTTACTCCCGCTAGTATTCGGTCGTTCGTTCTGTCACTATTATTCGTTGATCAGCTTCTGTGATACCCAAAAATTCTGGACAAAGCAATTTCTTTCCGGGAAGCCGTCTATGAATACAATTTTTTATATAATGTAAGATTTTCATATAAAAATCAATATATCCGGAAATCACTCGACGGCAGTCTTGCATTTTGTTTTCAATTACCCTTTTTGCTGTCGTCAAAAGCGTTCTTCATTGGTTTCTTATGGTACCCTTAAATGTTCGATGCGGTCGATTGGAACACTTTAAAAGAACGATTTTGCTACATATCAGAGGAATAGATCACTACCTTCAATATTTCCGTAACAGTATATTAATGTTTTTCAATTTTCAAAATTTTTGTCCGAAATGGTTGGACATGTGTTCGAGATACGACCACTGCGCTTGCGCAACCAACGTAGAGATGGCGAAGCAGCAGCGAATGACATGTATTTATGACTAGTGAGCGCCAGGAGGGCGTGTTACCTCAGTCATATTACCTCCGTCAACTGTTGAAGTCTTCTAAAAACTGTTATCATAGCCGGTCTGAATTTCAACGCAATGTTATCTTCTTCTTTACATTAATTCTCGCTTCTCTAATATATCACCATTTCCTTTCACGGCTAAAACATGGCGGTGATTGTCAGGCAGAGACAAAAAACTTCACTTCTGGCAAATTATTTGTATTTCAATCGGAACTTGAATGCCGCCGTCCTCCTAATAATCAACTCCACTTTCCCCACCCGGACCTGCCATAATGGCACCAGTAGTAGCAATATGCGTCCAGTTTCATCCACCATGGCTGCTGTAGCTAGAACCAGAAACCACCACGGGCCGCTCGCTGCGGGGCTCTTGAAAACACTTGTCGTGTCTTAGCGCTCTTGTGCTTTGAACCTAAAAAAAAAAAAGTGGCTGACCTCAGAAACCACAAAGTTTCGCGCATAACGCCACCGGAATAATCAACGCTCTCCAAGCGGCCATCTTCGTGCCAATACAACGACATGCACTGAAGCCCGCCTGCCTAATGGAAATTTGGAAAAGAAACACGGACTTTTTTGTTTTGTATAAGAACCTCTGCGAAGCACAGAGTCCCCTAAGGGAACCGTTTCGACATTAGAATTGGATCCCACCGCGCGTCATGAGGCGTACGTGAAGAAATTGAATCCTGGAGAATGAGTGCTTGTAAAGTTGAAACTCTTTAACGGGAACAATGTCCCGCTGCGGAATGCAGTTGCGGTCTTAGGCCACATTTTTGCGCCAAAGTGTGGCGCTTAAGTGTCATTCCATGATAAGTCATGGAATCAGCAAGCGAAGAAGTAAATTAAAATATAGAGTTTTGTGGCGGCATCAGGATGACGACGCAATAATATTCACATACAATAACGCAGAAAACAAAAGGCAATATCTCACTAGCAGCAAACCGGAATGCTATAACTAGAAAAAGAAGTGCTCTGATCTCGCTTCCCACAGTACCCCTCGTTCACCTCACTTTCTCTTTCTTGCTGATCTTGCTTCATAAACACCTAACAGAAGAGATTTTTTAATTGCAGCACAAATAACCTGATCTTACTTAAGCTATTTCGGCACCACCTCCATCAATTGTCATATAGCAGTTGACTTCAGATTTAGCTCTGCCTAATTGTGTACTTATTTATAGCTGCCTTCTTTGTAATGAAGGTTATGTAGTCCGGGTGCTTTGCCTCTCCGACCCTACATTCTACAGTAAGAAAGGTGTCATTGAGGAAGAATTTTTTTACCAACTGGCCAATTTAGTGCTTTCTAGCTTACAAAGTATTTCCGTTTGCTTTATACTGCGATGGAGTTAAAATGGTGGTGCAGTGCGGGAAAGAACCTCAGGCGAAGGAGATGCAACCGTGGCCGCGGAGCGCCCATGGCTGGCTTGGAGTCTGCTGCTCAGCGCGAAAAACATCATCCAGGATGTGTTACCGATGCAACAAACAGTCGAGTGAGGCATGGTTCTAAAGAGCGTGCTAGGCAAGATGCTGCTGTCATTGAATGTTACAAGTCTTGTCAAAATGTCCCAAAAAAGAGTGAAAAGGTAACAGCTGCAGAAGATAAAACACAGAATACAACTCCACACATGTGCTGTTGTCACTGTTTCTTCATGCTTTCACTCTTTTTTGCTCTCCTTTAAGTCGTTTTGAAAGGTATACGCATGTACCACGAACCACGCAGTCGTTAAAAGAAAACACTTGACGCAAGTAAATGGCATTAAAAAAAATAGACTGTGCATGCGACAGATATACACACACTTGTACACACCACCGTCTCTGGACTTGAGGCACTAATACAGATCACTGAGAAACAATGGCGACAACTATTCTTAATTCATATAGCTGACATCACAGCCTCAAACCCGCTGTAAGACGTACTGTCCCAAAGAATTCGGGGTAGTTCGTTTGATGCATCAGCGATGTTCAACCCATTCTATTTATACCCCAAAATATCGGTATACAGCCCGTTACAGGTTACAAAATATGTCCAAATTTTAGCACCACGCTCAGAGCATTGTTGCATGATTACAGCACTGTATGTTACACCTTTACATGGATAATATTTGGCCTACAAACAAAATGACGAAGAGGTATGCAATCCTCTTCTGCAATCCAATGCTAATTACAAGTCTGTAAAGTAAATGCGATACATTTTTGTGATTGGATACGATTGCATGCTTGCTTAGCTATTCCTAGCTAGAATTTGCGGAATGCGGAATGAGCCGAGATAATCTCCTAGTAACGAGACTCTTTCTATCCCCAAGCTCGCAGTGTAAGCTTTCTGCGATGACGAAACTGATTCCAAGAAGAAATGGGCGCCTGTCGTACACTGCAACCAAGTAGCTAGAAAAAAGTACTGAGGTAAGAGATTTACCTCCAATGGAGGCAAATCTTTTATCTCCAGCTAATTTACTTTTTTCTGTCCGAACTGTCCCTAAGCTTGGCTGACGGGATTCTGGGGCCTTTGGGAAATCTGAATAGGAAAATTGAGGCGGCTGCATTATACCTGCGGGGACAAGAGCCGCAATGCTGTTCGCGTATCAGAAGCTTCAACGAGCCGTCTCGAATGCGCCTAAGCTGCTTGGACCTGATCCGCTTCGATCAGATTTGCAGGAACCCCTACGCATGATGCAACGTCGCGGGCATCTTTATACTGGGGGAATGGAGCCATGCTGTTTATTTTTCTGTGCATCTACAGCAAGATTGCAGCATTTCAGATTTCAGCACCTAGATCTTCTGTGAAGCCAGTGAGATATATTAGGAAAATAGATTTTTGTCTGCGCGAGTGACAGAAATAACTATCGGCTGACATTCCTGAAAGCCATCTTGCACAAACGCCCGCCTGCACGGCAATAATTTCAACTTTCACTTTCAATTGCACAAACTAAACGAAACAGTGCTTTCAAAGAGTTGCCACTCGTCATTAGGACAACGAAGAGAAGTCGGCTTTTTCTTAGACATTGGAAGGGGTAAAATATAATAGAACACCGCTGATCAGCGAGCCGTTGCTCTCTATCCCACAAGATGCGGCCATGCCAGTGCAGTCCCCACTTCCCTCTCCATTCCACCCCCAATAAAAGAGGCTTAGGAAGACATTCCTCTTCGGGTGCTCGACGGTCGGAGCCCTAGCGAATCATCGCTGTCGTGCTCGCGAGGTGGCTGCCACTTGCAGCGGCCTGTACCAGAGCTGCTGACACGCTGAGAACGGCATTCATAATCTCTGTCGGCACGCGTCCTCTTTGATTGTGCCAGTAAAGATGGTTCACAAGGAGGCACCGAGAATTAGTGCGCTCTTTAGGACAATAAGAAAATGAAGTCACCTCCTCTTTTTTCCCTAGAAAAGTATCAGGTGCCGAGGTTCTTTCTCTCTTCGAATGCCGCAGATGAGTCGCACATCCGTAACATTGGATCCGGCTTGATGAGAAATTGTAGTTTTTGCCCTTATTGTCCAAAGGGCCCACTCTCCCTTCCGCCGCTTCATTATTTCCGCTCTCATGCATATTGTTTCAAATTCAGTCACGCATAACAAGCAAATTATCAAAACCACACTGCGTCCTCAATTTTCACTGAAGATTTCATTTTTCTATTTGAATGCAAGAGCCTTCATCATGCATAATGTAAATAGCTTGTTCTGATGCCTGCACTTGGTTTCACTTCATATGTTTTGCTTGCATCCCAACTAGCTTTTAGCTAGGGATCCAGATGTTCTTTCCAACATGATTTGTACAAATCTTCAGAAATAAACTTCAATTCCATTACGCAGTAGTTATTCATCTTTCAGAGGCTGCATTAAAAGCCTAAATTACCAGGACTTATGTAGGTTGTGCCGACCTATTTTAGTTACCATCTGTTCTATAAGTGATCACTGGTTCTCAATAAAGCTTTTTCTCTCTATTTGTCTGTATTTTAAACAAAAGTACGCATTATCATTATTTCTCAGCACTTCGTAAAATGGCAAACATCGTAACTGCGACGATAACTCGTTATTCCTCCGAATTTGCAAAGTTGGACTTGAAATTTTCTCTCGAAGTTTTCATATTTTTCTCACCCAAGATATTTAATATTTCTCACTCTTAGTTTTACGAGACAAATAGCATTCCCTCACCAATTGTCCTCGCCTTTGTTCGCACTTTTATTTATATTTCGCGTTAGAATGGTTTTTTATTAAAGTTTCCTTTTAGGCCATTTGTCACACTTCCATTCTTTTAGTAATTAAATAAATATAGTGAATAATATCCCAGCGCCCAATTATCTGTTTGGTCATGTCTTTTGAACTGAAATCACTCAGTTCAGTGAAAAAAATATTATACACAATCGAACTATAAGTAGTAGCGTACGTGTTTCAAAAATGGCAGAAAGTCCGCATTTCGGTTTAGTGTAAGGCAGTGTGATCCTTTCTGTGCTTAGGAAAGTGAATAAAACAATAAACTGGCGCTGCTTTTTGACTGCCTAATGTCACAGACTGCCACAATAGTATTATTGATTTCTCTTCTTTTCCTAAAGTGATCAAAAATCTCGTACGAAGTTGAAATAAACTATAAAATTGTGATTAGAGGCGCCGCCGCAAGCGGCGTTATCGGGGCTGGGTGCTCAAAAGCATTTCTGGAGCGGATGAAAGGCAGCCGCTTTATTCAAAGATGCGCCATAAAATGCTAATGGCACTGAAGCGTCGTTAACAATGCCGCTTTCGCTATCACAGCAGAAGGTACTGTTGTAGATTGCTGCGGCTTTATTTTCAGTGTGGCTTCTCCTACAAGACGGGAAAAAGATTTTTGCTGTACTGTTTTATCTCGCATAATCTGCCATCAGCGGAAGGCCAGTGATAGGTTAGCGTGATTTTGGGGAAGCCCGCCTGATCGCCGTCCTGCGAACAATGTCTCGTTACAAAGAAAAATTGAACACGCGCTCAGTTAACTAGTGGCCTTATGTTGCAAAGTACGCTATTCATAGAAACATATATTTGAAGTACTAAACAATTTAGGGTACAACCCTACATTGAGGAAAGTTTTTAGGTAGGGCCACAAATGTGCTCATGCAGGAATGAATTTTTTTCTCCACTCATTCTCTCGCGAATGCTTCCCATTAATTCAATTTGCGCATTCGATGCAGTGAAGTTTTACGAAAATGAATTTCATAAATTAGGTATCGAACTGGAACCAAGCACATGCCTGGTGTTTCACTTAAAGTGTGCTGGAAGTTTTAGAAGCTGGATTTTCAGTCAGAATAGCGATTCTTTTCGGGGTAGCATAGCCAGCGCTGTAGCGCATCAGAGTAGATCTATGGTGTGCTAACTAGTGGTTAGCTAATATTAAGTGGGTAACTTTTTAACTAATACTGTTCGTATTTTTATTTATTGCAGTGTGCAGACCACTGTAAGAAATATACATATCAGTTTGTTTAAATTCCGAAAACGCAGTAACTGTTTCGCTCTAGCCAAACATTTTGGCTGCTTCGAGGAATTGCTTGCTTTGGTTGCAAGCTTTGCAAGCGCTATCTATTAGGCTAGTTAACTAATGTTGAATCACTAGCGTTTTAACCATGTTTGCCTTTTTATTTATGGCGAGGTGTGCAGTCCACCGTAAATAATATTCTTATCAGTTTTTAGAATTTCGAAAATGCAGTTACCCTGGGCCCTGCGGCCCAGCCAATTTCAGTTACATCGCGCAAAATGCATCTTAGTTATATTCTCATACGCAACACCACCGACAATTCCGTGCCTAAAAAAGAGCCTACGTTTTCGTCTGAGAAGTCTTTCCTATTTTTGTATCAAAACCTTCCTGCCATTTTTGTTTGTTACTTCTGCGGCTTACATGCTATGCGCTATTGCAATCTTACAAGACACAGAAAGTGCGCTCTCTCACAACATTCCATAAGGAAAGGTGGAATTAGCTCTACAGGTGCCTTGCAGTCATGCAAGAAGCTTAAAAATGGTAGCAAGAATGCGCTTGGTATTGCAGGCTTCTGTTCAAGGCGAAGAAACTTATTCACCCACATATAGCAAAGGGTTTTAGTTTGCTGGCTCACTGCTTCGTTCAGGGCCGAAGTCATGCCTTAGGAATTCAGTTACGTTGAACTGAATGATTTTCGAAGCAGAGTCCGAAGAGAAATCGTTTGTTGTCTGGGTTACCGCCTGCATCTGTTTCCTCCTCCAGCATACCATTAGAGAGGGAAAAGCAGCGGAGCAAATTCTGCTAGTTTCCGGAAGATGTCCGAGCAAGAGGCAGAGCATGATAGATGAAGGGGAAAGAGCTAGAGCCAGCAGGAGAAATACTACGTTTATCCCCGCTTGGAGAATTTCAAAAAGGCGGCTCCTTAAAATCTCTCCACCCTATTCGTCTTGTATGACGGCGCCATTGCAGTCCCAGACTACAATTGATTTCGATATATTTGGCACTGTTGAGGACAAAATTGGCACTGTTGCAGACTTTAGCGATGTGAAGAACCTATCTATTCTATCTGCATTTCCATTAGTCAGATGGACCGCTCAATCCTGGGCTCCGCTGCCACATTTAGCTTCTGGGTATGTAGCACTGTTGCTTCTGTAGCCGTTACTTTGTCTTCTTCGCTTCTGGCGATAATCAACCCCAATGAGATTTTCACTCCGCTGCTTTTCTTACCGTGGCACACGATTTAACGATAGCGATCTCAAGAAAAGTGAAGGTTTTGTTATCGGAGCTTTCTGCAATAGGCTAGAACACCAGAGGCCCTCTGTCAGAGATTTTATAAACGGGATCTTTTATTCATTTGCTTGTTTCCTTTTTATTTAGTTCTAAATTTTAAAGTTTTATTGGTCTCTTTCCGCCTTATATTTACAGGAAAAAGCGGAGGCTCAGTGCCGCGACCGCATACTAGATTATCTTCGACAAGCATTGTCGCACAACGTAACATTTCTTTAATAAAGTGAAAACGCATTTTGTTGGTTCGATTTACGTAGCTAGTGCTGCCTTGCATGGCAGTGTTTCTGAGCAGTTCTCTTTATATTGAGTTTTTCCTTAAGTGTCGCGGAGATCGTGTTAATGAATAAGCGGGGTGCGTGTAGCATATTGCTTGTTTTTCTACTCGATGTCCATGTAGAACGCGTTCTAGTACTATATGTTCGCAGAGTAGTTTTATATAACAATGTGCTTTCTTCTTTTGCTTTTTCAGCGCAAGTTGTGTTCATGAATGGAGTGCATGTACAGGGTTGTTCAAAAGTTCCCAGGCTCTCGTTTTGAGCTGTACAGTCGGGCAATTACGAAAACCCCGAAGCTGAAAATCTCCGTAGAGGGTAGGAGAAGTAGCATTCTCACCTCTGAGAATCCTGATAGCTTTATTTGCATCTTAAGTGCCAGTGCCTAATGCTGAAAAGCAGACTGCGTGGCCTGCAAACTTTTGACCAACACTGTACCGTACTGACTGCACTTCTCGCTTGCAGTCCAACCCATCTTTAAAGCCTTCTATATGTAATATTCCTAGTGTCAATATGGTTCCTTGGCCTAGTCAAGCCGTGTTCACAAGTTTTTGTCGACAAGGCCATCAACAATGTAAAACATCTGAAAATGAACTCCATTTATTTGATTAAGCTAAATGCTTCAAGCCTGACGAGGTCATCTCTCCACACACAGTTTGGCACTTTTATGAAGAAATTGAAAAAAAAAATTATTTTTACGCACAATAAACTCAGTAAACGGGCGCCGCTCTGTGTTGTGCAGACTCCTATTTAATACATGCATATGCATATTTATAGTTAGTCAAAAAATTCTAATTTCTATTTAAGACATGACGTGAAGGGTGAGAATATTAACGGCAAACATGACAATATAAGCGACATACAATAAAGGACAATGTTTTAGGCTCAGAAATGTGCTTCCTCGAGAGTGTATTCAAAGAGCCGAGGGTTGATGATTGTCGCTACATCGGTGGGAATGCCATTCCAGTCCGGGGCAATATTCAAAAAAAAAAACGATTTCTCGAATGTGGCGCTGTGGGCACGTTCTGGGTATATAAGGGAGTTTTAGTATGTTGTCAGCAAATAACTAAAAGGACGAAGCATATATCATTTGTATATTTGCCTCGTCTCCATAAGCGGCTCTTTTGGCTGCACTTAAAGCTTAGGTACCGTTGCCTTCTTCACTACAGGCATAACGAAACATCCGGCAAGAAGAGAATCGGGAGAGTAAGTTGACAAAGAGGCGCCATTCCAAAGTAGGCATCGGTCTTCAAGAACCTTATTTTTAGTGTCTTCAATCGCCGAAACATTCCAAAGGGGAGTGAAGTCTGAACAGGAAATTTGAAAGCAATATTTGGTGAAATACGCTCAACAATACAATGCGACAGAGGAGAGAAAACGGTGAGCTGGGGTAGGCTCATTAAAAAGCATTTTTGCGCTGAAACACATCAAAACAAACAAAGGCACTAAAAGCACTTAGGTGACGCCGTCGAAGAAAAGAGTCACAAATTATTTACGCAAAAAATAAAAGTTAGAAATGTTATTTGCTGATAAAAAACTTTCGCATACGAAAGCACAATTATGTAATATAATGAAAACCATAGTACCAAGCATAAAGGGTTGGTTTTAGCACTATAAGCCATTAACGCACCGTTTTTATCTGTAACCGCGTAATGCACCGAGGCAGCGTGAGCGGTACTTAAGTATAGCGAAGAGTGTGGCCTTACGCGCGCACCCACAAAATCGGGGCTCTTCATATCACGGGGGACAAATAAAGCCAAGCAAAGTTCAAACATACATACATGGAACTCAGTTCTAGGAGGTAGAAAGCATCCACGTGTTAAGGCTACAAATAAACAACTAAGTTAACAACGCCATAGCTATTAAGAAGGACCACGTGCGAACGAATCACTAGGAAGATTGGCAGGGCATCTGGCAAGCATGGTGGACTCATGGAAGAGGAGACGTTACAGCTGGGGCAGGCTTTCGTCATTAGTAAAATAACATATGCAGCACCCTACCTCAAACTGCGGCAGAGCGGCAAGGAGAAATGAGACGTAACAGACAGAGGAGCCATGAAGAAGGCGCTTGAACTCCCTTCAAAGACGTCCACTGATCGCTTTTTCCGACTAGGAATGCGTAACACGCTGTAAGAACTACTCTAAGCTCACTAAACAACCCAAATCATGCGGCTATCAACGACCGAAGTTTGATAGACGAGTCCTCGAGAATCTGCACTAGCGTTGCCACCTACAACAGAAGACAGAGGCGATATTCCCAAGGACTGGAGAAATAGACTACTTGTTAAATCAATACCAAACAAACATGCTTCCCGAGCACAATCAAGGTAGGAGAAAAACCAGAGCCAGAGCTATGGAGAAGTATTACGGCAGCAAAAATGACGCGTATTATGTAGACGCGGCTGGCCATACGCAAGAGGGCATCTGCCCCGTCGCTGTCATACTCGAGGGAAAGCAGGTGGATGGACACTTGCTGAAAATCAGGAGTGTTGAGTTAGCCGAGGAAGTGGCGATAGCGCTAGTAGTCACTCCCTCCGAAGCCAAGGACGTAACTTCTGATTCTCAACAAGCCTGTCGAAATTATATAAGCGGAAGACCAGGAAAAGTTTAGCAAACGCGCAACAAAGCTATAGAGAGTTGCTTATTGCTTCCCACTGTCTTGTGTCAAGAAGCGGCGGGAGCCAACAACTATACAAAGAATATCTGAAGGGTTTGGTGACCATTCCCTGAAGAAAATGACGCGGCTGTTTTCTCTTTTGAAATCAGTGCAGCATCATTCCTATTGTCGAGATTAACTAACTCGATAGATCACTGAAGCAAAGAATACCATTACTTGAAAGGAACTGCGCCAGTTATCCGGCGATTTCATTATCAGAAAAGCGCTTGCCTTTCTTAGCAAGTTGAACCTCGTTATAAAGTTGAAGGGGCCGGGCGATTACTTCATTATATCCGTACCCTTGTTATAGCCCGTGCTGCCCGGGCTTCCAAGGGGAATAGTCATTCCTTCGTTGTCTCCCATATTTTGTTCCAAGCTATAGTTTTAACGATGTTCGTGTGCATCAAGAATTCACTAGTATTCTAGCTCCTGCTGCCATTCCAGGTTTGAATATGTGTATAAAGAGCATGCTGGTTTCACTTAATGGATTTGCTTGAAGTAGCTCTACTTCGTGTGTGTCTGTGTATGTTGTCCTTGTTGTTACAGCGCTTTTGCAGTGACCTACTTTCCGCAAGTTCGCAGAGAAATTAGCCTATCGGGCTCTTTTCAGTAATGCCTAACTTAAACCTCTTTCTTTTTATCTTTTCGCGAGATAGCGTCTGGGGCTGTGTCTGTAGCTTAACATTTCAGCTCCAGTACTGTCAAGACTTGAGAAAGGCGCACTGCAGCGAACTAAAGGTGAACGAAGCAATAAAATTAATTGAAATCTCGGAAAGCGCGGCCTGAGAAGTTCCAGACTGTGCAAGTGAAAGTCGTTTGTTTGCTAAAACTGGTGTCTGGAGACTGCGCGAGTACAACCATCCTCTAAATTCGTTTCCCCCAACAGACAAAAAGCTAATAGAGGACTGTGCGCTGGTACTTAAACGGTCGGTTCTGTGCAGCATGGAGCTAGACACGAAATAAATAATTGAATGGGAGGAAGCGTGGGAGAAAGTGGGCGAGGAAACTACAGTTCCTTTATTCATCGCTAACCAGCTTGCCTTTGCAGAACGCACCCAGGTGAGCTGTGGCCCTGTGTTCCGAACAACACCAGGCTGGTGGGGAAAAAAGAGAGGTAACGCGACATTTCGGAAGTACTCGACGGTGAGCAAAGCCGGGAAGGAAGTACAAATTCCGGCTGCTTTCCTGAATTGCTTCCTTACGCCAAATAGAAGCACTACTCACGCGGAAGTGGGTTTATGTTCGCCACCACTTGTGAGGACAGAAAAGAAGGAACCCTTATACGAATTCTCACCGGCGAAACTACAGCCCCCTGGCGCAAAAGTGTGTAGGCGTTTAGTTAACCGATGCGGCGCAGCGAGTGTTTGGTTCCATCTTCCATACAGGTCGTTAAGGCTGTTTAGAGTTCTTGGTTCTAATAAAATAATAAGCTACCGCTCTAATTTTTGCTGGGCTTCTTACAAGACAGGAGCAACTTTCAATATGGAACTCATGCGGGTAATTACAAAGCTTTCTCCATCGACTATGCGGAACGGCAACTGCTGCATATATCCCCTTGCCGGCTAATAATCTGCAGGTAATCAACTGATGTGGCGAAAATAGTTAGAAGCTGCAAGTAAAGAAACAATTACTAGACATTATAGTAATTCTGCAATGAACGGAACCAAATCGTTTCCAGGCGTTCGCTGTCCCCTGAACAAACCTGAGAATTCTTGCGGAATCGCGATGAACTTTCTCATTGATTGATAATACACACTTAAGCACAAACTATTGCCGAATAAATTATCAGGTATTCATTTTGAGGCCACGTTACACATATTTACAGTTGTTTCTTCCATGTTTCTTTCTGTGCCTTGAAACAGAAGGTATTACAGAAACGGTGTATTGAGCCATATCCGGCAAAGCTTCTGTTGCTCACGTTGTCGCGGGATTTTAGGACCACATCAAAAATTGTATGAGCTTTTCTTTTATCTTTCTTTTCTCTTTTTGCAGACTAGGCAGCTCATCAGACCCCATGGCTGACGTTTAGTGTACCCGGAAAGGCGAGTGTGTTAGCGATGAAAGCCATTCGAGCCATATGCAGGCTACAAGCTCACGGGGTGCCATCACAAAGAGACTGCGGCACATGTGGCTTCCGGTGCCCAGAAGTAGTGCTAGGCACGTAGATGGCAAATGCTTCCACGTAGTTTCAAAAATAGAATCCTTCTATGCTACATTTAACCCCTTTCGCAGAGCGTGATACTGTGCATCGACGTCTAAATTTAGGGCACGGCTCTTAAGCACCAGTTCGTCTGCTGAGCGACAGCCCTCGCCGTCACCGTCGGCGTAACCGGGCGCCCAATGTAAACACAAACACGCCAGGGCCGCATGAAGCATCATGTGCTGCCACTCGGTCACACAGGGCGCCAGAGTAGTACACACCGGCGCGGCGCCAAGCTTTGAAGCTTGGAGGATCAAACACTGTTTTCACATGGAGGTCACGTAACCTTGTCTCCTGTGTGATGACCTCTCCATTTCGCTGGTGCACTGTGGAGCCTGGTCGAAGAGAAGAAACTCGAAACCTCCGGAAACTTCACCAGTTCGCTATCCAATGACGACGCGAGCGTCGGCGGGAGGATTACAGATCATTTGTACTGTAGGTGCCATGTGCGTGTGTCGCACGCTTTGGCGCAAAGTGAACAGACACAACGCGCCCTATATATGAAAGACGTTTAGCGCCGTCGGCCAGCCGTACCGTTGTTTTAACTTCGAAGAAGCGCGAGTAACATCGAAAAACCTAAACAACGGCTCTCAAATTTCTTATTACTAAGTATCGTAATCATCGGCGCATTTTATTCGGACTACGTGTGTTTCTGAGCACTTAAACGTTATGTCGTAGAATGCCAACTGGTCGCACGTTTGTCTACAAAAAGGAGGAAAGTTTCGAATTAAGACAAACTAGAAGGAGTGACAAACTAGAAGAGTGGCAGAGCACGTCAAAAAAGATTCTAGGCTTGAATTATGATCAGTGTACAATGATTTCGGAAGCGGCTTTGGTTTAAACAACGTAAGAGAAGTGTTTTCGATATACCGGCTGACTCTCAGTGCAAAATGTGCTACGAAATTCTCACTTACTAAGCAATTTTTTTGAGCGTTCGGTCCCGCGTTCAGATTTACCTGAATGCACACGCAGTTCGATCAAAGTGCGATCTGCCGGAATTGCCAGAAATATTGCACTTTAGGCCCGAACTTATATCGGTTGTAACCCTGCTTTTCAAAGCGTGCTGCGAGATCCGTGCCTCTTATCATCTTCGTCGTAAGTTTATTTTAATGCTTCGCATTTTAGAACGTAGTTGTTAGAAGTGTGTTCTTTAGGCGCCAGTTAACACCGAGCTGCCTTTCACCAGCGGCTCCCCAGAGGCTTATCGATCCAAGCCAAGGATTTTCTTCTTTCGCTCTGAACCAATGCAAGCACCCATCGCTGTCCTTATTCTTGCGTGCGAGGGGTGCTCGTCCAGGTTGAGCACCATAACTGTGTTCTATAAAGACTCAGTCAAGACATCGCAGAAGATATTTGAGGCGTACATATCACCAAAAACCGGAACACAGGTCTTCACCGATCTGGCTCTGTGCTTCCTGGCTAAGGTGAAGCTGCTGCAGCCTGCGGCATCCCGGCCCTTGGGACTGGAGGTCTTGCCGCCTGAGCTTTCAAGCCAGTTCCACTGCCGCAGAACTGGCGATCCTACACTTTGCCGGAGACCTGCTACCCCTAACATCCGGCCTCCAACCTGCAGTCATCTTATGTGACACCCGGGCTGCCCTCTTGCTGCTACAACGCTCTCACGACAGGCAGGTCACCGTAGCTGAGCTCAGAGCCCGACTTATGTCTATAAAGGATACCGGCCGGCCTCTCTCGCTGCACTGGCTCCCCTCCCATGTTGGCATCCCAGGGAAAGAGCAGGCAGACCGATTGGCAAAGGCTGCCCACAGTGACGGCGCCGCAGTTTCTCCAGCCGTCCCCCAGGTGGACTTCCCGGTGCACCCTCCAACAGCCCGTGCTGTCCATCCACCCAGACCCTCGTCTGGACTCAGGTGGCCGCTTTCAGTGCCTACCCGTCCAGCTCCCATGGCACCAGCACGGTCTCCTCCTACGACTCAGCACGGGCTCTTCGTAGACGGCAGCCCGCACGCACCACCATGGAAGGGCCCTTTTCCCCGCTTGTACCTCCTGTGGAGCAGACACGACCCTGGACCACTTGCTGTGCACATGTCCCGCCCTTGAATCGGACCGCTGTGCCATGCTGCAAGGCTACCGCCTCTTGGGCCCACCGTCGTCAACAGACTAAAACCTCGTCTTCCCAGCCTGCAGCCAGATGCCAGCCTCCCGGCTCCCGCTGGTGTACCTCCAGTCAACTGGACTGGCGTTCAGACTGTAAGGTGCCGGGCAAATCCAGACCGAGCTTCTAGAGCCGCCACGCACCATTGGCAACCACGCGCACCACGCTGCGAAATTACCCCCCCCCCCCCCCAATCCCATTTCCCCACCCCCACTCCAAGCAGTGCCCCGCAAAAGGGTGGCAGAAGGAGCGCGGTTTCCTCGCACGTAGTCCCAAGTATCAATATAGAAAATTATAGAGGCGAAGACCACTAATATTTGCAACAGCACAAAGCATGCAGCAGCTAACCACATAACGTTGCCGTATTCAGCGGAAGGCTAGTTGGTTTTCAGATAGAGACAACATAATAGTAGCGCTAAATAACAAGGACGAAGGGAGAGACACAACACACATGCTATCGTTTCGTCTTCTCTCCATTCGTGCCTGTTATTTAGCGGTAATGAGCCCCTTAGGCACAACATGATCACAATAAATTCCGCTTTGCAGAGATCTGCCTAAAATTTACCCACTTTTCTTCCTTGCATGTCTACCACCACAGCCTGAAGCAAAGCTGTGTAAACCTGGCCATAATGGAGGTGGAAGACTGGAGCTTGTACTGACGCATGGCCTGCTGTGGAGTCAGTCGCATCGCGGAGTCGGCATGGCTGCTCGGGAGGCTGCTCGTACGGCCCATGGACAATGTGACGGCTTTGGGAGGGCCAGGCAAGCATGACGTTTTATTGTTCCATAACCGGACGATGACTACAGCAGAGCATTGTCTAAGTGAAAGGTGAGCAGGTTTATGCATGTGGGGTCTCTTAAGCAGTCCCTGCTTGGTTGAGGGGGCATACAGTGGCTAGACGGGGTGCCACACCACTGGTCAGCAACTTCCTTTCAACCTGCCCTCACTTGCGTATAGCTGAATCATGTCATGTTTCATTGACGGATTGGCGACATGTCCACAGCGAAGCACATCAGGCGGAGGAGGCATACTGGTGTTGCTGATGCCTCAATAGCGTAAGGTTTGCGAATTTGGCTTGTTGGTCAGCGATCATATTTGAAACGGCGCAAGGACGTGACACACTGGTGTCGTGGTGTCTCCTTGCTGTGTCCCATCCTTGTGCTGTTTAGATGTTTAGATATGTGCAAGAAAAGTACGCATAAATGGAAAATGGGGCACGAATACGCTATGCAGAGACATTTCTAAAATTTCAAAACCTTCTGTATTCAAGAAAAAAAATTAGGTTTAAAATTTCGCCTGAGTGATCTAATGCGCGCCCACTAGCATGAAAGCTTCTACACAATTACACAAGAAACTTTCGAAATTTCACAGTTCCTGGGTGGACTTCAGCCCCGCTTTCCTACACGGACGATGCCAAACGCTTGTGACGGCGGATGACTACGCCAAGGACATTCACTTATGACTGCTTATGAACTGTATTGTGTTGAAGAGAGGAAGGTTCTAGGAAGCGCGAACTGCATCAGAAGCATTGAAGGAAGATAATCAACAAAAGAAGACTTGCGTTTTCTTTGCTTTCAAGTCCGCCCGGCAACCGTCTGTAGTGGCAGCGCTTCCTGACGCACCGCTCTAGGCAACTCGGACCTCGTCACCAGCGTTCGTTAATGGGCGGCCTCATGGACGAACGATTGTTATTGTCCACGACGTAGCCTATTTTGCAAGCTCTCCTCCAAGTTAGTATGACTCCTATGAGAAAATTCTTTGGTGCTTCAATGCCGATGCGTATTGCGAACCCTCGTCAACGCAGCACATTTACTGTTAGTTTCGTTTCTTGAAACCTGCATGAAGCGACAAAAATCACCTATGCATAACAACGCCATCCGATGCGAACATAAGTCTAAAGTCTTTCTAAAAAATATCGGGCATACCGTGTTGCTCTCGGCGATCAAGTGTGGTTCATTTTCCTTCTTCAGCGTTCATAATCCTTCCAAGGTGAAAGTAACTATTTTTCTCAACCCTTCGCTGCTTGCTTTTTAGAGGTTCAACAGCAATGCACACTACACTGATTCAAAGCAAACCGCTTGGGTCCTGTATTTTTTCCTGTACATCAATATGGGAGGTAGGCTTGCCATCCACGCGCTCGGAAAATGAAGAGTGTAAGTAAATGAACCCTAGCATTAGCTTGCGTCCGTACGAAAGCAAATCTCATCATAAGTAACAGCCAAAGCTCGCATCCAAAATTTTAGTTCAGGCAGGATCTCGCACGCGGGGACGAAGATTCTTGCCAAGCGGCATCTTACGAAGAAAATTACATTATTTGGACGCCGGCACATGCCGCCATCACCGCAACGAGGCGGCTTTCGAGCTAGCTCGAGGTTTATATCACGGGGCTAGTTAGGATCACCTCGAGTAAGGGAGCGGTGAACGCAAGGTAAAATATGGGGAAATTACTCAACATTATAGATTTGATCGTTGGTTCGTAGCCCCACAAGACCCGTTGTTAAATAATACGCGGGCAGCCACGAGAAGACGACCACAAACATACACGTACCCAGACGCGACCCTTGCGAACCATACGTTCCTCGTTGTAAAATGAGATGTGTACGCACTGCGAGATTAGAGGGTCCTTCGACCATGTAATAAGGGAATGCCCTCCTCTCCTTACCCGGCAAGCATGATGCAGATGGACGAAAAAAAAAGCAGTACAGCTTTGCCACTGCATTGAGTGCGATAGTACTCAGGAAAAGAGTGCTGAAACAATGAGTAGCTAAGGTTTGTCGGCGCATGTTATATCTCCAGCTCAAGGACTTTTAGAGGAGTCAATAAATTTAGTAAACCTACTGAAGTGGTCGTGGCAGCGATTTCTTAAGTGCGCATAACTTCTGCGTTTCGACTTCTGAATGCTGGCACCCGGCTAATTGCGGAATTCCACAAGCTGCGTCTGTTTACGGTGCATATGCCTTTGTGCATAAAAGCTGCCTACAGATGAGTGCTATAATAAAAGCTCATAGATTTATGAAGCTCACACATGTCTTCACACAAGTTGCTCAATGCTCATGTACTTGCCATATTTACTAGGTTATAACACGCACTTCATTTCACAAAGAGCAAACTTCGAAACAGCATGCGCGCGGCAATGGGTTACAGAACCAAAATCGCTTTACAAATAGCCTCGGCGTCACTGCCCTCACAATATCGCGTTTCAGCTTCTCTGCATTGGCATATTTGGCATTTCGGCGACCTCAGGCCCGATTACGCATATCTCGGCGTATAGGTTATCCTTTCTGTGCATGAATGACAATTTGAATTTACGGGAGCCAGTTAGCCCGTAGAAAATGACCCTGTCCGGCGCATGCTCCTGCCAGGATGCACAGAACTCCATGTGTCCAAAAAATCGCACATTCTCGTAGAATGCATTCGGATAAAAAAAAAAGTCGAACTGAGTGTCATATACCATATACCCGGCTCGCTCTCGCTAGCAATCACATTCCCAGCCGAGCGGTCAGTATCACCAGAGAAAACTTCTTGTAAATGTCTTTACTTAGGGCAACCTCCGGAGCTCACGTCGCACCGGAACACAAGTAGAGCAGCATTCAAAGCTAGCCTTGCCACTTACCAGACTAGACAGCCGGGCCTTACATAAGTGTGGAAGACGCGTTATGTGCTTAGTTGTTCGTGTGCCTCCGACTGTTGCCATTGCAACTGTCTTTTTTGGATTCTTTTACATTGAGGTCCGCGCGACGCGATGACAGCCAGGAAGAACAATTGAGAGCGACGAGTGACACGACAGCGGATATGAACGCCACTTATGGCTTCTGCACAAGCTTATCTTTTTCTAATACCGCGCGCATGAAAACTAGGTGCACATCGGAATCAGAGGCGCGTTAGAATCGGCTAATTACGTTAATGAGAATGTCACTACCATGTTTCAGAGCAGTGATAAAAATCTTTCAGCAAGACCGTCATTGCGAAAACGCGAGAGGTATGTAGAACGAAACGAGCATTCAATGTGAAACGTCCATTTTGGCCCTCTTGGTGGACACAAAACAGCTGATTGGTCGTAACATCCCAAGCTGGATATAAATAAAGATCTAGAAAAATAGATGAAGGTAATGATAATAATTACTATTGGCGGCTCTTCATTAATAAAATAACAATGGAGGGAAAAGATACTGCTAGCTGAGTCATCTCCAATCGAAACCTGAAGCTCCTGAGCTGCGGCTAGCGTGGGTAGAGGAGAGGGAGAAGACAGTAAGAGGGGGAAAGAAAGAGGGGAGCGATATAATGAAAGGATAGGAGGATGCGAAACCATCAGATTCATTTTTAAATCCGGTGGCATTAACCTGCATGGCCGAACAGTCACGATAGTCACGCTTTATCTGTAACGCAGAGACGCAGAAGTCCTAAAAATGACTAATAGAAAACGTAGCTAAGCCTACTGTGATATGGTGAAGTATGAATAAGATATAAAAGAAGGAAAGTGAAAACAGGCAAAAAAATTAGAGAGAATGTTTACTACATTCGAATCGGAGCGAAAGCACGGATTTGCGCTATGCAGAAGACAACAGTGAGCAGGCAGTGCCGCGGGAGGGACGTAACAGATGGAAGTTGATGAAGACGACGCTCTCCAATGCGCAGTGCGAGAGTGTGGTGCAGTTTAAAACGAGGAGTGCTGGCTGCGGCGATGGCCGAGTGGTCACGCTGTGCGGGCCTTAAAGGAGATCTGTTCTCTCAGCCGCGGGTTCGACTTCCAGTCGTAGATTTTGATTCAATTTCTTCATGGTTTGTCCTCTAACTCAGCTGAAGGTTAAAACTAGGCACCCTAGGCGATCGAAGCATGGGGTCCCGTAGTGAACTTCGCTTCAAAAAAAGCTCTCACGGCAAACTACTTGTTTTAGGCAGAATGTACTGCTACTGCAAACATATGTAAAATAAAATAGCCTAGAAGGAAAAGAAAAAGCTTCCGAAGGCTCCATGTCCAGAAGACAAACTCTCTACTCTGAGTAGACCAGATTAACAATAGACCAATGTGCCGCCATCGGCAGGAAGCAGGCAGAGCAGTGCATGCTGTAGTGGCAATCGCAGCCCCCTTTCGGTGGCGCAGATAATCACCCCCACAAAAAAAATACTAGCGTTGTAAGCACAAAATTACGGCTTCATTATGACTCCCGGAAAACCGCGTAGAGGAGACAAAACTGCGGCAGACATTAGTCGCTCGGACCCACACAGTGATAATGGACCCATGGTGCGGCATCTGACAACAGATCAGCAAACAAACATGCCGCCTGGCAGTCAACCGGGCACAGGCGACGAGCTGCGTTGGACAAAGAGTAGATTCAAAGCTGCCCGCACAGCTGACTTTTCCGGCTGGCTGTTTGGTTGGATGTCCACTGCATAATTGCCTATGCCTTTCTCACTTATGTAGGACAGTAGTCATCAAATGTTCCAGCTAAGACCTCCTGTTTCTCTTGGTGGGAGCATTCCTGGTCGGTTCACGTCCAGCGCTGGGGTAATCTGGCTGGAGTAATCAAAGAAAGACGGCAGCGACAGTGTGCTAGTGAGCTTCGGGTAGTGGATGCCTAATGAGCCCTTATGCCTTTCTTTTGTTCGTCTTCCATACGCAGTACCCTTTGTATATTGAGGTTTGTTATGCCGTACAGAAAAAAATATACTCTTGTTGCCTATCCACAAACACAGACACACACACACACACACACACACACACACACACACACACACACACACACACACACACACACACACACACACACACACACACAC
This sequence comes from Amblyomma mixtum, assembly GCF_055824585.1. Taxonomy (NCBI): domain Eukaryota; kingdom Metazoa; phylum Arthropoda; class Arachnida; order Ixodida; family Ixodidae; genus Amblyomma; species Amblyomma mixtum. The sequence continues at coordinate 210,042,523 of NC_143012.1, read as the reverse complement.
ACACACACACACACACACACACACACACACACACACACACACACACACACACACACACACACACACACACACACACACACACACACGCACACACGCACGCACACACACAGTTATTTATTTATTTACTTATTTATGCTTTTCCTTATGTTTTTACCTAGAAATAAACTTGATAAATGCATTGCACATGCAAGCCGTACATGAGTACCGACGGCGTGCATTACCCACGGTGGCTTGGACCTGCCACGTTAAATGTGCACTCACTAGTAATATGTGGAGGAGAGGAGAAACCTTAAATACATAAAAAGAGCGCCGTTAACAAGGGGTGTTAAAGAGGCAATTAACTGCTTAGCCACGCACATGTTTCATGAAGTGTAAAAATTATGTAAGGCGCACTAAAATTCCGAACACAGCTGGGCATTTGAACTGTTCTCCACAAATAGCAGTCACCCAATAATTTTTTTTTCTGATGCTTTCCACTTTGAAAAGGCTTAAATAATACATTAATACATTGTATTAATACATGATACATTTAAGTTGTGATGTGAGCTGCTATTGAATTCAAGTAAATCAACGGTTATGATTCGTCAGTGTCCATAGTTTTGAAATTAAGCGGTTTTGCTATCCGGACCCAAAGAAATTACGTCTTTATTTATTTATACAGAATACCCCTAAAGGCCCTCGAGAGGGTATTACATAGGGGGGGGGGGGGCACAGGCAATTGAACAGAATAAAAGAAAAACCACAAATATAAAACAAACAACAAAAGTACAAATAAGACACACTGGATGAAATAAGTAAGCAAAAGAATCAATCAAAAGCACAAATAAGACACTTTGCATGACATATAAGTAAGCAAAAGAATGGCAGCGCGGCAAAGAACGAGGATTACTGCATTATTAAAATTATACAAACAGAACACTATTACAATGCATCTTTTTAGTAACAAACCCTGCAAAAAAGGAAGCCATGAACAAATAAAATAACAATGTATGCGAAGAGTTAAGCAGTAGTTATTGAAGATATAAGTTTAAAATATTTATCAGGATCAGTGGTGGTTGCGATATGTGAAGGCAGAGTGTTCCAGTCAGATATTGTGCGTGGTAAGAATGAATGCGCATAGATAAATGTTCTGCACGTGAAACGTCTAACTTTAAAGGGATGATTGCGGCGGTCAAAAATCGAAGTAGGCAAAGAAAAAAAGTCGTTATGAAGTGATGGATGATGATAAAGTTTATGAAAAAGTGACAGTCGTGCAATTTTACGGCGGAGACATAAATCCTGGAGACCTGGGCGTTTCTTTAAGGCTGTGACGCTGGTGTTACGTGAATAATCGGAGTAAATAAAACGAACGGCGCGGTTCTGCAATGATTCAATGTTATTTATTAGGTAAGATTGGTAAGGGTCCCAAATAGCCGAGGCATATTCAATTTTAGGTCGAATTAGAGTGGTATAGGCATGAGCACGGAGGTGAGGAGAAGCATGCTTTAGGTTATGTTTTAAGAGACCTAATGACCGATTAGCAGATGCAAGCATAAGGTTAATATGGTGGTTCCATGCTAAGTCTGAATGACTTAGCATCTGAATTGTCTGCGGTCTGAATTGTTTTGATATACTTCCGCTTTCTTTCATGCATAATTGGTTGTGACCAAACCTAATTACTGTTTTGTCGAATTCTCAGGCTAACATCACGCCAAAAGCAGAAAAATTCTGGACTGACGCCGAAACTGCAGCCGGATCTAAAACTTCGCGAAATTTTCAAAACGGCTGTATCCAGCAGAAGAAACAAATTTTACGGCCACGAGTAGGAAGGATTGAATCGTTCGCCCGGCGCAAGTAGAGCAGCATTGTTTCTGGACACCTCAGACCTCTAAGCCGTATTTGCAAGTTGTCGCGCTGTGTATGCTACCTTTTATAAAGCACACAATCTCTGGCATGGTTCTGCGGTAGCGCCTCCCAGCACCGGCGCGGCGCGCCTCGTTTTAATCCCAACGCCGAAAAATGAACCATAGCGTTTGAGTAGCCTCCTTTAAAAGATTTGAAAAGAAAAATACCTACTGTGCACCCGAATCATCCAAAAGAAATTCAGCATTGAAGAACAACCTTCAAAACTAAACTTCTTGCCCACAAAAGATGGCACTAATCCACCTTGGTGTCTTCGCCTAAACATTTGACAAACACTGTTCTCACTTCGAGTTATTAATTCGCTCTCGCACTATCATAGGCTTGCAGTCCCGGTTAGAGCTCAGTTGGTAGAGTGAATGCTGCGATGAAGCGATGGTCCCGGGTTCGAACCCCGGACCAGGACGAATTTTTCTTGAACTGCGTAGTTTCTGAGAAACCTGTATATCTTTTCTTTGTAGCCGTATGGCTGCGCTTGGGTGGATGACAATGGGTAATTACTCCCTAGTTACAAATACTACTCCAACTTGGGGTCTTCCCCTAAACATTTGACCAAAATATGAAAAGTGAAATAACGTTAAAAAGCAAGCAGCACCTTTAGGCGTGCAGGAGGCCAGAGCAAATATCACGCAACGTAAATATTGCACCTGAACAAAGGAGAATAAATGACTCTCCAGGATGAACTCCCCCACATATTTATTTATCTCGTTCTTTCGCACGCACCAACGCTTTTTATCGTACTTTGCTTCTAAGAACCAGGCTTGGGGAGGGGGGGGGAAGAAAGCGGCCCGGACAGGAGCTTATTGCTGGATGTGTTTCTATAAGAGTGCCGAAAATACTTACTTTCCACAGGCAGCTCAGAACTCCCACCTCCACCTACCTAGATAACAAACACCTCCACCCTCCCTCGGTAACAATCAACACTCTCCCCTAATACCTTACCCTAGCCTACTATCATCCCTCCTTCCCCACACGTGCCTGCCCTCTTTGCCCGGAACCATTCGCCTCTTCCCTCCACATGCTCTCCCTCTGGCCGGCGGAACCTTCCCCGTGGGGCCTAGAGAACCTCAAGGCCTGGTATGGCTGGGAGAACCTGCGGCGCTCGGAGGACCCAGCACTGCAGACTATGCGACTCTGCTGTTCCGCGATGGCCAAGCGGACATACGACACAAGCCCGTGCTTTAGCATCCCGTCAGCCTGAGTCCCTCCGGTTATTGGCAGTGAAGTTTCAGACGTCACGTGGAATGATGGAAAGCCGAGAGTGACCCCGGATGACCATCACTGTCACCGCTTCAAAAAGAAATAAAATTACAGAAGGAGATTGGCTGCAGCATATGAGAACAGAAATTTGATACGACGGTCTCAGGTGAAGTTTCAGAGCTGTCTTATTTTGCGTGCTCTGGAAGGTATGCCACCTTACTTTTACGGCGATCTATGCTTTATATCGACACTTTAGATTAACTTGCTCGACAGAAAAATTTTTAATGCTAAAATGTGTTGTTTGGTTCCACTTTGAAATTCTTTCCTAGGTTTCTTTTATGTTGATTTTAATTGGCTGTCTTTGGTTAGTAGGTTGTCTAACATTCAACAATTTTGAGTTGTGGCCAATATGTTGTTAAATATTTTGGCTATGCCAAATCAGTCAATTAGAGAAGTTTGCTATTATTTCTTAAGTACAAAAATCGTCCCTGTTTCTTTTTTTTTTTAATGTGCAAAAAGCGGTTGGTTTCTGCACTCTTCCCAGTGATTGTTGTAATCAAGTTGGACGCACTGCTGTTAAGACGACACCGAATGCTTTGAAATGCTTTCAGAACCCCTGAGCGTGTTTCCCCAGAGGTTCTACGTAGCAATAAGGAAAGGCAGCATAGAAGTGCGTCACACGGTGTCTGTACCCCTATACCGAAGAGAGCAATTGGGGAAAGAATGACACAAGCTGAAATCGAAAACAAAAAGGCGAAAACATTTACAGTTACTATCGCCAAGATTTGTGAATTACCTAGGATAGCCCACGCGCACTCATTTGTCTTTATTTTTGGTTTTGAGCACCTTCCGGAAGGTGTTTCCATATACTTCTTACACCGCGATCTTCAGTCTGCATTTCTGCAATTTAGGCTTTGGTGGGGAGGTAAATTTGTTGAATTTTGGCTTTGTTTTTCTTTTTTGAGTGTTTGGCACATGAGTTCCACTCATCTGATCGCAATCAGGCCAGTGGTATCAACTTCACGAAAGCAAATATAGTGTCGCAGACGCACAGAAAGCGCATCGTCTCGATGGAAAGAAACGACAGTGTTAGAGTGCCGCAAACGGTGTTGGCATGGAGCGCATAAGCAGCGTTGTTGAAAGGGGGGAGCCTTTGTACCAACTACTGCTTCATAACTCTGTTCACCAACTCTTGTTCTGGATCTCTCATTCCCCTCTCTTTCTACTTCTTTCTGGCTCTTTAGGCGAAGGGGGTATGAAACGCTTGGTCGGCAAGATGGCAGTGCCGCCGTGCCGGAGCGTCGTCTCAGTTCGCGAGGCAAGGAATTCTAGTGGGAAATAAAATTAGCGCTTCACTTTCTGGCTTCTTATTTCTATTCCTCCACTCGGTGCGAATCCTTCATCTGTAAAGACCCACTCACACTGGCGCGCTGTGAAGGCGGCATGACCAGTTTCGGCATACACCCATGCCTCGCTTGATTTTGGAGATAGCTGGATCTCACCATCGAATAGGAAACTCCGACAACTTACTGCAGCTGCTAGGCCAGCGTAGCATGGAGGAAGAGGGATGCAGGACGAACTGTTTGGGTTGTTGTACCAGGCGTAGCAAATAAATATTTTGTTTCCTTCCTATCAGCTGATTCGGCAACACTCACGTTCGCCGATTTCAGAAACCACCCGCCATAAGTTTCTAATCCAGCACACGAGCGTAGGCGATCCCAGGGACCAATTTCAAAGAAAGCTCTCACTAACATGGGTGCCGCGCAAGAAGGAAACGAGTAGCTGCTAAACTCTTGTCGGATACAAGACAAGAACGAAACATCAGATGCCCCACAAAGAAGACCCCAACCAATGGCGGCGTCCTTTTCATGACACCGAGGTTATTCCGATTAAGCCATGCTTATTCCCCATTCCGCTACCACCCCCTTGAATTTCACGCTTGCAAATCTAAGCGGATCGGTCGAGAAGGAGAGTGGGAGAGTTGGTCAAGGGGGAGAATCGGCTGACGCCATTCGCGTCAGGGGCTCGTTTGAGAGGCATTTGACGCATCGGTCTTGAGTTTTATCCGATAATAGGATCAACGCAGATTTAGCGAAAACGACGCGTCGTATGAGCTTATGAATGCCGGCCGATACAAACTAAACAATGAAAGCAGCATATGCACACAGGAAGTAGCAGCAGAACCAGTTTTCGGGAGGAAACAGCGAACCTGACGGGAGGGCTTGGAAACATACGGGTTTGTAGAAGAAAATCCGTCGGAGAGTCCGAGCTGTAGAGGGTTGAATAGAAGTGAGAGATTTCATGGCTTCCTTCTTCTTGGTGCCTTACTCGCGGCTGGCGCCAGTGCTCGGAGAGTTTGAAAAGGAAAAATATCATACGACCTCAATCGCTCCGGAGGGCACCAACCAGTTCGCTAACCAATTTTCAGACGAGCTAAAACACAGTAAAGCAAAAAGTATCAAGACAAAAACGTGGAAATCCCAATTTACGGTGTTCTTTTCGTTGTTTAAATCAATTTTCAGACAACTACAAATATACACTACCCATCAGTCTGACTGAAACACAATATCACAACGGTCTTCTAACTTACGAAGAATGGCCCGAATTCATGGCAGCCAAATTGAGGGACAACCAAACTGCGCTATAATGTCTCGGTAAGATTAAAATTTAAGATTGCACATGTAAACAGACAATATAAGACATAAGCTACAGAATACTGAAAAGTCAACGTCCTTCCAAGAACGTTTAATCCTTAGGTTCGCTGAAGGTTTCAATGTTTAGAACTACTTAACAATCGCCACTTTGTCGTCAGTGATGGAGCTGTAAAGAGTGTTACTCATCTATGCTCACCAGCCTGCTGAATTGAGTCAAATCCAGAAATAGAATCGAAGACACATTATAATTTAATGCCAAGCAAAGCTATGTATCATTCCCTTCAAAGAATAGAGATAACTAAAGCGGTCCAGTAATGAATATATCTGCGAAAATTATATTTAAATTCAACAATGAGCCAAATCCTCTTGATGGACGGATCGCATTCAGCCATATCTACGTGTGAGACTTTTACGTCAGCTTGATACTCATGGCTAGGCTGCAGTTATAGTTTCTGCAGAGAAATTTTACTGGCGACTGAGCAATGTAAGAAGAGCTTGGTGGAATATTTTAATATATAAGACAATAACGAACGGATCATGAGCCTCGGCACAAAGGAAGCAAGCGTGCGCCTCTCCTACGTTATGTTTAAAATGTTTAGTTGTAATTCCAAATTCATCATTACTAGCAAAATGGCAAAAGCAAAACCGAAGTGACAATAATAGCGGTTGTTTTATCATTGTGTGTCCTGTGTGTTCTACCATTTCCCTACAAATCACTAATTTAGGATGCAACAGTTAAGTTGAAGATGTATAAATTGTAGATTCTATATATTCTAGATTGTTTACTTTTCTTCTGCCGAAACCGGAACACAAGATAAAAGGTCGTTACGCTAGCGCTTGCAAACTGAAGCCTGCTATTTACATTTACTTTCTTGTGTCGGTGAACCACCGCAATGCACCTGAATGCACACAATCAATATTCTAATTGTTTTTCTGCTGGATCACCTTCATATTCAACATTTAGCATTATGTGCGCTTAGCTCGAATTGATGTTTTAGAACAAAAGTTTTTGCAACAAAATTGTGTTAAGTCCTGAGTTTCACATCCAAAAGCAGGAAATTGTAAGCTTACGTTGAGAAACAATGCCACAAACCAGTAATTTATTACAACCCAACGCTTTGAGCGGTGACTGAAATGCGAGCTAGCAGCAGCAGGGAGTGGCCTTCGTGTTCCCTTGGTTAACACGTGGAGAATCCCATTAACATACGCGAAGGACAGGGTTTCCGGAGTCGTCTTCACCATCGCCGTTGTGAGCCGATGGGACATGAGCCGACTTGACGCCTCTTGAACGGATAAGCTACCACTGCTAGCTACGTCTTTAGCACAAATATACGCCTTGATATTCCTTGAGGCTGACGGCATTTCTTGCGACACACCGCTAACCTACACGAGGTGCCCATACCACAAACTTAACCAAGCACACGTACATGCTGGCGAAACTTCAACGCGACCATAAGGACTGGTTTCTGGGCGCCGGTGCGGTGACAGTGCCCTAGACAGGAGCGCTTGATTTTGCCCTAGTGCCTCTCACGCGCAAAGAGGCCACTCTCGTGATGCCAAGCGCACCGCGCTTTTCATACCTTCCCTTCTAGACACTCTAGTTCAGCTTCACGGTAACACACTAACGTCTTAGAAAGCCATTTTCTGCTCGGCGCGCTTGCAGTGCTCGGCAAAGCGCCTCACAGACTTCTCAATGGCAGCCTTCTCTACTGAATGCAAGCGAGCTCAATTTTAAAAAGTAAGATTTTGCAGCGCATCGGAAAATTTGACCATTCACATCATTATGTTTATAACAGTATTCTTAAATATTCCGCAGTTGCATTACAATTAAAAGTTATGTCCAAGAAAGCAAGACAGAGATAAATAAAGATAAAATAAATGTCGCAGTCGCAGCAGGAATTCTGCGGCTTTATTTTTGTTGCTACTTTGCCTACTTTGAAGATGTTTGTGGCCGCATCAGGTAGCAGGCAACCAGGAGTGTAGCTCTCTTAGAATAAAGATAAAATCGATCATTGAGCACGCGAATGAGTCCCAAGCTCTGCCGTGGTAAGAGTCACGAGCAAGGACACACGACCGACATCTATCGATGAAGGCGAGAGGAAAGGGGCGCATTCTTAAAGGCATCGAGGGCATGAAAGTACATGCTTCTGTGCGCTCCGTCGGAACAAAGAGGAGAATGCGAAGTGGCCCCGGAGGTGGCGATGGTATGGTGCGTCAGGCACGCGCGATCGGATTTCTTCGGTGGCTTCCAGAGCGTGAGGTCCGCATCCCATACCTCAGGCGGCCGGCATACTTCGCCGGAAAGCGTGGCAGAGGCAGCGCTCGTCACTGTGGATAGACTATAGAAGCGGATGCCGCGCTGTATAGGCCATAAAATCTTCTTCTCTCTCTCTCCCTTCCTCTAGCTCTTTCTGTCTCCCTTGCTGTATTTCGTCTCACTGGCTGCAATCGACCCGTTCCACCATCTCGTGTTCCCTTATACGTCAAGGTAAGGCATTTTGCTTAGTGGAAGCCGGATAGAAAAGCTGAATCAGGTGTGCCGCGATCTGCAATGGCAGTGCTGATTATTCTGATCCTTAGACTTCTTTCTGTTGTACAGTTTCACGTTTTCTTATTTACGCGGAATTGAGGGTGTATTAACTTACCACGATACGAAAATAGCGTGGCTGTTTGGCTAATCTGTCATATCTTTTTCCCGCTCTTGATTTAGTACTGTCCGGGTCTGCGACGCCCGCCAACAAAAAAATGTCAGCAAAAGGAATTACAAAAAGGCGACAGCGCTGTAAATAACAAGATAGCTCATCTTCTGACAGTGCGCGAATGGAGCGGGTAGAAAACTGCGCGTGCTTCCGCATGAAAATCTATGCTACCGCTGCGCCTTTATCTAGCTTAATACAGGCCGGCTATCTCTGTCACAGTTCAAAACTTTTCTCTTTGTTTTATCTCCGCGTGCTTTTGCATTAACTACTGCAAGCATCACCTACTTCACTCGGCGACACACTGTACTGCTTCCTCCAGTTCACTTCTAGTTAAGCTTATTGCGCAGTTATTTCTACTTCACTTCGTCCTTTGCGAACATGCACTTAATTTCTGGAAGGGGCCGAAAACATACCGAATGGAGCAGAGAACGAATAAAGCAGTGAACGTTATCCTTTCCTCTTTAGACATCCAAAGAAAAAATCACGCTCACAAAACCTTTGCAGCTTGTGTAGCTGAGCAAGGTACAGCATTGTCACAGGTCTTCAGACCACAAAACTTCCTGTTCCGTTGTGTAGTGTAGCTTTTATGCGATACCAGAAGTTACAAATCTCCCAAGAGGGAGCGACGATTCTTTTTTCTCCCGTGGACCTTTCGACTTTCGGGGGTCCCGGTAAGTATTCGGTTGTGGCCTGAAGGCATTTGAACAAAGCTCTGCGTCTTTCTTTGAAACCTGTTGAGTTCATTATGGCATGGCGAACATATGGAAGATTACTAATGCTCACATGTGAGTCTACGTTTGTCGTTTTACGATTTACGAAGCACGAACAGTCAGAAACCAGTTGGTGGCTTCATTATCAGTAGCTCCTAGAAAATATAGCGCCTCCCGTTTTTAGCATACCAGTCGAGAAAATTCACAGGTAGCTTTGTCTGTTTGATGCTTTCATGTAGAAAGAAAAAAGTTTGCAACATAAAACTGGGCTTCCCTTCTCCACATGTTTAAGGGAGGCGTAGCGCGAAAAAAGACAGGGACGAGAGAGACACAAGACACAGGACCAGCGCTAACTTACAACTGAAAAATATGAAGCGAATTCCCGAGCTCGAGGAACCAAACGCGCATGCCCAGCAACAACTGATTAGATGAAGCGGAAAGATAAACCTAACCTAGCACGACTCGAATACGACCTAATCACCATGAAGAGAGCTGGACAGCCCCGTGCCAAACCTTCGAGCGGTAACGCGGAAGCGACTACTTAAAATTTAGAAAGATGGATTCCTTTCGAAGCAGAACTACCGACGTTTCACTGATGCACTTATCTCTTCCCAGCTTATGAATGAATGAAGCCTCAAGAACCTCCCTTGCTAGCTGTTCTTTAGAGCGACCAAGAACTTTAGTTTTCCCGAAAAGCGGATGACAATCGCAACTTGAACAATGCTTAGGCAGATTCTTACTTTTTTCTGATCTGAGGGACTTAGCATGTTTTCTTAGGCGATCATTGAGGCAACAACCGCTTTGCCCTATATAAACACGGCCACAGCTTAAAGGGATCTCGTACACAACACCTACTTTGCACTAAACAAACTTGGTTACATGATTGACTCTGCAAGCTGGTTTCTTCTGGCTTCGACTTGAAAGTGCACAAAGGCTCGACAATTTGCGAGGAGCTGTGGAGACGACGTCCACACCAAACTTTCCCGCTATCCTTTTCAAGTTATGAGATACGCGGTGAATGTAGGGTACCACCTCGTATTTCTTTTCCTTTTTTTATGTTCTGTTCCATTGCTGTAATCAGGTTTCTTTTTTTGGTTTCGCAACTTCTTAAGCAAACCCTCAACAACAGCAGCGAGCAACGACGCAGGGTAGCGTGCATTCTTGAGGCGCGTAGCCTGCAGATCAAAACTCTCTCGTCCCTGTCTTTTTTCGCGCTACGCCTCTCTTAAACATGCTTTACCAACGGCTCCGAACACTACTCTGCTCCCCTTCTCCACATACCGAGGACCCTGCAGCAGCCGCAGATATTATGTTTTTATTTTTCTCAGAAATGAGGTAAAGGAACCGTACAACCGCTATTCGTTGAAACATGTTCATTATTACGGAGATATAATTGCAAGCAGGTTATATTAGCAGGCTACCAGGTAAATACGTCTTCTCTAAGATGTGAACAGCAGAGAGGATAAGCAACAGAGTGTTGCGAAACAGCGAACATTCGAAACAGCAAGCTGATAACGGTGGGCACGAAAGTGAACATGCCGCTCTGAGTGTTCACGTCACAATGTTTACGCAGAAAAGGCGTAACTCTGACAGCAAGAATGGACAGTTATTAATAATACACTTATTCATTTTCGGAGAGAAAATACGGTTACGTGGCGGCCAGCCGAATAATGAGGCACGATGAACGATGAACGAGAGGTAATTTAATAGCCGCTGGCCTAGCGCGAGTGCTCCGTCCTCTTCTTCTTTTTCTCCACATGAAAATGGCGCTGCCAGTGCCAGCTTCGTCTGCTTCGTCACACTATCGGGGGCCACCGAGAGATCGTCCCGATCAAGGACAAAGAGACGTGCGAAATGGTAACGAGCCTGAGATGACGGCACAGGAGAGAAGGGAAGGTTTTCATTCATTTTTTTTTTTCATTTCATTTATTTATTGGTCTTTGCAGGTTGTGCAGTGCTTGCCGCCACGATGAAAGAGATGAGCGAATGAGTCCTGATCCACGTAGCATTCGAGCCCCTGGTCGCCAGGAGCCGACGGCCTAGGCCCTTGGACGCGCTGAATAGCATGGGCAGGGGGACGATGTCTTCAGATGTGATCGGCGTCGCGGGTCGGTGGGGTCGGTAGGTCGGGTCGGTAAGATCGTCGCATCTGGTTGGTCGTGTCGAATGGCCAGGGCGGGGGACGAGGTGGGGGAGCAACGGCGAGGTCGGTACGAGTCTGAAAGGCTGATGACAGCTGCGCGACGTAGGCCAAGGCCTCATGGCTGAAGACAATGCCTGACAAAGGACGGCGAAGCTCTGAGGCCTGGATGCCGATGATTTCTCAGCACCTCCCCCAAAGTGACGTCCAGCCGAAGAATGAGGCGCGATGAACGATGAACAAGAGACGATTCAATGGCCGGTGGCCTAGCGCGAACGCTCCCTGCCCTGCCACTGCCAGCTTCGTCTTGTTCACAATATGTATTCTGGTGAGATTACTATTCATTTTCGTAGTAAATTTCTTTTGAAGAGATGCGCAGGAGACAGTCTTGCGAAATTCACTTCAGTTTGCAAAAGGCTTCTTATATCAAGCTAATAAAAACAGTTACGCAATTTCAGCTTTGTAAAAAAAAAAGTTTCAAGTTCGAAAAGAATTGCAATGAACACTGTACCTTTCCACGTCGTTAGCTGTCCTCCAGCGTAACCCTTTTATAAAAGGGAGTGCGCTAAATGACAGATCACTCCCTATTTACACCTCCCTGTTTAAAGATTACGAGAGCCAAAGCTTCCTCGAGGTAACGAGCAGGTTCCAATAGAATGCAAGCGTAGCAGATGCAGTAGCAAATTAGGTGGTCGATTGGCGGCATATAGGAACGTTTTGTCGCCCAGTGAATATAAGGAGATTTGTGGTTATTATGTTGAAAAACTATAGAAAGACGCAGTGCGTATGCCAGTATTTCCAATGCGGCGTTCCTTGTGAAAACGCTGTTCGATACTTTCTGGCGACAGTGACCATGTGCCTTGTTTGGCAAAAGTGCGTTTCGATTAATGTCGACCTGTGTAGTGGATTGCTGTAGTGCTTACGATGACTTAAGCATGTGGGATGATTTCACTATTGTTTTCGCAGGAGTACGCCTGCCAAGAAACCTGTTTGCATCCATGCACCCTAAGCCTGTGCCTCATTCACAAACCGGCGCCGGTGTCGACGTGTGATGGAACGGAGCGGCAACTTTTAACGCGGCAGCATTAGAGCTGACGTTGGGAGCAAAGATGGTTTGGTTTATTAGGGTTTAAGGTCCCGAAGCAACTCAGGCTATGAGGGACGCCGTAGTGAAGGGCTCCGGAAATTTCGACCACCTGGAGTTCTTTAACGTGCACTGAAATCGCACATTACACGGGCCTTAAGAATTTAGCTTTCATCGAAATTCAGCCGCCGCGGCCGGGATCGAACCCGCGTGTTTCGGGTCAGCAGCCGAGCGCCGTAACCATTGAGCCACCACGGCTGGGCTTTCGGAGCAAAGAGCCAGGATAGTCGTCATGGTAATTTAGAATTTTTCGGCAGAGGTCCTCACGTCCCACCAGCTAACCAATTAGAGCAAGGAATGACGTCGGACGCAAAGAATTGTGGGATAGGTGGGGTTTCCACTGCGCATCAGTCAGGACGTTTTAAAGTTTTTACCCCTCTGTGCTTGAACGTGTAGTCATTTGACAGGGTGCATGACGTAGCTGGGAAGGGTAGAGGAGCTGTGAAGCAGCGCTTCCCATAAAGAAAGAGACTCCGAGACGTTCGCGTGCGTACTGTAAATTTCTTGTGGAGTTTCGAGGGAAAGCGACTTCTAAAGCGGTCCTGTTCGGCTTCCTAAGTGTTGGTTAGGAGTTTTACCGGGCCTTAAATGCTTTATCGCTGCTCATCCTGTCTGATAAAAAAAAAACTATGCGTTGGCTGGGCGACATAACCATGCACCCAGTGACCGAGCCAGATTGGACGCGACAGCGCTACAGTGGTTAGCGGTGGCACGGCGGCCAAACCGGCCATGCCTGTGAATGATATTTGACTCCTTACCTCCTGTAGTTTTTGTCACCGTTCACACAACGACCGAACATAGTGAAAAAAAGGGCTGAGGCTTAACTTGGTTAAGCCTGGAGAATGAGAAGCATCATCCTGTCGCGTAATTTGGAGGCGCACAACCACAGCGACGGCGCGAGGTGGCCCGCCGTTTCTGCACTGTCGTGACGTCATCGTGTCACATGGTGTGACGTCATGTATCACGTGATTTGGAGGCGCACAACCACGGCGACGGCGCGAGGTGGGCCCCCGTTTCTCTACTGTCGTGACGTCATCGTGTCACGTAGTGTGACGTCATGTGTCACGTGATTTGGAGGCGCATAACCACGGCGAAGGGCTGAAGTGGTAGCTAAAGTAGTATGCTTCGCATAAAAAAAAGCGATGGTGCTCACTTGAACGGCACATCGGAAATGCGTGAACGGCAGCCGTTACGTGATACTCCCATTGACAGCATGCATGTATCATTTATTTTCTTTTATTGTTGGTTCTTGGCGTCTTCTTTCTCGTCACCTTCGTTTAACGCCGCGACATCGCTGATTTACTACTTTGCGTTCATAAATCCCTGTGAGTCTTCATACGACTTCCAACACAGTTCTGCAGCGGCTAAGCGATGCGCCACTGCCCTGTGATGAAAGGTACTGCCATTGGTGGGGTTGTACGACTCAGGTAGATCTTCCTCGAAACCTCTTTGGAGCAATCATTCATTTAACTGCCACCTTTCGCAGTAGATAATTGGCTTACGATTCGGCTTACGATGTCAATGCATGTTAAGGAACCCCAGGAAGCCAAAATATCAGGAGCACCATCACTATGGCGTCCCTCATAGCCTGAGCTGGTGTGGCACGATAACCCTTATGAACAATAAACCAATAAAGCATATACCTAGAGGTTCAATTTCTCCTCGATATATATCCCCTCTGTTCCTCACGCTTTAATAAAGAGAAACACTACTAATTACTTACCAGGATTCTCAGACTCTTTAAAATCATTCTATCAATGAACTGAATTAAAGACCCTCAAGTAGAGAGCGTGCCTAAAGCCAAGCTGACTGTTCAACATTACCAGGAATTCGGACAAGCCCTTCTAGTTCCCTTGGCTGCCATCATGTGATACATGGCTTTAAAATTCAAGAGTGCCGACTTGACATCATCTGTAACGTAAGAAAGAGAATAACCTAGTGCCTCCCATTGAAGCTCAGTTGGCGGCTAGGCGCAGCGGCATTAGTCGGCCGCTGTCCCGAATTCTTGGTAATGAAGCTATTTGCTGCACAATGGAAATGGTCTGTTTTCTTCTTTCACTGAAAGCATATAAAAATCTACAAGTAGCAAGAAAACTGAAACTTCATGAGGTATGGTTCGCGCTGAGTCGAATACCGCAAACATAACTCCTGCCGTTTCAGTTCAAACGTTTCTACGGGCCCAGCACACTCCACGAACGTAATGGTTTCGCTCTTGCTTTATTTGTCTTAACTTTTGTTTATTTCACATACATTTGCTACGAACCGTTTCCTTCTCCTTCGGAACGTTCCGAAGAACATAGACAGGAAGGCAGAACACTGGTTCACTCCCTTAGACCTTCTCAAACGGGTCTTCTCATCGGCACAGCATTTGTCGCTGATGTAATACTTTCATTGTTTTTGCTTTCGTTCTCCCTTCAGGTCTAGCGCTATCTTCGCTGAAACTATTTTAAGTACTCGCTGCTCTTGGTGTTACTCTACAACACACATTCATCTGCGGCTTTTCTTTCGGTAGCAGGCTGATATTTCTGCGCCTCATGGCGCTCAGGAATTTCGATTTGTTTTGTGCGTAAGAGCAAGAGAACGGCTCGTTGGAGAAGGGACAAGTAATTGCCGGCTTTTGATCTCCGTGCTCTGGCTTTGGGAACTCCTATGACGTAATTTTCTCGGCTACTTTACTGCTCTATCATCCACAAGGATTGCACCTTCTCCTCTATGTACATGTATCTTACTGGTTAATTTCCTTTCCTCAAGTACTATTTTCATTTTCTACATTACGGCCACTCTTCCTCTTTTTCTTTCACTCAGACTTCATCCCTTTCTGTACGGTGCGGCTCAGGAGTCCACCGAGATGACAGATAATTACTGCGCCATTTCCTTTCCTCAAAAGCGTTGTGTTGAAAGGGCAAGGTATCGCGCCGAACTGGTGGTGGAACGCTACGCAACGTGGAGTTCCTGGCAGAATTATAATATGCTGTCGCGTTCCACTCCTAAAGGGAAAGCTTAAGCGTAATTATTTAACAGGTAATTAGTATTTAGTCACTAATCAGTAATTAGCTACTAATTAGTAACTGGTAATTACTTAGTAATTGGTACTTATGTGGGACGCCATCCAGTGGTGACGTCACCAGTGCCACAGAGGCAGTCAAAGTGGTGTGGAAAACGCATTCGCCTCTTCGCCCTCTAGACAGTCAAATTGCCCGCTGAGGTGGTGGTGGCGGTGAAAACATTTATTTAGAAGGGACAGGAGATATGTTTGGATCAGCCCGTAAGGGACCGGTCCTTGCAAACACTAGGTGGAGGTATACCTAGTGTGGGACCCCAGTGGCGGTGGCCGCTGCCAGGGCGCGCCCGACTAAGGCTTGTTGTGCCTGTAAGTCGTGGCAGCCGAGCAGGGCCGCCTCCCAGTCCTCCCGCCTTGGGTTCTCTGGGTCCCTCCACTCCCGCGCAACATGGACACACATACACACGAAGGCAGACAAGAGGCGCGCGCTCGGGCCCTCGAACACCAACACGGATCCAAACAGGGTGTATACTACGTTGACGTGGCAGGGGCGTCACCCACTGGATTCTACACGGCCGCAGTAGTTCACCAGGATCAATGCGCTAACGGGCTCTCCTTTCGAGCTCGTAATTCAGCACAGGCCGAGGAAGTAGCCATTGCGCTTGCCGCCTCGGACTTGAATTCGAAGGTAATCGTGACAGATTCGCGTCGAGCCTGTCAACACTACCTGGCTGGCGAGATTTCACCTTTAGCCTACAGTATATTAAAGCGCGCAATGAGGAAATCGGACCCTTTGCCCAAACGCATAGTTTGAACTCCAGGCCATCAGGGCGTTAGAGGTAATGAGGCTGCGGACGCGGCTGCCCGAGCGCTTACCTACCGGCACCTCATCCAAGCTCTTCCGGCTCGGAGATTGTGCAACCGCTTCGGCGGTTCAGAGAAATTCTGGACTACTATTGCGAACGCCATCAGCTTTTCCCGGTCCCGGCTAAGGGCCTAAGTAAAGCTGATGAGCGAACTCTGAGGCGCTTGCAGACCAACACTCTGTTGTGTCCTGCAATAGTGAAACATTTCGACCCCAAAATTGATGGGCGCTGCCCTCACTGTGGGGAAGTATCTGATACCTTCCACATGGTTTGGGCCTGTCAAAAGAATCCTTCCCTTCCCCCCAATCCTTCCCCTTCCCGAGAGGCATGGGAGGCAGCCCTGCTCAACTGCTCGGGGCTGGAGTCTCAAAGGGCTCTAGTCCAACGGGCGCGAGTAGCGGCTTTGTCCAGCGGGATCCCGGACTAAGGACTCCACCTATGTAAAGGGCCATTTTTGGTCTGCAAACTCTCCTTTTGCTTATTAAAAAGTTTTCACCACCACCACCACCCGGGTTGGGTTGGGGATGGGGGGAGTGGCCGGGTTGGAAGGGCAGGCCCACACCATATGATAAGTGTCCGAGGACACCGCACTACAGTGCGGGCACCAGAAGCTAAAAGAGGGGTCAAAATGTTTTAGTGCTGCCGGGCGCAGCAATGTATTGGTGAGAAGGTGGAGAAGGAGCCGCTCATCCATCTTCTTGAGGCCTTTACATGGGCTAGGGTAAAGGCGATGACTATCTTGGTAATAGGTTGCAATAGGTCGGGTTCCTGATCTGGGGGGAGGAGAAAACAGCCCGGTGAGAGAGCGCGCGGGCGGCTCCGTCCGCTGCCTCGTTTCCTGCCAACCCCTGATGAGCAGGGGCCTATACGAGCAGGGGCCCGTATCCCGTATGCAATTTTGAGATTCGATATGCTAGGAAGGGAGTGCAGCTTTGTTTGACGTTCTGACAAGCCCCTCGCGAGTCGGTGATTATGTATTTTGAATCGGAATGTGAGGCCGCGAGGTCAATCGCGACCTCTTCTGCACGGCGGCCGTGTGCCATCCCCAGTGGTGAGGGCCGGAGGCGTCCACGTAGTATACACCTGTTTTGTTGCCGTAAATACTACGTGGATGGGGCACCAAGTCGGCTCTCCAGTGCGCCGCAGCTAGAACTTCGCAGCCGGTAGACCACCTGCGAACGGCGGCAAGTGATTGACGTCATACAAGTTGCAAGAGCTTGCAGGCCTTGCTGCGGTGATCGCTATCGGGTGTAGAGAAAAGTGGCGCCTGCTCGCCGGTTCTTCGGTACAGCTATGGAAGACTCGGACTCTGCGGCACCAAATCGGCTCTTCAACGCACCGCAGCTAGACTTCGCGGCCGAACGGCAGTTGGCGGTCGGTAATGTGACTACTGACGTCATACCAGAGCGAGATATGGGGTACCAACTCGGCTCTTCAGCGCGCCGCAGCTAGAACTTCGCGGCCGGTCGACCACCTGCGAACGGCGGCAAGCGATTGACGTCATACAAGTTGAAAGAGCTTGCAGGCCTTGCTTAGTAATGTGCACCACCCATAAGCGAAACACATAGCGTAGCCAAGGGGATATTGCTTTCGCAATTACCTAGGCTTAAGCAAAGCTAAGCCCCAGCAAATTTCCTTTTGCCCACCTGATCAGGTACCCGGTTTTAATTCCGATCAATACCTTCAAAGATGTTACAACCTACTGCCAAGATAGTCATCGCCTTTACCCTCGCCGATGTAAAGGCCTAAAGAAGGTGGATGAGCGGCTCCTTCTCCGCGTTCTCCCCAATACATTGCCCTGCCTGGCAGCACTAAAACATTTTGACCCCTGCTTTAGCGGCAGCAGCCCGCACTGTAGGGCGCGGTCTTCTGACACCTGTCACATGGTGTGGGCCTGCCTCTCCAGCTCGGCTATTCTCCGCTTCCCCAACCTAATACGGGAGGACTGGGAGGTGACCCTGCTCGGCTGCCACGAATTATACGCCCAGAAAGCCTTAGTCTGGCGCACCCGGGTTGTTGTTGCGACTGAGAGAAAAATCAAAATGGTCTGGCTTAGCTTATGGTTAAGCCTAGGATGCGAAGCATAGTCGGAATCGGTGAGACATTCTTGAGTCTGCAGTAAAACCATTTCTTCTGCGTGATGCTCCTTTCGTTTCTCACGTTGCTTTTTCCGGTAAGCACGCTCCTTTACAAGGCGCTGTTCCCGCTGTTCAGGGGTTTCTTCAGCACGCATTTTCCGCTTGGTAGCATTTCGCCGCTCGCACCGAGTAGAAGTACTCGAAGCTTCATCCTTCACCTCGGCATCGGTTGTCGAACGCTGCCGTCTAGCTGGATACTGTGCACGTCGCTTGGCAAGCCGTACTTCTCGTTCTTCTCCCGTTCCCGTGGCTCTTTGTAACTTGCGCTTTGCGGTCTGGCGAGCCGCCCTCTCCCTGGCCGACATCTCGCTGCTCAACTACAGTGTACTAGAATAGGGGCAGTGTGTTCAGGAGCGCTTGCCGCTGAGGCGCTTCATGCAGAAAGCACGAGATGGCGCTACAGGAGCATGGGCTGTACGGAACCAACGGCGCAGCGCTGGCGCTGCGCGTTTTTAGAAGTGTTGTAATCATCCTCCGCCTCGAACAGACGTGCAAATGCTCGGAGGATGTGGAGATGCATGCTTGGAACTGACGTTCACATAAGAGATTAATTATATGTGTACTTTAGCGCATCACAACGCTCATTAGACGGATTTATTAACAAACCTGACAGCAAAGGGTTTGGAGACACCGAAATAGTGGGGTAAAGCCGTTAAATCTGTTGAGCCACGCTACAACGTAACCAGAAGTTATTCGAACGTAAAAAAAACATTGATTAATGGGTTTAATATCCGCAAGCAACACTCGCGCTTCAAGTAGCACCGTAGTAAAGGGCTTCGATTGAGTTGAAGCAACTCGGATTCCAGGTGCATTTTCTTGCGCAGTTCGCACTCATAAAAATGCAGCCGCTGTTGTAGAAAACACAATACTGTACACGGCCCAAAGCCAAAGGCCTTCCCTGCTTGGTATTTACCTTCTTTCGCGGTAAACATGGTAAACATTTGTCCCTCGTTCTATCCTCCGGTTTCGCGAATTACCCGCAATGACTGGATTTGCACAGTTTATTCGTGGCTTTTATTTACGTCATGAAGAGCTCCCCAACGTCAGGCTCATGTGCGAGTCTGAGACACACCAACATCACACATTTGAATGAAAGGAATAAAACAGGTAGGAAAGAGGCCAAGTAAAAGGGATTAAACACAGAAAAAGAGCGAGTACATTCCAATCCAAACAACGGAGACCTCCAGCGGAATTAATGTGCTTAAATGAATTCCTTAATTCATTTTTGAATTATATTTAAAAAATTGGCTTTGGAATGCACAAAAAAAAGCCGTGTATTTAGATAAAAAAAAACGCAAAGGAGCGTCAGCATATGTGTTGCACAAGCCTGCTAAGAACAACGGCTAACTTTCAAGTGCAATTTCCTTTTTCGTCGTGCTTCTCTTGACTGATTAAGACCTTTAACGTAAAAGTGCAGCCTTGTTAAGACATAAAAGCGCACTACTGCTGATGTGAAATCATCAGCATGCAATTTGCACCCTATGGTATAGCCATACTTGGCTTTCACTAGAATCATGACATCGACTATGCTGTCGCTGCAGAGCTCCTCTTGGCTGAAGAAGATTGTAAATATCCCCTCAAGTTTCTTTACTGCTTCAAAAAGCAACTTGGAGGGATACAGCAAGCCTCCCCTATCACAAATTTCTGTGAATTTTGAGACTCTGCTGCTGACATTTGAGTTCTGCAAAAGAAGAGAGCGGCAGTGCTCACATTTGTTGCGAGTAAGAAATTTCCGCGCAACATACCCTGCCATGTAATGAACGAGGCGGTCATCGCTCTTTTCCTCCACGTAAGCCCGGTGCTCAGCTGGAGTACTGTTTAGCCTTTGTTCTACCACCGTCAGATTTCCAGCTTCAACTAACTCATCAAGAGATGCAACGTTCCCTTCCATATCAGATTTATCAGGTGAGTGAAGTAGCGAGACCAAATCTTCATTGGCCTCAGTGTTGCCTGTTTGCATTGCTTTTGCCAAGTTATAGAAAGACAGGCAGTTGACGACAATCAAGAATTGAGATGGCGTTGGGTGGTCGTTGGATCCACACGACTGCCTCACAATACCAAAGAAGTTCTCCAACTTATCTTGACTTAGTCGAGATGTTAATAGGTATTTAAAACCCTCTCCCCCCAAATACTCTAACAAGGCCAAAGTGCTGCACAGTGTCACACGGAGCCCATCTGCCGTCGACTGGCTCAAGAAGCCGCCAACTCCTTTTGCATGTGATTCCCAGCGAGACAAAAACTCGAGGAATTCCTTCACAGTCTTCACATTTTCGGATCCTGGACGAAGGACTTTGGCTGGGAACCGAGAAGTCATGATCTTGATCAGCTTGTTGATAGCCCTGAAACAGTGCGAAGTTCATAAATAGGCTAAAGTTATCATTTATCTGCAACGCTTGTAAGGGAAACTAGGAACACAGTTGATATGCACGTTCCTGAAGGCGGTAATTCTGAACAGCGCTCACCCACCACAGTGGTTCATTGGCTACGGTTTTCTGTTGCTCAACATGAAGTGGTATCCAGCGGCGGTTATATTCGTATGGGGGCACATTGCAAACATCTATGTGCTTATATTGTTGTGTGCAGTTAGGAATCTCAGGTGGACTAAATTATTCCACAATTTTCGATTACGGCGCTCCTCAAAGCCCACTGTGCCACTTCGTGGTGCATAACCCCATCAATCAATCAACGACATTCACAAACACATGGGATCCTCAGTAATGGGCTGTGGTTCGACAAGCATAAGAATGTTTTGCAACGAGCACAGAATATAATTATGCATGAAGTTGAAAGGTTTTCCTATTTTAGACAGAAACATTGCGGTGAAGAAAAGTAAGGACGAGAACATGAACAGACCACATTAAAGAAGAAGCAAAGACAGAATGTCACAATGGTAAAGTGCATCTTTAAAAAATTCACTTGTACTCGCCGCTCACTTGTCCTGAAACGTTAATAGTTATTTCTGCTTACGTGAAAAATGATAACGTTGCATCAATCTTCCCCCACGACGATTCCAACGTGTCTTTGTAGAAATTCAGACCATTCAAAACACGGTCCCCAAACAGCTGAAATGCAAGGGTCACTCGCATTCTCTCAAAGCCATTCGGCTGCAGATGTACCAGCGTGAGGCCGGGCATCGCCTTGAGAGTGATGTTCCCGCTGTCAATTCTGAACGCTTGCCTCAAAGGTTGGATGGAAACCTGAAATTATAGTTGTAAGTAGTAAGAGTTTAATGTATACTCACTCGCTCAGTGCAACTCAACAACATTAATCTGCAGGTTATTATAAGCCATCGACATGAAATCGAATAGCAATTAATAAGGCAATAGTCAGGAACAAACCGAATTTAAGTGACACTTCTTATGAAGACAAAATACTTACCATCCCATTCGGAGTGTTCAGTGGGTGGCTGAGCAATGTATTCCTGACACACTTGATTAAGTGGGGAAAGTCAGACAGAAAATGCAGGTGACGAGCAGGATCTACAGGGTGCTCAGACTTGCAAGTCACCTTTCCTGACTCCACACCAATTCCTAAGATCTTCCACATGCGACGGTTCCATGAGGCTCCATCAGATGTAATAAAATCAACAAGAAGTCCACTGGCTTCAGCAAGTACTGTTGCTTCTATTATTATTTTAGCAAGGAGTTCCGCTTTCGCATTTCCTCGAGTGGCAAAGCAACCAATTATTTGCGTCCACTTCCCAGTAAAGGCTATGAACATTACCACCATCCCGTGGTCGCAGGGAACGCTCTCTCCTCCTTCGGTAAAAGAGCCCATGTCGACAAATCCCTCAATATGCCCGGACGACGTCACGTTCAGGTGCTCCGACAGTTTGAGTTCATCGACCAAGAGCCCTCCACGCCTGCTAAATGTGCTCATGTGTCTTGTTTTCTGCTTCAGTTGTCTCAGTATTTTAGTGCTGAAGCCAAAGCCACTCTTGTACAGCTTCAAGTAACGCTTCAGTGTGCTCTTGCTCGGAAGTGAGAGAATATTGTGCTTACGCAAATGCTCGTAGAGTTTGGCACTCTTCATCTTCATAAGGATACATTCTAAGATCCAATCTTTTGAGTACACATTACCCTTCGCACTTTTCTTCTTGGCAGCTGAAAAGCACTGTCGGACACAATCTTGCTGTTTCAAAGGCAGGGATGCAATCTGTTCCTGTAAAACTTCTTCAGGCTTTAGGGAGTTCTCCTCCTGCATTTGCTTCAACCGGTCTTTTAACCGCGCACAGCGAGAAAACAGTCTCCTATTTTTTTGTGCTGCTGCTCGGAGTCTAGCAGCAGTGGTCCGGGTGCGCTTTCTTATCAATCCCTTCAGCCTTGATTTTCGTGACTGAAGTGCCTTTCTGGTGTACCGGCAGGCGATGCATGCTTGTCCTGCAAAGAGCAAGTGAAACAAAACTTTATTCCGGGAATTGAAATTAGTCTGACTTTATAAAAAGTATGGCACACACCATAGTAAATGACTTTGTAAATTATCATGTGCTTGCGTTCATTTATATTCTTTACGCACAGAACACAAAAAATCATACCTTCAGATTGTTCCTTTCCTGCGCATTTTTTGCTGTAGTATGCCCCATTACGGATGGTGACCTGCTGCTCTAGGCCTTCTGTTAAGTTGGACTTGGGCATCTGGCTCGTTGGCAAGGCACCAAGGCAGACACGATGCGAATCAGTTCTAAAAAGAACGTCCGCTGCTTGTTCACGACTCAGAATGGTTCCCTTTTCGACGATGCTGCCGTAGAGATGCGCCGTGTACTTGACTTCAGGCCCGTCGTGCTCTGTAAATATAACCGCCCTTTCACAGACAACTTCTTCGGACTTGCACATTATGAGCTTGCAGTATACAAATCCATTATGGCCCGGCACGTTGTGTGAACTCCAGTACACCGAAGGCACATCGAGAGAGCGAAGGCCTAACACAGAGGTTGCCTCAAACAGCTGCGGTTCAAGTGCGTCGCCTTGCAAATATGGCGTGTCAAGTGAAGCGAGTTCCTTTACTGCGTCATTGTGACTGTTTTGTTCAGTACAAGGCCTCTTGGGATCAGCAGAACACACCGTAGGGCTCTTCCGCTTTCTTGGCGCCCGAGGCGTCGGCGTCTTCTTCGATAAATAGCCCGGCGTGTTTGGTAGGAGCGTAGGTACGGCATCCGACAGCAACTCTGGCTTTCCTCGCGGAATGCGTACCTCTTTCCCCTCTATAATGTGGACGTAATCCCGTAGGATACAAGAAGGATCGAAATGACGCTCGCAGACCGAGCAACTTTCATCAAGGACCTTATCTTTTCGATGCAGGTTTCGTTCCCAAACCTTTCTTTTTCCTTCATCTTTCGGCACGGCGAAGAGGGAAGGCTGCTCGCCTTGGGCCCACTTGTAGCCGGTGTCGCACCCCGGCGCAAAGCAATGATGTTGCCGTCGGCGATTAGGCATTGGCTATCACTCGCGAACACCGCAGCAAAACATCACACTGCTAGCACTGCCCGTGCGGCCGAAACACCCCGTTTCTTCACAAGCAAGGTGGAGCTCAAGAAGCACGCTGCAACCCGCCGCAACACACGGAGAACGCGTCCGTACAGCCGGTGCGACTGCAGCGCCACCGCATACATCCGGGACACTGTCTACGCTGCCGGCTTCACGACGGTGCGTGGCGCGCTCCGCCGCCTGAACACACTGCCCCTATTCTAGTACACTGTAGCTCAACTGACTCAACGACTGCGTCGCCTTTTGCGTGACGTCAGTATCTCCTAGCGGTAGGAGCCGGAGTTAGGCCGCCGGCGGAGGCTGCGCGTCCGCAAGCGAGCGCACGAGGCCCCAGCTTTCACAGCTGTTGTGACGTCATATCATGTCGTGCGCCGATGAAGGTCAAGTGGTAGCTACGCGGCCGCGCGCCGCAGCAAGGAAGAGCTCGGTTGTGCGAGTAATATGCTTCGCATAAAAAGGATTTTGCACGGGCCTGCCACTGGCTCCAGCCGAGCCACCACCGCTGCCGCGTGCAGATAGAGGAGAGTTAAAAGATGAGGAAAGAGAAAAAGAAAAGAAAAGACGCGCGTCGCAGCAATAACCGCGTCCGCCGGAGTGGAGAGAGAGAGAGAGAAACAACTTTATTGCCATAGATTGACGGGATTTAGGGCAGGTGGGCGTGGTGTGGCCCCCAGGTGGGGGCGACTTCCTGGGCCCACGAAATGAGTGCCAGTCGGATGCTCTTGTCTGGCCTTTTGAGGAGTTGGTTCCATCCGTCTTTGGAGGGAGCTGGCAGTAAGGTTCGAGGGGGCGGATTTCCCGCGCAACCCCAGAGGATGTGAGCCTGGGTGGCGATTTCTCCCTGGTAACAATTTTGGCAGACGGGGTCGTATTCCCCGTCTGTGGTGAGTGAAAGTCTAGAATGGCTAAGGATATAGTGTGTCTGCAACCTGCGGAGCAAGGTGGCTTGCGCTCGATTCAAGTCGGGGTGTGGAGGCGGGAACTGGCGTCTCATCTCTCTGTAGAGGTTGGTAATTTCGGCAAAGGTCTGGGGAGCCTCGGCAAGAGCGTCTGGGTCCGTGGGGCCGGCCGCCCGGTTGGTTAGTCCTCGGGCTAGTCGGTCGACCCCTTCGTTTCCAGAGTTTCCCGCGTGGGCGGGTACCCAGACCAGGTTGATCTTATGGTCGGGAGTGCAGCCGCGAAGGATGCGTGCAGCAGGGTGGCAGATAAAACCTGCCGAGTAATTTTGTATTGCTCTTTTGGAGTCGCTGAGGACTGTGCGCGTACGTGGGTCAGCGATGGCCAGCGCGATGGCGGTTCTTCTGCCGCTGTTGGAGAGTGAGCTAGTACTGTGGCGGCGGTGACGAGAGTAGACTGTGGCGTGGTTGCACAAGCCACGTATGTGTTTGCACTTTGCCGTGCAGCATCTACGTATATTGCGTGTTCGTCGGCAAGGTATGTGGCATCTAGTGCTGGGGCTTTCAGTTGACGGCGCGTATCATGGCGGCCAGGTAGCATGTTTTTGGGGATTGGTTTTATAACTAGGCGGCTATAGACCCCTATCGGAATGGGCGTCGTGGGGTGGACGTCGCCTATGGGGTTGATGTTGAGACGGTCAAGTATGAGCCGCCCGTGTTTAGTGCGGGAGAGGCGGTGGATTCGGGCGGTCTTGTGTGCCTCTATGAGTTCTGTGAGCGTGTTGTAGATGCCGAGTTGGAGGAGGTGCTCTGTGCTGGCGTACTGAGGTAGCCCCAGTGCCGCTTTGTACGCTGAACGTATAATGCTGTTAACAGCTTCCTCGTCCTTCCGGCGGAGGTGATAGTAGGGGTAGTAGTAGACTATCCTGCTAATGAGGAAAGCTTGCGTGAGCCGACAGAGGTCATCCTCCTTCATACCTCTGCGGCGGGTGCTGATGCGGCGGAGAAGGCCGTTGATCTGATTGGCTGTGGTGCGGAGGCGCTGAATGGCCTCCGAGTTTTGCGTGTTGTTCTGTATTAACATACCCAGAACGCGGATGGTGCGGACCGGAGGTATGGGATGTGTGTCGACTTTGAGCACAATAGGTTCTTGCGGGTCGGGGACGGGCAGGCGAGCTCGTCTGTCCCTGATGACTAGTAATTCGGACTTCGTGGAGGAGCATGTGAGCCCGTTCGCCTGTACAAAGGAGTGTACTTTATCGATTGCTGTTTGGAGGGAGTTTTGGATTTCCCCGTCAGAGCCAGAGTTGGTCCACAGGGTAATGTCATCGGCATATATTGAGTGTTTAATGTGAG
Source organism: Amblyomma mixtum (assembly GCF_055824585.1). Classification (NCBI taxonomy): domain Eukaryota; kingdom Metazoa; phylum Arthropoda; class Arachnida; order Ixodida; family Ixodidae; genus Amblyomma; species Amblyomma mixtum. The sequence continues at coordinate 210,016,337 of NC_143012.1, read as the reverse complement.
GTATCTCTTCCAGGAGCGGAGGGAGGCCTCTCATTGTAGTGTTGAAAAGGAACGGAGATAGGACGGCTCCTTGTGGTGTTCCTCGGGTGCCTAGTGTGATCTCGCTGTGGAGGTCTGCAATGTGAAGTTCTGCTGTACGGTTATGAAGAAAGTTGGCGATGTAGTTGTAAGTGCGAGTGCCTACATTCATTTGTGAGAGGTTTGCCAGGATGGAAGCATGTGACACGTTGTCGAAAGCCTTGCTAACATCTAGGCTTAGGATGGTTCGTGTAGCTCGGATGGGTCTCGGTTCGAGGATGTCGTGCTGGATTTGCCACATAATGTCTTGAGTGGAGAGGCCGGTTCTGAAGCCGATCATAGTGGGGGAAAAAAGGTCCTCTGGGTCTACGTGAGTGTGGAGTCTATTGAGTATGACGTGTTCCATGACCTTTCCCAGGCAGGACGTGAGCGAGATGGGCCGAAGGTTGCCCAGCTCGAGTCGTTTCCCTGGCTTTGGTATGAAAATCACTTTGGCATGCTTCCAAGTGTCTGGAAGGCGACCCTCATGCCAGTGTTGGTTGAAGAGGTCCGTGAGTGCCTCGACGGACTGATCTTCGAGGTTACGAAGCATCTTGTTGGTTATGTGGTCGTCGCCAGCGGCCGCGGTGGTTTTAATCTGGTTGAGGGCGGCGCGGACTTCTCCTGCCGTGATGTCGGCGTCCATGTTGGTGTTCTGAGCACCTGTGTATCCTGAAGGGATGGAAATTTCAGTGGAAGTATTGATGTATTTGTCTTTCAGGGTAGCGAGGAGTTCATTTATTCCCTGAAAAGCGTGTATGACACGGGTGAGGTTCTTGTGAGATGTGGATTTGGTGTGAGTTGGGTCCAGTAGATGTCTGAGCAAGAACCACGAGTTTTTGCATCCTAACTGGCCGTTAAGACGGTCGCAGGTTTGAAGCCATTGCTCCTGACTCAGTTTGACGGAGTAAGCTTCGATCTCTCGCTCGAGGCGAACGAGACGGAGCTTGAGGGGTCGATTGTGTTTTTGGCGGAGCCAGCGAGCCCTAAGACGGCGCTGGGCCTCCCACATGTGTATGAGTTTGGCATCGGGAGAGGGGCCATCCTCGTTCTGGGTAGTCGTGGAGGTGGCATTGGCGGTGTCTTCGAGCAGCGAGTTTGTCCATGCGTCCAGGTCGTCTATGGGGGCCGAAGTGCGTTTGGCGCGCACGTATCGGAAGACGTCCCAGTTAGTGTGCCTGATTGTTCGGTTGGGGGCTTTGCTATGTGTAGCCGTGAAGGTTGTGCTGAGAACATAGTGGTCGCTACCTGTGTTCATGCCGAGGTTTTGCCAGCGTGCGTCTGGGATGTTGCGGGCGAAAGTGAGATCGGGGCAGCTGTTCTGTGTGACACTGTTTCCAATGCGAGTAGGCCTGTCGGGGTCTAGGAGTAGTGTCAGGCCCAGTGTTTGGGCTGTCTCCCACACTTTGGCTCCCTTATGACCGCATGCTTTGCGGGGGTAGCCCCACTCGGCATGCGGCGCGTTGAAGTCACCTAAGATGAGTAGCATCCCTGTTTGTGCAGTCGCGCAGGCCTTACGAACGAGGGTTCCCACTCGTGTGCTTTTGTCGCTAGGGGAGTTGTAGACGTTGAGGATGTGGAGCGGGGCTTTTGAGCGACTGTTCGGTAGGACCTGTACGAAAGTGTGCGGAACCTCGGGGTAACTAAGGTCTATATGATTAGCTGCTAAATTTCGGTGGACCAGGATGGCGGTGTTGGGCCGGTTGTCTGGTGTCGTTTGTTGGTTATATGCGGCGTAGCTGGTACGTTTCGTGTCCATGTATGTTTCCTGAAGTGCGATGATGTGGGGGGTGTGCGGCTGGGCCTGCAGGGTGTGCTCCAAGGCTCGCCGCTTCGCCTTGAAGCCCTCCAGTTCCATTTCCAAACTGTGAAGGGGAAGCTAGCTATAGCGTTTCCCGTAGGGTTCGGGGCGCTGTGATAGCGCGACGAGTGATTTAAGAATGGCGCCTGCACGTGAGCGCGCGGTTGCACTCTCCGATGTGGCGACAATAATGGGTGCTGGGTAGTTAGGAGGGGTTGTCGGCTTCAAGGGGGTTGCTGATGTCGGGGGATTCGTGACGGTATCGAGTCTGGCATGAAGGGTTTGGATGTTGGCTGCCATTGTGGCGCAGCTTTCTACTAGACGGTCAATGGTGGGGGCGAGTCGAAGGAGGGCGCCCACGAATTGGGCCATTCGCGCATCAGCTGCCTCGAATTTTGCATCTATGTCTGCTTGTGAGGAGGTGGGAGGTGCTTTACGCTTCGTGCGCTTAGACTGCTCAGTGTCCATGCGTGGATCACCTACAGGGTCGGATGTGGGAGCGTGAGCCACCTGCTGCGGTTGCAATTTGGGGTTTGCCTGTGCTGATTCTAGGCTATGAATTTTAGCGTTTGCTTTGCCCAATTGTAGCTGTAGTTCCTTGACCATGTCTGCCAGCTCCCTTACCTGTGAATCTGGTGGAGAAGCGGTGACTTGTGCAGGAGTCTTCCATCCAACTTGTTTGGCTGCTTTGGTCTCCGGCCGGGCTTGAGAGCTGGCCCGACAGCTGCGTGAGGCGGATGTGGAACGGCTGCGAGTGCGACTGGAAGGGCTGTCGCTGCCGTCGCTGCCAAGCGGGGGGAAGCAGCCGTCCCGCAGTAGGTTGTGGTCGCCGCGTTTGCGGTCTTGGGACCGGGACTGGCGTCCGGGGTTGGCCGAGTTGGAGCCGGTATCGGTGTCAGTGACCGACGGGGAAGACTTGGGCCGAGTGGAGGACGTGAACCGGTATTTGCAGCTTCTGCTGCCTGTAGGGTGGGCACCTTTGCAGACGATGCATGAGGCTTGGCACGTGGGCGGTTGGCCAGCTGGAAGAGGGTCATGGGCTGCGCAACAGCGTCGGCAGGTTGGTTGTCGCGGGTGGGGGCACACATCCGCCCTGTGGCCTAGCTTCCGGCAGTTGAAGCATGCCTCCGGACGGCTTTTGTAGGGGAACACCTCAAAAGTGAAGCTGAGATACCTCACGTAGCGGGGTAGCTTGGCATTGGCGATAGTCACCACGAAATGTCGTGTGCGGCCCATGCGGCGTGCAGCGACTACGGGGAGATCGGGGTTTCGAGCTTGGAGCTCAGCGAGGATTTCAGCGTCGGTCTCGTGACTGTAGGCTCTGTATATGATTCCTCGAACGGAGTCATCGGGGGCTGCGGCGTACGTGGCTACCCGGATGGCATTGGAGTCAATGGTTAAAGTTTGTATTTTAGCATACAGGAACGCCCGTTCTTTGTCCGGTGTGCTGATGGTGACAGTGTTGTTTGTGGCGTGGATGCGGACTTTGTCGGCGGTGATTGCAAGGCGGCCGTCGATCTTGGCGGCGTTGTAGACGGCCATCGCCAATTTGGCCGGGCCGACTGCGTTGAGGTCGACGGTACCTTGCGGTCGGAAGATGATTTTGTAGTCCTCTGTAGGCAGGCGAGGAAGTGGTCGTCTTTTAGTCGGCGGTGGTGGACGGCCGCGGGGTCGTTGGTCTCTGACAGGACAGTGGTGGCTGCAGGCGTTTGGGTGTTGGCCGGCGGCGTTGCCGGTGGTGGCGGGCGTCTGTAGCGGCGTTGCATTTCGAGCGCCGTCCAAGTGCCATCGGCCAGCTCCGCGGCGGTAACATCCGTGCCGGTGACTCTGTACTGCATCTTTAAATACAGGGAAGCGCCGTCGAGGCGAAGCGGGCGTCGCCGCCGCAGGTGGGAGAAGAGCACGCACTAGGCGTGCTAAGCCGTTAGGCCTAGCTCCTGCGGTCGGGCGTGGCCGCAAATCGGCCGTAAAGTTGAAGACACTCGCCTGAAAGTGGTTAAAAGTCCCACAAGTGACGCCGGATGGGTGGCGGGCCGTGCTGTGAAAAATTAGTGGCTGTAAATAGCCGGAAACTGGTGAAATCGCCGGAAAATCGCAGACCGCATGTAAGATGCGCCCGCTCGCTCCGAGCGCAGTAGGCGTTCCCCTCCGCCGGAGCGGACGCTCGCTGAAGGTAGGTAGGAAAGACTTTTATTGCTCTAGAAAGGTGCTAGTAGCAGACGAGAAAGAAGAGGTCCATCTTCCTTCTCACAGGGTCGGTGCCCCTATTCCAGGGCACCGCTGAGCTTCGCTGCTCGTTGGGCGTGCTGGATCAGACCTTGTTGGCAACCCAGATCGCCGCTGGAGAGCCGGCTCTCCCACTGTTCTGCACTCGGGTCTTTGCGAAAGTTGTCGTTTTTGCTGCATTCCCACGTGATGTGGTACAACGATGGTTTGCTGCCACACCACGGCCAAGTGTCCCGATATTGCGTCGGGTAAATCTTGCTAAGGATATGCAGGTTTGGGAATGTTCCTGTCTGCAATCTTCGCCAATACACTGCCTCTAGTTGATTTAGATCAGGATGAGGCGGCGGATAGCGGATCGGTACCCCCTTATAGTAGTTCAGAATGTCTGAGTACGTAGGGCTGACTCGGTCGGGTAGATCGTCCGATTGGGAGGAAGCTCGGCTCGTATACCCTCGAGCTACCTCGTCGGCGCGTTCGTTCCCCGCTATGTCGGTGTGTCCTGGCACCCAGTAAATGCTATGTGTGACTTTTGGTGGGGTCGCGCTCTGGAGGAGCCGGAGCGCGGCGCGACCTATGCGGCCGTTCATGTAGTTACGGCACGCTTCTCTCGAATCTGTAAGGATGGTAAGGGACATGTTGCTTCGATAACCGGCTACCGCCGCTAGAGCTACGGCCAGCTCCTCCCCTTCGGTTACCGTGCAATCTCTCACTGAGGCGCTAGCTAATTCCTTTAAGTTCGAATCAATAACTACCGCCACTGTGCTGTTATGTGAGCTTCCTGTATACGGAGCCGCGTCCGTGTATACCGTTGTGGATTTTGTAGCTAGATTTTGTTGTACATACCTCGTCCGGGCTGCCCTACGGGCCGCATGCAAGTTGGGGTCCATGTTCCGGGGAAGGGAGCGAACCTTTAGCGTCTGGCGAATTGCGTCCGGTATGCTCGCAGTACGATTCTCGAATTCCGCAGTTCGGCCTAGCCCCAGTCGCCTAAGGAGCGAGCGCCCCGTAGGAGTCTGCTGGAGCCTAGCTAACTGCGTGACCAGTTGGGCTTCTTTGATCTCCTCTAAGGTGTTGTGAATTCCAAGAGCCAGTAGTTTTTCGTTGGAGGTGTTCATTGGTAGATGCAGGGCTGTCTTGTAAGCTTTGCGGAGTATGGTATCTGCACTATCCACTTCTCCTTTGTTGAGGTTGAAGTACGGGAGGGCGTAACCCACGCGACTGACCACCAGGCTCTGAACCAGGCGCAGGGTATCCCCCTCTCGCATGCCGCTCCGCTTCTGCGACACGCGCGTGATCATTCTGGCGACCTGAGTGGTCGATTGCTTGAGAAGGCCGAACATATGGCCGCATCGCTGGTTGCTCTGCAGCCACATTCCCAAGACTCGTATCTTGTCTCGTTCGGGAATTAGCTGTCCTTCGAGGGAGACATTTAGGGACCCTTCCTTGTGTTTCCCTTTGTGGACTCGTAGGAGTTCTGATTTTTCGGTGGAGCAGGCGAGGCCTCGTGCACTGACATATTCTTCCACGCAGGTAGCCGCTGCTTGCAGTCGTTCTTCTTTCTGGCCGAGCGACCCAGTGGTAACCCAGACCGTGACGTCGTCAGCGTATATTGCGTGCTGTATGCCTTCGATCTTCTCGAGTTGTCTCGCGAGGCCGATCATGGCCACGTTGAAAAGTAGTGGCGAGATGACGGACCCTTGAGGTGTGCCTTTGTTGGGGGTCGAAAATTTTGCGCTGCGAAGGTCTCCGAGCCCAACCGTTGCAGTGCGGTTGGAGAGAAAGGCCTTCACGTAGCTGTGAATCTTCTCGCCGCAGTGGAGGTTGTCAAGTCCTTCCATTACAGCCGTGTGGCTAACGTTGTCAAAGGCTCCTTTGATGTCGAGGGCCATAACAACGTTCTCGCCTACGCTCGGGACGTTGGTGAGGACTTCCTCTTTGAGTTGTAAGAGGACGTCCTGGGTGGAGAGGTGGGCTCGGAAGCCGAACATACTGTGGGGGTACAGCTAGGTCTTCGTCTTCCACGTAGCTTTGGAGCCTCCGAGTAACGACTCGCTCGTAGAGCTTGCCTAGGCAGGAGGTGAGTGAGATAGGTCGGAGATTTTCGATCTGGAGTTTCTTACCCGGTTTGGGGATCATTACGACCTCTGCATGCTTCCACTCTTCAGGAACCGTTCCTGCGGCCCAGTGCCCGTTGAGGAAGGTGGTCAGTTGGTCGACCGCCTCGTCGCAGAGGTTGCGTATGAGTGCGTTCTGGATCTTGTCTGCTCCCGGCGCAGTGTTGCGCGTGCATGCCTTTATGACAGCGAACACTTCTTCCCTGGTGATTGGCTTGTCTAAGTGGGTGTTCGGTTTCCCCAGGTATGGTTTCGCGTATGCCGCAGGCAAGGTCGTGCCGTAGCATTTCTCTTTGGCCTTATCTAGCAGTTCCTCTTCCGTACCCTCGAAGGTGTGGACGAGTCTGCGGATAGCTTTCCCGCTTTCGGCCCTGGTTTGGGTAGGGTCGAGGAGGGTCTTGAGTATACGCCACGTTTTCGCCGTGCTGAGGGTGCCGTCCAGCGAGCTACTGAACTGCTGCCAGCTCTGCCTGGCCAGTTGGGTCGCGTACTCCTCCGCCATCTTGGTGACTTCTGCGATCTTGAGCTTGAGCTTCCTGTTAAAGCGCTGCTTCTTCCAGCGTTTGGTGAGTCCTCGACGTGCCTCTCATAGCCTGATGAGCCGAGGGTCCACCTCTGGTGTTTGCTCGGTGCGATCCACTTCCTGAGTGTACCGCTTCTGGATGTCTTTAAGTTGTTGGCACCAATCATCTGTGGAAGTAATCCCCCCTTCCAGGTCCGCGCAAGCCTTGCGGAAAACCGGCCAGTTGGTGATCTTGGCTGTGCCGAGCTTGCGCTTGATGTTGGTGGCTGCTATCGTGGTCTTCAGGATATAGTGGTCACTGCCTAGGTTCTCCAGCAGATTCTCCCACGTTGCGTGCTTCACTCTCCTGACAAACGTTAAGTCCGGACACGTATCCGGGCAGATCGAAGTGCCAAGGCGCGTGGGTTGAAGTTCGTCTGTTAAGAGGGTACATTGGATCGCTTCCGCCGCGTCCTCGACCTGTATACCTTTGTGATTTTTAGTGGGGTATCCCCATTGCTGTCCGCGAGCGTTGAAGTCGCCTACAATGAGCAACGAGTTGCTTTTCGCAAGTTTGCTGGCCCCTAGAAAGAGTATATCAAAATTCGCGTCCCGCTGGCGAGGCGGGCTATAGAGGTTTACGATAAAGACACTCTTTTCCTTACGCTTCTTTTTGGGAATAATTTCCGTCACTAAATGTTCAATTTTGGTGTTGGGAATTGGGTCATGGGCTATGGCTACCAACTTTTTGCTGACCAAGGTTGCCGTGCGTCCGCTATCGTAGCACGTATATCCCCTGAGTGACGGTGTCGTGTTAGTTTCCTGTAAAGCTATTATATCGGGTGTGGAGCCTTGCGTATGTAAAAACTGCATTAGGAGTCCCTGCTTTTTGGCGGTACCCCCTGCAGTTCCATTGCCAGATTTCTAGTGGAGTTTCTTTAGCCATGGTTTTGGGCATTGTTCTGATTGGAGCCTTCAGTTCCGAAACGGCGCTCGTGTATGAGCCTGCCCCGGGCCTCGTTTGTTATTCGTTGCGTATTTTGACTTTTGACGTGGTTGCGGAAACTTTGGTCCTGCAACGCAACTTTTTGCTGTAGTAATGTGACGTTCTGTTCTGACAGGTTGAGTTGGACCTGCATGGCATCTAATCTTGCATGAGTTTGGCGGAACTGTCCTTCGGTGCGAATCATGAAATCATCCATGCGCTGCATGAACGCTCTTAATTCTTCGGGGTTCACTGCTAAGGGGGTTGGAGATCGTTGCACTTCGGCCGCCGGGATCGGGGGCCGCGGTACGTGCCCTGTTCTCTGAGCCCGCATCTCTTTAATGAGGTCATCGATTTTTTTCGGAGATGTGCATTCTCCTCTCTTAGTGCTTTAATTTCTTTTGAGTTACGCGTAATATTATCTTGATCCGAGTGCGGAATCAGTGGGTTTGGAGAGCCCGCTCCCCAGCTCACCTTGACGCCGCCCTTCTTCTGTTGTTTCTGCGGCGGTTGCTGCTGCTGCTGCTTCGGCTTGGCCGTTGACCGGTTGAGCGGCGGGAAAGAGTCATCCCTGGAACGGCTCTGGCTGCGATCTCGCACGGTGCTAGGGCCTCGGCTCGAGGAGCGGCCATGGTCCCGCTCCGAGCTAAGCCACCTGGGTCGGCGCTCTCGACTCAGGTGCGGGTTCCGCTGCTGCTGCTGCGGTTGTTGCTGCTGCGGCAGTTGTTGTTGTTGCTGCTGCTGCTGCTGCGGCTGCTGCTGCTGCTGCCATTGTTGTTTCTGGGACTGCCGGCCGCCGGTCGTGCTGCCCCGGAGCTCGTCAGTAGTCTTCAGGCGTCGACGACACTCCCTGGTGACGTGGTCGCCTTCGCACACCATGCATTTGGCCTTGCACGGGTGGTCTTCTGGTGGGTCGTGTGTGCCGCACGTCCTGCAGAGCTTGGTGTTCGGCGTTGGACAGACGTCCGAACGATGGCCTTGCTCTCCGCACACGTAGCAGATCTGCCTCGTAGGACGATACGGGTAGGTCTTGAATTCTCCGGAGCGGTAGATGACCCACTGCGGGATATACGGGCCGTCGAACGTGATGAGCGCCGTTTCCGACTTGCCCAGCATTCTCGCTTCCAGGATCTTCACTCCTTGGGATCGAAGCCGCAGCCTCGATTTCAGTAGGGCCGGTGATTGCCCCGGCATGACGCCGTGGATTACCGCACGCTTCAGGTCGTCCGGTAGGGCTGGATAGGTGTTGGTCGCATAGGTCTGGTCATTGATCGTGAGCTTTTCGATCTTCCTGAGCACGTCGCCGATGTCCAGGTCGGGCGTGCTCGCATTCATGATGTTCGATCCGGGCCGGAGTCTCATGATGAAGTCTTCTTCTTTGATCTTTCCTCCGCTGGCCGCGACGAGTGCTTGCGTTGCCTGGTCGACACGGATTTCACTGATTTTTAGGCCTCCCTTGGGGCGATAAATGATCTTGATATCATCCTTCGGTAGCGGCGGCGGACGTGGCCTTATCTGCCGCTGCGCTCCCGCCAGATGTGGTTTTAATGTAAAGCGCGGCACGCCACTCGCTTGCGTCTCTGCTCCGCCAGCTGCGGCTGTCGGCGCTATCTTGTTTGCTTCTTCCCGGGGATCGCCTGGCCCCTTCGAGCCTTTCTTCGAGCCTTTCCTTTTTAGGCGCCGTTTGTAAGAAACAAGCTCCCAACGATCCATGTCTTCGTCTTGCAGTGAGTCGATGTCGGCCCCGTCGTCCCGCTGCGGTGGCGAGGTCTCCATGGCCTCGGTCACTGCGTCCCCGAGTCCGGGGCTCGCATTGACCGGCGAGGCGGCAGGAGATTCGTCCGTACCGTCAATATTCGCCGAACCTTGGGCCGAGGTCCGGGTAGGTTCATTCATGATAGGGTCGTCAGCGTCCCGGGGTTCCATGCTGGCCGATGTCTAGACACGCAAGCACCGCACGGGGCCGCCCCGGGAGCGCGCTAGGCCTACGCTAGGCTCAGCGCTCCCGGCCGCAGGTGGCCACTCAAAAGTCCGATAAAAGTCCAAAAAATGGGCCTACCGGCTCAAGAGTGGTGTCGCCGTGGTCCAGGTGACGTTATCCGTCGATGTAGCCGAAAAGTTTCGGTGGCCCACGTGAAAATTCGGACGGAATCTTCGAAAAGACACAGAGCCGATGTGGAGTGCGTCCGTCCACATGCGAACGCCCGCGTTCGTCCGACGCTCGCTGAAAAAACAGATAAGCGGCCGTAGCCGAGATTCGTTACCACCTGGGTGGCGGCCACCGCCACTTTGTCATACTAGGGACCTCCACCTGGTGCTTGTAAGGATCGGTCCCATACGGGCAGATCGAAACATACCTCCTATCCCTTCGTCGCTTTGGTGTTTGGCTGCTGACCAGAAAGACGCGGGTTCGATCCCGGCCGCGGCGGTTGAATTTCTTTGGAGGAGAAATTCTAGAGGCCCGTGTACTGTGCGATGTCCGTACACGTTAAAGAACCCCAGGTGGTCGAAATTTCCGGAGCCCTCCGCTACGGCGTCTCTCATAGCCTTAGTCGCTTTGGGACGTTAAACCCCATAATCCAACCTACCAACCAACATCCTAATATATGTTTTCACCAGCACCACCACCCTAAGACGCAGGTTCGATCCCGGCAACGGAAGTCAAATTTCGGCTGGGCTGCTGACCCTAGAGACGCGGAATCGATCCCGGCCAAGGTGGTCAAATTTTGGTGGAGAAGAATTAAAGTTTCCACCAATGCATGCGACACAGATCCTGCTCCATTTCCTTTCCTCAGAAACCAATTTACCAATTTAAATTCTAGAATATCCACTATGTGCAAATACAGGATATTCTAAATGGATAAATTAGTTTTTGAGGAAAGGAAATGAAGCAGTATCTGTCTCAGATATCTCGATGGACACCTGAACTGCACCCTAAGATGACGGGTGTCCATCGAGATGTGCGACGCAGTTACTGCGTAACGCAGTTACTGCGTAATTTCCTTTCCTCAATTACAATTTTCATTTCTTTCACTACGGCTCCTCTCTGTCTTCTTTCTTTCACTCCCACTGCCTCCCTCCCTGTATGGTGCGGTTTGAGTGCCCACCGCAACGGATGCTAGGCAACCGCTCTTCCAGCCGCAACAACAGCATAAAAGTGCGTTTCATGTGTCCACTGAACCAGGGAGCCAGTCATGAGCGCTTCCGTTCCTTAAAATGATCGGAGTGTAAAACGTCAACGCCAGCGCCAATGAACACCATGAACGCCGAAAGGCAACGGCGACGGCAACGCCAAAGAGCTCGCTCTAAAACACTCCAATCAAAAATATCTGCCTCTCCCGTAACCGAGATTAGAGTAAGCATGAAATGTTTACAGGCATAACACGAAGCGTACGCGGACACGACGAGACGCAGGCCTTACAACAATGTACGAGGTCTGTTAGAAAAGTATCCGACTTTTTTTTTTTTGCGAACACCTGATGGATATGAAACAAGTGCGCTTACAGCAGCCGACCTTGAACCCTCGTGCGCATGCACGAATTTTTTCCCGCCTGCCGATAGCGTCAGTCGCTGGGAAGCAGCGTTTGAGTGAGGGAGTGCGCAGTGCTCTCGTCGGTTTTTGGAGCAATGGGAGAGCCGGCACCAATGGGGTCCCGGAATAGGGACTCCACCCATTGCGGGGCTCTTTAAGAAAGCCTCACCTCTTTTATTAAATAAAGGCTTTTCATCATCATCATCACCAGCAGCGAGCTCGCGGCCCAAAGGGCCTTAGTGCGGCACGCTACTGATGCAGCGCGACTCAGTGGAGCCCTGGACTAGGGGCCCAACCTTGCTGAAGAGAAGCCTCAAGTCGCCGGCGCCACGAAAGACGACGGAGGCTTCGAATCCGCGAATCTCTTAAAAGATCTAAATAAAAGTTTTCTACTACTACTACTTGTTGCAAGGAAAATGGCGGAGCGAGAGGAGCAGCGCTACTACCTCAAATTTTGCCAGAAACTTGGCGATAGCCAAGTGGAAATTATTCGAAATGTTCAGACGGCTTTCGGTGATGATGCTATGAGCAGCACACAGATTAAGCAGTGGTGCAACTGGTTTAAAGACGGCCGCACATCCGCGGAGAGAGAGCCACGCTCCGGTCGGCCACCAACATGCCGAAATGACCAGGTGATTGACGAAGTGAACGCTGTGGTGATGCGGGACTGTTGTGTGACTATCCGAAAAATTGCGGAAGAGGTGGACATCAGCAATTTTTCTGAACATTCCATTATCACCGAAGATTTGGCCATGGAGAGAGTTGCGGCGAAATTCGTGCCGAAGCTGCTGACGGTGGAGAAAAAGCAGCTTCGTGTTGAAGTCTCACAGGAGATGCTGGATTCCACAAACAGTTACCCTAACTTCACCGACGCCGTAATCACTAGTGACGAGTCTTGGGTGTACGAGTGCGACCCGGAAACCAAATCCCAATCGTCACAGAGGACGCATTCCACGTCACCAAGACCAAAGAAGGCCCGACAAGTGCGCAGCAATGTCAAAGTGATGCTGACTGCTTTTTGACTCCCTCTGTGTGGCACACCACGAGTACGCACCCCACAGTTTCAAAGAATGACTAAACAGTACTACAGGGATGTCCTCCATCGCGTACGTGGTGCTGTGCGGCGCAAGAGACCATAATTGAGGTCAACAAGAAATTGGCGCATCCCTCGCGGAATTGCTCCTGCACATTCCTCGCATTTGATTCAGACTTTTCTGGCGAAAAACCAGACTCCTGTAGTTCAACAGGCTCCTTACTCTCCTGATATGTCCCCCTACGACTTCTGGCTGTTTCCTAAAATCAAGAGGTCATTGAAAGGAGCGAGATTTCAGAAAAGAAAGGACATTATGGCTGCAACGACAGCAGAGCTAAATTCCATTCCGAAAAGGGTCTTTTCGGAATACTTCCAACAATGGCAGCACCGCTGGGAGATGCATATGGAGCCCCAAGGAGACTACTTTGAAGGTTATTAGGTTTCTAACGCTCTAGTTATGCCAGTTTTTTTTCTTCGGCCAAAGGTCGGATACTTTTCTAACAGACCTCGTATATGCAGCGGGTTCGAAACTCTCTAAAGTGCGTAAAGGCGAAAGCATTTTCAGCGCCACTTTGCCTATGTGACACTGCCCTTATAAAAATTTCTATAGACAGTCCATAGACTGTCTATAGACTTTAGTCTATGAAGTCTATAGACTGTCTATAGACAAATCCTTTAGACTGGTCTATAGACAGTCTATAGATTTATGGCCATACACTTTTAGTAGACTTTTGTCTATAGACAGTCTATAGACAAATGTCTACTGAAAGTCTATGGGTCTATACGAAGTCTATAGACACAGGTCTATAGACAGTCTATAGACGATCTATAGACTTATGGTCATACATTTCCTATAGAGCTGTCTATAGACCGTCTATAGACACTTGTCTATAGAAGGACTATAGACTACCTATAGACTTATGGCCATAGACTTCCTGTACATTACCGTCTATAGACAATCTACAGACAAAAGTCTACTGGTCCAGTAGACATATGTCTATAGACTGTCCATAGACATTCCATAGGTGTGTGGCCTGGCAATGCTATAGACCTTTGTCTATAGACAGTCTATAGACCTCTGTCTACTAAACTGGTCTACTAAGACCATTATCTATTGACTGCATATAGACTGTCTACAATCATTGAAAAAGGTCACCAGACAGAGTTCACACAAGAAACAATCAATATACTTACAAATTTAGTTTATTTCCAAGCTATCCAAGCTGGGAATATGCAATACATGCACCATAAGAATGCACCACAGTTACATAAAAGTTGAAAGTAACAGTCCGGCTAGTTTCCTCAGAAGCATTCTTGTGGCCTGTTGTCTGCAGTAAATCGTCCGGGCACGTTTACCTGTACAGCACCAAGGAAAAAAATAATATAAGAGGAACTGAAAAAAAAATTCCCATTCCATCTCTACACATGTGCTTTACAATGCAAGGCATATCCTGGATATGCCATTCTAGAAAGGCAATCTTGATCTTTTGGTTTGGTTTTATGGGGTTCAAAAACCCAAGGCGACACAGGCTACGAGACGCTGAAGTGAAAGGCTGGGGAATAATTTCGGCCACTTGTGCAGAGTACACAGGCCTTTAGCATTTTGCCTCTATTAAAATACGACCGCCTAGGCCGGAATCGAACCTGCATCCTTCAGGTCGCCATACGAACATGATAGCCACTGAGCTATCACGCCGGCTCAATCATATCAGTAAATACACGAAAGATTATATGCGTCGTCATAAAACATTGTAACAAAGAACCCTAATCCCTGGAGCACTCTGCTCTGAATCCAGTACTGATACTGATTTCTGTATGGCAATACTGTTACAGCCAATACTGACCTCTTTATGGCAATCCTTTTACTTTATTTGTAACAGAAGACTTCGAACAATTGTGCCACATATCTGCATTGACTCGCAAGGAGCTGTTAAGAATGCCACCTCCATAAAATACAGATTCAGTGCACCTCACACAGGGATCCAAAAAGGAGAATATTGCAGCATTTATTCTTATAACCGCTATAGAAGAAGCGCTTCAAAATACCCTGCATGAAACCTGGTACACCCGGCCAAATTTTTAACTGGCTCGGGTGTTGCATCGCTAAATGCACCTTGTAAAAAAGGTGCCTTTCGGCTACACTGCTGGCATATTCATGCTGTAATTTAACGAGTGAAATGTCATTTCGTGCTTCCTTTTTGTTCATATAATGTTTGAGTGCAGTACTTGCGTGTTTAGATCAACGTTATCAGAAACATTCGTCTGCCACTACGAACAGCTGAAACAAGCGGCATACGCAGAAATGGATCTGGTCCATATGGCCTCATTCTCTGGGTAAAGTACCACTCCTTTCATGGTGGACAAGTCGTTTAGCCAGATTAGTGCAAATGCGCCACCAGAACCATTGCTTCGTATTCCGCTTGTTTCCGCTCTTCGTATAGCGGCAGACGATGAATATTTCTAACTTTGATATAAACATGCACGTACTCCAATCAAACATTATATTAACAAAAAGAAACTATGAAATGCCATCTCACGCGTCAAATTACAACATGAATATGCCAGCAGTGTAGCCAAAAGGCACCTTTTTACAAGGTGCATTTAGCGATGCAACACCTGAGCCAGTTAAAGATTTGGCCGAGTGTACGTAAGCTGATACTCAAACGGGCACAAGCTATACAAAACCAGCAGGCAGAAGCAACCAGTCCACCACAGATTTTCGCCTATAACTTGAAGCACGAAGACGGAACAGCATACTCATACATCTGCGCGCGCTCTTAATAAAAAAGGGGGTTGCAGCGCTTCCATGCCGCACTCATTATTCAGAATACTAATACAGCACACAGAGGCTGCAGCTGCGCCGTTTCAAAAGCAGTCGCGAGGTTGAGACAGCAAATTACTGTCACGATAAAATACCGTCTGAAATTCACTTAGTTTTTCCTTCAAGTGCAGCCCCAACAGCGCAGTAAAGAGGTGTCTTTATTGCATGGAGGTAGCCTAACCCAACGCTGCTAGAAAAATCAGCGAAAGCATTGAACGTGCTCAAAGTAGGAAGTATTTCAATGAAACAATTACAGGCGCAGCTATAATAACACGAGAGCTTAATTTAATTTTAGGCGCAAATAAGCGGCGAGCCACATCGGCGCTTTCGTAACGTAGAAGTCTTAAATCAGAAAAACATACTTTGCCTCTAGCGCAAATGGTATTCGAGAAATCTGTGCACGTGTGAGCGGGAGTCATGAACGAACCACTCGGAACGAAATGTAAGCCACCTCTTGTCGAGCCGACCTTTACCCAGCTTTCAAAATGAAGTGCCCGCAAGCCAGCGGCGGCGGCCAACGGCTCTGATGACAGACACGGACGAATCCATACGTGTGCAACGAAGGGGAGATGGGATGGAGCTCGTGGGTTCTTCGCGGTGTTTGAGCACGCCGGCCATTCGCGCCGGCAACGAATTTTATTCACCCATCACACTACAAGCATTCCTCCAGCGCCGCTTGACTACAACTTTGACAAACGTCTCGCGCTCCAGTCTATAGTGTTACAAGACAACTTTGCTGAAACGTCGGCGTCCACGACGCGCACCGAGCGAGCTTCCATACGTAGCAAGCAATGCACACCTCCAAAAGAACAGCACTCCATGGTCCAGACAGGCGATAACACAAAGATAAGAAAATAAATGTAATCCACCACTGAACGAGACTGTATGTAAGTACGTTTTCGGAGGTGCGAAGTAAATAGAGCTCACACGGCGCTAACTAACACACAGTTCCATTTCGGCCGTCATTCACAGGCTAAACGACATTTCTGGCCGCGCATCTACCTTGAAACACGAAAAATCTAGTAGACAGCTCGCGAGGAGCGGCTTATCATCAAGGGCATCGCACAGACTGCCTTTCCGCGCGTTAGTAAAGACAGCGGCACAGAGATAAGCGGCATTAGTCGAGAGCCCGGTGGCTTCCGCCTTAGAAACGAAGATAGGACGTTTGTAACTGCGCACATAATCTGTTCTGCACACACAGCTCTGCTTAGAGTGGTTTAGGAGACCAAATGAATAAAATATAAACGTGTAGACTTACCGTAAGGGGACGATGAAGCTGGATTTTGAAGAAAACGTAATCCGCGAAAAACACGCCACCGCCATTGATGCAGCCACGCACAGGGTTGTTTGCAGCCCGAATGTTTTTTTGCCGTCTCGCGGTAAAATGGGTAAAACGTGAAACAGAAACCCATTTCACGGTCGTATCTTTATCGCTCGCACTCTTGCCGTCTGCAGCTTGATCTGATATCCAAGACCAAAGAAGGAAATCGGTTTATAAGCTTAAATTCTTCGCTTACCCCCCAAAAATTTTATTGTTTTCGTGAAAACACAACCGAAATCTAACTTGTTGTCGGTATACGCGCCGCATCTCCCACCGAATAGTATGTGGTACAATTCTCAAATAATAATTATAAGGTTACATAGCATAACGTCTTTTTTGCGTGTGTTCGTGTTTAGAAAACTGATATGCGCCACATCAGCGTGTCATCGGCTCCGAAGCAACAGGTGCAAGGGTAGGAACGAAAAAATACTGGCTTTGTGATTGTTGCGTCGCAGCACTTATTCACGTGAATACAAACTGCAAAGGTAGAAATGGCAGATGTTAATCGCAGAAAGGACCAGGCTCTTTGAGATTGATCTAAGATGTTTCTAAGGCATGGGCGCTTCCTTGAATTCTCACACCCCTATTTCCCCCTTTATTTTCAGGACGTTCTAAAGAGAAATGTAGATCCCTTGATAAAATGTTTCTGATTTCAACACGTTGGACAGTAACGATTGAAAGATGGA
This sequence comes from Amblyomma mixtum, assembly GCF_055824585.1. Classification (NCBI taxonomy): domain Eukaryota; kingdom Metazoa; phylum Arthropoda; class Arachnida; order Ixodida; family Ixodidae; genus Amblyomma; species Amblyomma mixtum. The sequence goes on along the minus strand of NC_143012.1, from coordinate 209,999,259 downwards.
ATGGAATTTTGTCGAGCGATTCCTTTAAGGGACAGCGTATTCGTTCGATGTAGTACAGTTTGCGGGTGCCCTTACTTCAAGAACGGCTGCTTTTCCTTGGCTTACTTGTTAGCATTAAATATTTAATTGTATTGACAATATACGTCACGGTATAACGAAAAGGAGCTTGTCAAGGCTCCTGAAAACAATATACAGGAGGGTGTTGTAATGGCCTTACGCAATACATTTTAATTTCCGTAATAGCGAAGGAGGTAGGGGAATCCCGACATAGTTGCGGTCACTAGATGCAGGTCCCCTCAACATACAGTGCAAAAAGAAATTGACATTGTTCTGGACTTAGTCGAAGGTCAGTGTATCGAACATTGTTAGATAAAATTACGATTGTTATAGACTGGTCTATAGGCAGTAGACTATCTATAGTGTACAGTGTATAGACGAAAGCAAATTGAGGTAGTTGTAGACTGTAGTCTGTAGAGAGTCTATAGACCGTCTATAGACGAAAGGAAATTGAAGCACCTATAGACCGTAGTCTATAGAGAGTCTATAGACCGTCTATAGACGAAAGTAAATTGTGACAGCTATAGACCTTAGTCTATAGCGAGTCTATAGACCGTCTATAGACGAAAGGAAATTGAAGCAGTTATAGACTTTAGTCTATAGACAGTCTATAGACAAAAGGAAATTGAAGCAGTTATAGACTTTAGTCTATAGACAGTCTATAGACAAAAGGAAATTGAGACAGCTATAAACCCTAGGCTATAGATAGTCTATAGACCGTCTATAGACAAAAGGAAATTGAGTCAGCTATAGACTTTAGTCTATAAAGTGTCTATAGACAGTCTATAGACGAAAGGAAATTGAGGCAGCTATAGACCTTAGTCTATAGAGAGTCTATAGACAGTCTATAGACGAAAGGAAATTGAGGCGGCTATAGACCTTAGTCTATAGAGGGTCTATAGACCGTCTATAGACAAAAGGAAATTGAAGTAGCTATAGACTTTAGTCCATAGATTTTCTATAGACTGTCTATAGACAAAAGGAAAAGTCTATAGGATGGCTATAGAGTCTATAAAAAGTCTATAGAAAGTCTATAGACCATTTTTATAAGGGTGGTCACTTCACCACTGGATTACGTCACACATAATTGATGACGAAGTAATGAAAAATTACTAATTAGTGACTAATTCATAATTAATGACTAATACTAATTAAATGCTAATTAATTACGCTTAAGCTTCACCGTTAGGAGTGGAACGCGACAGCTTCTTGTAGCGCTGCCAGGCAGTCCACGGAACACCGCGTCTTGCACAGACCACGTCCGGTCGCCGCCTCTTGGACCGGCTACACATCAAACATGACTACCATATTGAGGAAAGGGAGAGAGTGCCAGAACCCTGGAGAGTGCCAGAACCCGCGCCCTCCGGGTCCGACCCCTTCCCCGCAACATGTCCAGAGAAGATCATAGCGGTCGTCGCCAGGCGCGCGCGGAAGCGTTGGCGCGATACTATGGTAACCAACAACATGTGTATTACGTGGACGTTGCCGGCCCACACCACGGGGTGTGGTACACGGCCGCAGTCGTACACAACACAAACACAGTCAACGGGCTCACTTTCAAAGCCTACAGCGCAACACACGCGGAGGAGATTGCCATTGTTCTTGCTCTCACTACTCCCAAGTCGAAACACATCATCACCGACTCGCGAGGGGCCTGTCGGAACTATGAGTTGGGCTGGGCTCCCCCGCTTGCCTGGCGCATATTGGAATATAGCTGCCGATGCGAAGATCCAACTCCACGCAATCTGATTTGGGCCCCCGGTCACCAGGGCCTCCAGGGAAACGAACAGGCCGATCAGGCCGCCCGCGCACTCTCTCCCCGGGCTATCTCCCTGTCCTTGGGCGCCTACTCCCAATCAGACAATCTGGCCCTTACATTCAAACACATCACCGATTACTACAAGGAGGAGCACCGGCGCTACCCGGCCCCTTGTAAGGGACTGGATCGCGCTGACGAGCGCCTCCTCATCAAAATTCTTACTAACACTGTACTGTGCCCGGCGGTACTTAAACATTTCAACGCATCCTTTGATGGCACGTGCCAGTTCTGTGGGGAGGTGGCTGACACCTTCCACATGGTTTGGGCGTGTCAATCAAACCCATCCATCCCCCCCAACCCCAACCCCACCAGAGAGGACTGGGAGGCGGCCCTGCTCGGCTGTCAGGTCCTAAAGACCCAAAAGGCCTTGGTTCACCGGACGCGGGAGGCGTTGCTTGCCAATGGGGCCCCGGAATAGGGGCTCCACCTAGTATTGTTAGGGGAAAGGGCCAATAGGGCCTACCCCAATCACCTCTCTGTAAATATTTATTGCATTATAAATGTTTTTCACCACCACCACCACCACCCGTTGGGCGCGATGCCTTGCCCTTTGAGCGCGCCGCTCTTTGTGGAAAGGAAATTACGCAGTAATTCTTTGTCATCTCGGTAGACACCCGAACCCCACCGTACAAGAAGGGAGGAACGCCACCACCCCTGCGGCGCAATGCCTTGCCCTTTGAACGCAAGGCTTTTCGAGGAAAGGAAATGGCGCACTAATTCTCTGTCATCTCGGTGGACACCCGAACCGCACCGTACAAGAAGGGAGGAACGCCACCTCCCGTTCGGCGCGAAGCTATCGGCGCTTGCTTGCCCGCCCTGTAGGAAGGCTTAGAGTATATCGTTAAATCTCGTACGGTGCCCGGATGCTCTCGTTTCAGTGCCCGGATGAGTGGAATTTAGTGCCCGGATGTTGCCTCTCGGTCTCAGCGTGACGTGACTGCCCTGCCGACAACAGGAGCTAAAAGCATTTCAAGCTTAAAATAGAGACCACAGCCACCAAAGACAATAAAAACCGCACATGCGGGGAGCGTGCCACGCGCCAATCGGTTCGGGAAAGCGGCGATGGGTTGACCACAAGGCCAGGCACACTTTAGAATTTCCAAAGTGTGTTCGAAATTTTTTTTTTCTGTTTTTAGTGGTCTTGGTTTCCTCGGCCGCTTACCTGTTTTTTTCAGCCAGCGTCCGCTTCGGCGGACGCGGTTGTTGCGCCGCTCGTCTTTTCTCTTTTACTCTTTTCCTTATCTTTCAACACTCTTCTATCTGCACGTGACAGCGGTGGGGGCTCGTCTTGAGCCAGTCGGCAGGCCCGTGCACTTTCCTTTTCATCCTTCTCTCACTCGCAACCAACCGCAACCAACCTTGGTTTTCACTCCATTGGTGGAGTAGTTTCTTTCCGCAAATGTTCTCTGCATCACGAAGTCCAAGCTGCTTCCCCAATGTTTGGTTGGTTTGGTTTATGGGGTTTAACGTCCCAAAGCGACTGAGGCTATGAGAGACGCCGTAGTGGAGGGCTCCGGAAATTTCGACCACCTGGGGTTCTTTAACGTGCACTGACATCGCACAGTACACGGGCCTCTAGAATTTCTCCTCCAAAGAAATTCCAGCCGCCGCGGCCGGGATCGTGCTGGTGGTTGGTCGCAGCTTTAGTTCTAGTTGAAACCGGTCTCCGACATCTTAGATAAAGGCAGTCTCTCTTTGGATCATTGTTGTAGTCCTGTTTCACATAGTCTGGCGAAGCGAGCGCTGCGCGGCGCCGGCGGCTGCTGCGGTTGCCCCAATCACCTTTCAGTAAAAAACTTAATTTGCCATAAATGTTTTTCGCCACCACCAAGGCATTCGAGGAGTCGCCATCACGGCGAAAGTACGGCCACGCTTAAGAGGCGAAATGGTGGGCGTAGTGTTGCTTTCGTAACAAAAGAAAGACAAAGAGGTGTCGTAGTGGAGGTCTCCTGAATAATTTCGACCACCTCCGGATCTTTATGGCTCATGATTCATGGGGTTTAACGTTCCAAAGCAACTCAGGCTATGGGGGACGCCGTAGTGAAGGGCTCCGGAAAATTCGACGGCCTGAGGTTCTTTAACGTGCACTGACATCGAACAGTACATGGGATCGAACCCGCGTCTTTCGGCTCAGCAGCCGAGCACCATAACCACTCCGCCACCGCGGCGACCCTGGAGATCTTTGACTTTCACTGACATCGCACAGCACACGGGCGCCTTTTGCCTTCCGCCATCCGCCGGAAACTGCGGTTCCTGGGTTCCAACCCACTGGCCTTGGCCGCCGCTCTGGCCTGCGCAACGAAAGCTCATTGCTCGCCAGGCTCCGAACAGAGCAGAGAGGTCTTCGACTGCTCTTTTTTTCCCTGTGTTGTGATATCCGGGGGTTTCGGGCCCTACATACCCATGTCATGTGGCATGTATCGGGCCTTTCTTGGTTGCTCTTGTTGCGAATTTAAGAAGGGTGAAAGGGAAAGTGCACGCGGCTGCATACTGGATCGCGCTGGTGGTCCTGTTGAAAACATTTATCAAGAAGGGGCAGGAAGTATATTTGAATCAGCCCGTAAGGGACCGATCCTTACAAGCACTAGGTGCAGGTCACTAGTATTGGACCCCAGTGGCGGTAGCCGCCTCCCGAGCGCGCCCGACGAAGGCTTGTTAAGCCTGTAAGTCGTAGCAGCCGAGCAGGGTCGCCTCCCAGTCCTCCCGGGTTAGGTTGGGGATGGGGGGAACAGCCGAGTTGGAGGGGCAGGCCCACACCATGTGATAGGTGTCAGAAGACACCGTACTACAGTGCGGGCAGCTCCCGCTAAAGGAGGGGTCAAAATGTTTTAGTGCCGCCGGGAGGCGACGAAGGAGCCGCTCGCCGCTTTCTTTAGGCCTTCACGTGAGAGAGGGTAAAAGCGATGACTGTCTTGATAATAGGATCGGGTTTCTGATCGGGTGGGAAGAACAAAACAGCCGCGTGAGAGAGCTCCAGGGCAGCTGTGTCTGCTGCCTCGTTTCCTGCCAACCCCTGATGAGCAGGGGCCCATATAAGGCAACAAGGTGCGAGGTCCGTATCCCGTATGCAATTTTGGTAGATTGGAAAGGCTAGGAAGGGAGTGCAGCCTTCATTGACGTTCCGACAGGCCCCTCGCAAATCGGTAATTTTGTATTTTTAATCGAAATGTGATGTAGCGAGAGCAATCGCGACCTCTTCTGCTTGTGTTGCACTGCTGGCTCTGAAGGCGAGGCCGTTAACTGTGTTGCGGTTGTGAACTACCACGACCGTGTACCATTCCCCGTGGTGAAGACCGCAGGCGTTCGGCCTAGGGCTTCCGCTCGTGCCCGGCGCCAACCATTATGGTCTTCGTGTGACATGGCTGGAAGAGGCCGCGCGTGGAGGGAACGTCTCCACAGTTCTGGGATGTGAAACCTGTCTTCCATGGTACTCGACGGTTGCATATGGAGCCATCCAAGAAGGCGGCGACCCGACTCCGTGAGCGACAAGCGCGTGTACTGGTTTGTAAGGTGCGTCTCCCGGAGCTCCCGGAAAGTACTCACCACCGCAAGGGCCCTAAGCCGGCTGTTTGAAATAGTGTTGGGGAGGTCGAGGGCACGCTTAATAATTTTGCGAAGGATGACCTCAAGCGCACCCTCCTCTTGTTTCCGTATGTGGAGATAAGGAGGCGAATAGAGAATTCGACTGGTTACTAAGGCGTTTGCCAGCCGCAAGGCATCCTTAGTTCGTAACCCCCCGCATTTGTGGGAAACCCGAAAGACCATGTGGCCCACCTGGTACCCCACCTTACGAGGTTTGGCCAGTGTAGTGTCTGGCCGTCTGTGTTTGTGAATGGAGAGTCCGAGTACCCGTATCTGGTCAGTTTCGCTTATGGGACTACTCTGAAGAGGAAGATAGATTTTAGTTGAGCACTTTTGTGAGGTGCGGAGGTGCACAAATTTCGATTTTTCAGGAGAACATTCAAGACCGCAGCGGCGGGCGTAGCGGTCTACTATCGTCGCCACTGTTTGCAGGCTGGTTTCAATATCTCCCGTGCTGCCCTGCGGGGCCCATAGGGGGATGTCATCGGCGTACAGGGCGTGCTGCACGCAGGCGACACCACCCAGCTGGCCCGGCATGTGCATCAAAGCCTTATTGAAGAGCAGCGCGGAAAGAACTGCGCCTTGGGGTTTCCCCGCGTGCCGAGTAGGTAAGGACAATGCTCTATCTTGGATGTGGATGAAGATTGACGATCCGTTAGAAACTGGCATATGTATCGGAATGTGTTGAGGCCACAGCCGGTCTTACTTAGGTTAGTGAGTATGATCTCGTGTTTTATATTGTCAAATGCCCCTTTAAGATCCAAGGCGAGTACTACCAGGGCATTATGAAAGCATTATCAATGACTTCCCGATTGAGCTGCAGGAGGACATCCTCTGCGGATCTGTGTGGGCGGAATCCGAACATGGTGCTCGCAAAGACATGTTTGTGTTCAAGATATGCAGATAACCGATCCCGCACCATCATTTCCATTAGTTTGCCCTCAAACGAGGTGAAAGAGATGGGCGAAGGTTGTCTGTGTCAATTGGTTTGCCTGCTTTAGGAATAAAAGTGAATAGAGCCTTTTTCCAGTTGATTGGCAGCGCGGTGTCCCCGCTGCAAATTGCATTGATGTAGTTGAGGAGGGACTGTTATGCTAAGTCCGGCAGGTTTGTCAAAAGCTTGACGGTGACATTATTCCTTTCTGGTGCAGTGCCCCGCTTCATTTTAGCGAAAGGCGCCCGCAGATCACGGAGCTGGAAATGTTGATCCAGCTCCGTGTTCTTTTTGCCTGCATAAGAATACGCAGATGCACGGGGGTCTTGGACTGTACACAGATACTGGTCCCGAAGTTTCTGTGCCAGTTGAGTTGTGTTGCCAGGGAAACCGTGCATGGCTCGCTGCAAATGGCTTTGCGTTTCGGTTCGTGTTTGGGTTCGGCCGGTTAGGGCTCGAAAGAGACGTCACGTGTTGCGGCTGGACATCTGTCGCGCGGCCGTGTTGCATCTATCGACCCAGTTGGAGTCAGCGAGTTGGGCCGCGTACTCTGCCGCACTCTGCCGTTTTGGTTTATTAGGGTTTAACGTCCGAAAGCGACTCAGGCTAAGAGGGGCGCTGTTGTGAAGGGCTCCGGAAATTTCGACCACCTGGGGTTCTTTAACGTGCACTGACATCGCACAGCACACGGACCTCTAGAATTTCGCTTAAATCAAAATTCAGCCACCACATTGAGTATTTGGCGTCGCCAACGGCGGACGACGCTTTGACGGGCTTCCCAGAGGTATAGAAGGTGGTTAACCACGTCCGTGACCGCCTCTGAGGTGGTGGTGGTGGTGAAAACATCTGGATCTGAGTTTACTGAGAGCAAAGGTGTGTCAGCAGCTGTTTGGACCATGCTGGGTAGCCTTGCTCGGAATTGGGTGTATTGTCAAGTGAGTGAAAATTTTGCCTGAATTTCGTCCAATCTGGGATACGGGCTTGTGTACTGGGACGCTGGAGGGGGCATACGCGTAGTTTAGAGTTAAGGATACAGTGGTCACTACCGAAGGTCTCCTCGGTGTAGAGCCAGTCTGCGTGTCGTATGTTGCGAGAGAAGGTAAAGTCCTGAAATGTCTCCCCTAGCCGTGTTGGGTGGACAGGGTCTCTTTGGAGGGTGAGGCCCAACGTGAACGCAAGTTCCGCCAGCATACGTCCGCGCGACTCCTCCTCTCGATACCCCCACATCTGACTGGGAGCGTTAAAGTCGCTCATAGTCAGCACGGGATCGCGACCCGCTACTCTTATGCGCTGATATGCAACGGCGGCTCCGTGCGGCGAAGTGGTAGGATAGTCACCATTACACAGAAATACTCGAGCTGGAGGTCGAGATCCACTAAGGTGGCTGTGAGACGAGCGTCGCAATAACCGCGTCAGCCGGAGTGACGACGACGGATGTAACAGATACCCCAAGTCCCCCTCCCCCGTCTTCGCACCACGGGCATTCGACCTTTATTGCGATCGTGTGGAAATTGTTTTTATGCGAAGCATATTACTAGAGGTACACTACAGCCCTTCGCCGTGGTTATGCACCGTGCACACCACGTGGTACAGTGACGCCACACCACGTGACATACCACGTGACACATGACGTCACGACAGAGTAAGACGGAGGTACACTACAGCCCTTCGCCGTGGTTATGCGCCGTGCACACCACGTGGTAGATTGACGTCACACCACGTGACATACCACGTGACACATGACGTCACGACAGAGGAAGACGGAGGTACACTACAGCCCTTCGCCGTGGTTACACACCGTGCACACCACGTGGTACAGTGACGTCACACCACGTGACATACACGTGACACATGACGTGACGACCGAGGAAGACGGAGGTACACTACAGCCCTTCGCCGTGGTTACACGCCGTGCACACCACGTGGTACAGTGACGTCACACCACGTGACATACCACGTGACACATGAAGTCACGACAGAGGAAGATGAGGGTCCACCTCGCGCCGTCGCTGTGGTTGCACGCCGTGCAGACCACGTGGTGCAGTGACGACACACCACGTGACATACCACGTGACACATGACGTCACGACAGATCGCCGTCACGCGCTGGGAGAGGGAGAACGATGCCATCGCACAGACACCGGAATGTCCTCGAGCGGCATTCCCGCGCATTTCGAACGCGCGTTCACACTCGGTGTAGGTGAAACGCTCGCTCCACCGGGCAGGCGGACGCGGCTTCCGTGGCAATCCAGGCGCTCACCCAACGCGCGTCTCGGGGTTAGTCGGCGTTCCGCTGTAGCCATGCCGTTGTCTTCCCCCACGACGAAGGCTTCTAGTGGTTGTATTAAAATGACCAAGTATTCAACCAAGGAAAGCCATGTATTACCAAGCCTAGCCATCAATATGCTTCGCATCTGACCAGGGTTAACCAAGTTAAGCCTCAGCCATTTTATTTTTTTAGTAAAGGAAATGGAACAGTATCTGTCTCACATATATTGGCGAACACCTGAACCACGCCGTAAGGGAAGGGCAGAAGTTGGGAGTCAGAGAGAGAAAGGGATCGCGGGAAATTATGTTTCTGTAGGGTGTACGTTGCTGTACAACCCACTTGCACAGCCCATATACTTTTTCACGGCTTTAGAAACAAACAAATCAGAATATAAAAACAAGATATGAGATATCTCTCTATGTCATCAAATTTTGGAATAAAAATTGGAGCAGCACCTGGAATGCCAGCGGACGCTAGTTTAATACACGCTCTTGTTATAAAAACAGGCCAATCGCTCTGAGAATTTCAAATCTCTGCATAATTAACAGCTGCGCGCCTCTGTCCCTACTTTTACGACGCTTGCCGCGAAGTTGCTGGTGCCTTTCGCAGTGTAATTTTGTTCTTTCGGGGCGTCTTTTTGGGCCGTTTAGGCTTTTGGATCTGGCGATCCCTGCTAAACATGGACCCCAGTCAGAGCAACCCCCATGCTCCGTAACATCTAAACTCCATTTTCCGAGCCGCCGCGGTGGCTCAGCGGTTATGGTGCTCAGCTGCTGACCAAAACGACGCGGGTTCGATCCCGGCCGCGGGGGCTAGAATTTCTTTGGAGGAGAAATTCTAGAGGCCCGTGTACTGTGCGTTGTCAGTGCACGCTAAAGAACCCTAGGTGGTCAAAATTTCCGGAGCCCTGCACTACGGCGTCTCTCATAGCCTTAGTCGCTTTGGGACGTTAAACACCATAAACCAAACCAAACCAAATCAAACCACATATTTCTACTCCAGGATACTCCACACCGGACAACCCTCCCAGCTACACATCTACGCACTCAGATACCACTAACACACCCAGGGCGTCCACATTCGTCCACCGCAGCCTCACTTACAAAACTCATCACATAACGTCTGAGACACCCTGCGGGATCACTGAACTTATGCATCACACAGATTCACTTCCTTCTATATGTATAGCAAACGTATAGCACCCTCCGTCCCAGCCGATGGCCTCGCTAGAATCACTTCTGCGAAACCTACGCCATCTAACAGGGAAACATCCCCTACTCATCGGTGGGGACTTCAACAGTCAGCATACTGACTGGGGTTATACAACCACGACACATCGAGGTCGCAGGCTCTGGCTGCTCCTGCAGAACCTCAAACTCGCTGTGCACAACACGTTTCAGACGCCTACGCGGATCGGCAACAGGGACAACATGGACACCAGTCCGGACCTGACGCTGAGCCGCTGCATCCGCGGTGTTCCTGGAACAGAACACAACACACACTGGGCAGTGACCATTATATTATACAAATCACTGTCCCATACAAACCACCCCGTCACGCAAATGCAACACACAAACTCATTAACTGGGATGCCTTTCGCGCTGCACGCACCGCCCTCCCAGACACTCCCATCGCAGACATCGAAGCATGGGTGCAATCACTTAGGCATGCCGTTCACCACAACACGCGACACATTGAAACTACAACCCTACCCTCGACACACGCCTAGCCCACCTTTGGGAGGCTTAGTACAGCCTCCTGGAACGCTGGAAAGGCAACAAACGTAACAGGACACCTAAAAAGCGGCTGACCGCGCTGCAGACACAGATCCAACAAAACTCTGAGGAGCTCTGCCGGTCCAACTGGGGATAGATAAAGGCGTTTTTTCTTAATAGCTCGCATTCGTGATTTTGTATTACGGTTTCCGTGAATCACGGTTTCCAGCCCTTTGATGAGTGGTCTCTTATAAAGCAGCGTAGTGGTTTATGAACACTGTTGCCTTCTTAGACGACTTTAGGGGACATAAGCGAGCTGCACACGAGAATTTTCGCAGCCTTTGTTTCTGAAGGCACAGCCATCGCAATCTCACAGACGAAGAATTTATTTTCTAAACTTAATCTGTGATGAAATATCAACTGTGCTAATAATCTCATTCTTACGTTGGAAACAAGGCTTATGTCCGCGCTTAATATTCTATTTATGCCTCGTAATGTATTTGAATATCCAACCAGTAAGGCATCACGATCACAATTCTTATCGCGCACTAAAGGGGCGGTGATTTTGTTGTCCACAAAGCATGACGAGGTGCTCTGACGTTCTGCCATGTTGGGAATAAATTGAAGAAACACGGTTTGGATGCCACCATTGAGTATACTGTCATTCAGCGTCACCAGTTGGCTTTGTTATCCAGCTTAGGGGGCATTGTATAGTCGCCACAAGGAGGAGGCGGGGCGCCTCTAAACCTATTTCTTTTCACCGCGGAAGTCGGATTTTCTTTCTCGATCAACCCCTGTCTGGCGCATTGATGCGGCCCGCTTTCATAGCACATTATCGCCGTTTACATGAATGTGATGCGCTGGAAAGTTTGTGCTATGCGCCAGTTGCATTCATGTAACACGGCTCATGTTCCTGGTGCCTGCTCGCACCCGCTTTCGAATCGACTGAAAGCATTTCAAGCCATGAAGAAAAGAAGTTGGGGAGCTGATAGGACAACTTAAAATGTGACGAGAAGGGGGAGGGGGGGGGGGACTTAAAGCCATGAAGAAAATGTCAAGGAAATCCCAGCCATCATCCGGTTGTTGTAAACCGCATCTCGATTCCGACGAGCGCTCCGGCGCCCGAGCGCGGGCGCCGATGTCTAGCATAAAAATATTTTGGCGCCTCGCCCAAGTTCGCTGGCGTCTCCGGCCGAGCTCATGGGAAGACCTGTTCCGACGCGCACGAATAGCGCCGAGGCTGGGCGCGTTGGGCGCTTACGCCCAGGAAGCGCCATTGGAGTTAGCGCTTTACGCCGTCACCTCTGGCGACAAGTGGCCTCTTATGGCATGCGCCTTAGATTTGAAAATTGGAAGATTTAAGAAGGGGCGTAGTTGAGGGATGGCGTTCGCTACTTCCCACTGGTGTCATGCGAGAAGTTCTGGATGGGAAAGCCACGCTGGGGCAAAAACCACCCCTCTCCGTCCACGTACGTCCGCCAGTCCTAGATATGCCCATATTTTGCCCCTGGTGATTTGCAGCATCTCTTTTTCTATATATCAACAGCGCTTTCTCGATCATTCTGTTCTGCTTCCCGAACCAGCTGCCTCTTTCTGGAGTCCGACGTTACCCTTTGCAGCGATCGGAATAGTCATGGGAAGCCTTCGCTCCCCACTTCCGTTGCTTCCATCCCGAGACGAGCACGTAATTACTCGTTCGCTGGAGACGCCCTCCTCGACACGTATTCCGGGCCTCATGTTTCGCCGAGTCTGCTCGCGCGGAAAGGCTAATTTCGCGGACTCCGCTCGAGAGGCTGAAACCAAAGGCGTTTAGAGTAGTGCATAGGGGAAGCGCTAATTAAACGGAGATCTGCGGCGGCACGGCCGCCATGCGAGGTGTCCATCACCTGGCTGTTCTGGCGGGTGAAAACATTAGCGCGACAGGAGAAGAAAAGAAAACAGACCTGTCCTGGCCCCGGATTCCGGAGAGGCCGACATTGGTGCTTTTAATAGGGAAGTATTTACTCATTCGTATTCAAGCGCAGCCACACGGCTCCGAAGGAAAGGTATGCAGCTCCACAGGAACTTCGCAGTTCACACAACTTCGTCCTCGTTCGGAGTTCCGACCCGGCCCCATCGCTTCACCGGAGCCTCTCTACGAAATGAGCTAACTACGACGGCTTAGTTTTGATTACCTAAGCACAAGCCTTTCAAGCTCTCGCCGAAATTCGTGTCGGCCTTTCTACGCAGCAGGGACTTAAAAGCAGGGACACACCCAGAAGGCGTAGTTATTGCTCACTTTATGTGCAGGCATTAATGCAACCTCTCCGCATTAAGCGTTATATAGAGCAGACTATATTTTATGAAGTCTTCTCTTCGTAGGAAAATCAGTTCCAGTTCTTAGAAATTTTCAGGTGCTTTCTCGTTCAGCTGTTGCTTCTTTCGCTGCTGCAACAGTCTGGGTGGCGTGTTTCAGGCAGATTATTTGCCTTTCACCATTGTTTCCCAACTTTGCCATCACTGAGCCGCACCTTGGAGGCATATCTAGCAGCCAGCAATTGCTGACTTTGTTTATTTCTCGCTCGCAATCATAATGAAGCATCAACTGGATCCTTACCGGCTAGCCCAACTCGCCATTCTTCCACAGTACGTTTCTTTATGAGTACTTTGTCTCCTCGAATGGTACGATGCACTAGTGAGTAATGACTACAAAAAATCACGAATTTTATACCTAAAAAATGTGCTATTACCAAGCTAACACGCTATTATTTAGCCCTTTGCACATATGTTCGGAAAGACGTCGCACCGATACGAAACCACCCGGGCACTAATTTTAAAAACACACACGCAAACTCTCCCCGTCGCTGCGAGGTGGTGACAAAGTAAACAACACAAAGCAAAACTTCCAACCTAAAGGAGAAATATCCAAGTGCAAGGTCAATGGACTCGACTCACGCATTCAAGGTCGGGCACAACATAAGAAAGCAACGCTACGTATTTCAGTCATGGGTTAAGAGATTTAGAAATGCCCTAATAAGCTCAAAAAGAAGGCCTCTTCAAGTGCCGGCACTGTTATCTTCGCTGTCCAATGCATGCGCGTTCTCTGAAGCGGTTGGCTCAAGTTGTCAAAACGCTCGCACTAATGGCTCCTTAGTTGCCTCGCCGGGCGGGTCATTTCCTCGCTCGAATGACCAGATTCCCTCAAAAGGGTCCTCGCAAATTCTGCGACTCTACTCTGTGTAAAGTTTGCTTCTAAACTAGGTGCACGAGCGCAGTGAAATCAACGAAGTTGAAGAGCGACGCTGTAAGAGAAAGTACTAGAGACTATAATCTCCCTGGTGCAGCCAGTGTTTTGTGAGTACGGAGGACGCAGAACGCCCTTTATCTCTGCGCAAGCAGAGCGGTAAGTTTTGTAGTGTAAAAGGGAAGAATTTGCCGCCGTATGTTGGTACGCTTATGAGTCTGCTGAGCAGAAATATCTTCTCTCCACCACCTTTCATTGCCAATACATTCAAACGCCTTCTTACTGTTAAACTTCTCAGAGGAATATATTTCCTTCTCTTGCTAGAATGTTGTGCCGAAGTCTATTTTGTCTCTTCTCTTTCAGCTTCTGCCAAGTTGCTGCTCATAGCGATTGTAGAAGCACTGGGTGAAGTAGTTTTGCATTTCGTCGCATTTCTCTCAAGTCTACTGCTTCTGTCGTCCAATAATGACCTTTTAAACGGATTTTTGCAATGTGCATATTGATTTTGTAGTATAGTTTGTGGGTAAATCTCCAAGATGGTGGTTAGCAATCCTGCGTTACTCGAAATTTTTCTGTCAATCAAATTGGGGCAAATATTTTTTCGCTCATGATCGAGTGGTTCTTCTTCTCCCTTCATTAAATCCTACATTTCGTCATCAAGCACAAAATGCTACCATTGCCCGGTTAACTGTGCGACTAAAGGTCACACAGCGTTTTTCAGTCCGTCGTAGGTGGGTATTATGAGATGATGCATTATTCTGAATTATTTCAAGCCGCCGCGGTGGCTCAGTGGTTATGGTGCTGGGCTACTGGTCATAAAGAAGTGGTCTAGATAACGACTGTGGCGGTCGCATTTGGATGGAACCGGAAGTTCATCACTACAATGCCCTTCACAGTAGTAGTCAAATTGTTACGTTGAACCCCATAAACTAAACAAAAGCAAACCTGTAATGATTGAACACAAGAACGTGCATAAAAAACATTGTTATAAGATAAGGTCTTCGAACAGACAGTCATAAAACCATTAGGAGGATAGGTATTTGTTAGGAATTATTTTTTAGTACGTTTGCCCTACAGAGGCCGCCGCATCCCATGCGCTTTATCAGTCTCCCAATCCTACTGACGCCAGCTACGAAGAAAACCTTGAGAGGCAAAAAAAGTGGCACATTCCACGAAAGATACTTTGAGGTTGTTTTATGGGGAAACCTTTTCATATTCTAGAATCGTAAACATATTCTCATTTGCAGCCGACGCAGCCTGCAAAGCTTGAAGTGATGAATCCTTTTTATGCATTACTGGCTTTCTTTTAGCAGTGCGGCTTCTGAACGCTCTGCGCATTCCAAACAAATAACGCGCTTCGCTGTCACGGGCTTCCTCAAACAGCCTGATTCTGTTCATGCTGCTAGACCTCTAGTTTTGTTCTATATAAGAATGTGCACCCAAAAAAGAATTCTGCACTATATTCTGTCGCAAGAATATTGCGCCGCGCTTTCATGCTTTAGTTCGCCTAAGATGGGCTCAGTTCGCGAAAAGCAAGTTATATTTCTCAACTGTATTATTTTTAGGTACTCAGAATCGCTGCCACAATGACGCTTTAAGGCAATACCAATACGAGCGAAGAGCTCCGTGCTTTTGACCCCAGATTAGTCAATCACAGGAAGACCTTGCTTCTCACCCCTCAGCCAATCTGGAATTTCCTCTGAGTAGCCTATCCAGACTGTTGTGACCGCCGCAGTGATGCACATCACTCCACAACGAGCATACAGGCCGCTGAGTCATTGCACCGACTGCCAGAGCTCACCTTCGAAAAATAGAACCCTCACGAGGCGGGAACGGGGATGCCGATCATAGTTACAAGCAGCAGTTAGGTAGCATTCAGGAATGACTAAAATAGCGCTTATAACGAAAGCGTTTATCAGACTGCCTTTTTATCTCAGAAAAAAAAGCATTAAACGCCTCATAATTCTTGACGAAACTGAAGTCGTGATATGTCGCGTTAATTTCTGCATCGTATATTTCCTAGATGGCCCTTTGAGGAAGGATCACGACTCTTTTGCACTACGTAAAGCGTGTTTCAATAGTGATCATGCAGGTCTCTGTGCAATTTTTTTTTATTAACCCAAATAAACCGCCTCTCTGCCTATTTTAAGCCTGCAGACTGTTATCGCATGAAATGCCGCCCCAGAAAACTTCGCTCCAGCTCTTTCGATGACCCGCCAACTGTGTAGGTAAATTAGGAAAAGCGCTGAACTTGTCGTCTTCCAGCGCTCAGAGCTTCCAGTTGGAGCATTAACGATAAATTGCCGAAAATTTGAAACCCTGACGTCTTCTCAAAGTTTACGACATTAGCTTCTACAAAGCCAGAGGTTTGATACGGTGACACTGACTACTTCACGAAACATGCGTAGCGTTCCGAAAGAAAATAAACCTACTTTTTTCAGTAGCAAAAACAGGGTTGAAATTTCCAGTACGTGATTCTTTTCAATTATTTATTAAAATATCACATTTAGAATATTACCCCAGACCTACTTTTGGGTGAATGACATGCAGTGATCTCAATATAACGGGCGTTCATGTAAGATGTTCCGCAATTCTTTAAAATAGCCTTTTTGAATTAGAAGATAGCTTTTTATTCTTACAACATTTGCGCTCATAAGAATACAACTAAGACGTGCGAGTAAGTCGGCTTGTTAACTAATACTGAGCTTTTAACTTTTTAGCTCTTACTTCTAGTCCCCTTATTTATTGAGAGGCGTGAATCCTACCGTAAGTAACATCCATAACAGTTTTGAGAATTCTGAAAACGCAGCTACCTTCGGCGCTATGGCCTAACAAATTCTTCCTGCATCGCGTCAAAATACGTGCCCTTTCAAAAAGCTTGCAGGCAAAGCAAACCATCCAGTGCACTCAACTCACCGAGTGAGTGAGTGAAAAACATTTATTGCTCCAAAAATCAGGTTTTAGCGGTGGGCCGATGTCTTCATGTCTTCAGCCTCTTCACAAGGTCGGCGCCCCTATTCCAGGGCACCGCTGAGTCTTGCTGCTTCGCAGGCGTGCTGCACCAGTGCCCTTTGGGCCGTGAGCTCGCTGCTGGTCAGCAGGCCCTCCCATTGTTCCGCATTCGGGTCATTTAGCTTGTGAAATGCTCTGTTACGTTCGCATTCCCATGTGATGTGATATAGCGTGGGGGTTGCTCCGCACCACGGACATGTGTCCCTGTATTGTGTAGGGAACATCTTATGTAGTATGTATAAATTGTGGAAAGTCCCTGCTTGCAGTCTCCGCCAGCAGACCGCCTCGTGCTGTGTTAATGATGTGTGGAGTGGTGGGTATTTGAATCTCCGCCCTCTGTGGTAGTTTAATATTTCTGCATACGTTGGCTCCACCGTCATGGGGTCCTCCAGGGTTTCTGACTGCCCTGCTCGGCTCGTTATCTCGCGAACTAGGCTGTCTACCCTCGAGTTACCCTCTATCCCGGTGTGTGCCGGTATACAGAAAATCCTGTGTCTTAAGGTCTTATTTGGAAGCTTTGCTTCGAGGAGGATGCTCAGCGCTTCCTTGCTTATTTTGCCCTGCATGTAGTTCCTGCATGCTGCTTTGGAGTCTGTTAGGATTATGAAAGACTTGTTCCTACGGTAACCTTCGGCCGCCGCTAGAGCTACGGCGGCTTCCTCCCCCTCCGTTACCGTACAGTTTCTTAACGTCGCGCTGCTAATTGGTTCCCCCATGTGGTCTACCACTGCTGCCGCGACTCGGAACTTTCTAGTCCTGTGGTCCCATGGATAGAGGGCCGCGTCTGTGTATACTGTGTTTTCCATTGTGGCTAGGTTCCGCTTCACATAGTCTGCCCTGGCCTGCCTTCTAGCGGCATGGAGGTTGGGATCCATGTTTCTCGGCAGAGGGCTGATGTCCAGTGTCTGGCGGAGCTCGTCTGGAATGCTAGCTGTTCTATCTACGATCCCTTCTACGTTGTGCCCTAATCTCTTTAGGAGCTTGCGGCCGGTGGCTGTCTGCTGGAGCCTGGCTATTTGCGCACTTAGCTGGGCTTCCGTTAGTTCTTCGAATGTGTTGTTTAGGCCCATTTGTAGTGATTTTCATTTGATGTGTTTCGTGGCAGGTGGAGTGTCGTCTTGTACGCCATTCTTAGCAGCGCCTCCGTCTGTTCTTTGTCTTTCTTGGTCATGCGGTGGTATGGCAACGAGTACGTGACTCTGCTGACTATCAGGCTTCTGACGAGCTTGATCGTGTCGCTTTCTTTCATCCCGCTTCTGTTCTGTGATACCCTCTTTATCATGCGGCTTATTTGTTCTGTTGACTTCTTGAGTAGGCTAATTGTGTAGGTACATCTCCTGCTTCCTTGGATCCACATGCCCAGGATGCGTATCATGTCCCTTTCTGGTATATTTTGGCCTTCTAACTTTACTGTCAGTTCCTCCTTGGTAGGGTTGGACCCTACCCTAAGAAGTTCCGACTTTTCCGTGGAGCAGGCTAGGCCCCTTTCCCTCACGTACTCTTCTACACACGTTGCTGCTTCTTGCAGTCTCTTGCTTTTGTCCTAGCGAGCCTCGATTCACCCAGACCGCAATGTCGTCGGCGTACATCGCGTGCTGGATGCCATCGATCTTGCTGAGTCTTCTGGCCAGTCCGATCATTGCAATGTTGAAAAGCACTGGTGAGATTACGGATCCTTGCGGCGTGCCCTTACGTGGGGTGGTAAAGGTGTCGCTTCGCAGGTCTCCCAATCCCACTGTCGCTGTGCGTTCTGACAGGAAGGATCTTACGTAGTCGTGGGTTCTTCTTCCGCAGTTGGCGTTGTTTAGGCCTTCCATAATGGCCTCGTGGCTAACATTGTCGAAGGCCCCTTTGATGTCCAGGGCCATGATAATGTTTTCGCCAGTTCTAGGTGCCGTGTCTATAATCTCTTCCTTGATCTGCAGCAGGACGTCTTGCGTCGACAGGTTCGCCCGGAAGCCGAACATGCTGTGCGGGTACTGTTCTTCGTCCTCCAGGTATTGTTGAATTCGCCTGGTGACGATTCTCTCGTACAATTTGCCAAGGCACGACGTGAGGGAAATGGGTCTCAGGTTCTCAATCTGAAGCTTCTTGCAGGGTTTGGGTATCATAACCACGACAGCGTGCTTCCACTCCTTCGGCACCACTCCCTCTGCCCACAGCGTGTTGAGGTACACCGTGAGCTGGTCGATCGCCTCGTCGCTGAGGTTGCGGATCAAGGCGTTCTTGATCTTGTCTGCGCCGGCTGCTGTATTTCTTGTTGTCGCGCTTATCGCCGCCTGGACTTCCTTTCTTGTGATCGGCCTGTCCATTGCGGGATTGTCTGCGCCTTGGTACTCCCCGCTGTAGCCCTGGGGGTTGTCCTTGCCGTAGCATTTGATGCGGACTGCTTCTAGCAGTTCTTCGTCCGATCCTTCGTACTGGTAGGCCAATTTCTGAATTGCCTTGCCACTTTCTGCTTTTGTCTAGGTTGGGTCCATGAGGGCCTTGAGTATGCGCCACGTCTTGGCCGTGCTGAGCGTGCCGTTCAGTGAGCTGCTGAACTGCTGCCATCCCTGCCTGGCCAGTTGCGTCGCGTACTCCTCTACCTTCATCGTGATTTCCGCAATCTTCTTTTTGAGTTTTCTGTTTAGCTTTTGTTTTTTCCAGCGTTTGGTGAGCCCGCGTCTTGCCTCCCATAGCCCGAGTAGCCGCCTGTCCACCTCCGGTGCTTGTTCTGTTCTATCTATTTCCTTTGTATAGAGTTCTTGTATTTGTTTCAGCTGTTGGCTCCACTCCTCTATGGAAGTGATTTCCCCTTTTAGCCGTTCGCTGTGCTTGCGGAAGGCGTCCCAGTTGGTAAGGTGGGCCGTTCCGATCTTCTTCTTTACGTTGTCTGCTTCGATTGCCGTTCTTAGAATGTAGTGGTCACTGCCAAGGTCTTCCAGCAGATTTTCCCACTCGGCCTGCTTTGCTCCCTTAATAAAGGTGAGGTCAGGGCAAGTATCTGGACTCACACTGTTACCTCGCCTAGTTGGTTGGTTTTCATCCGTTAGGAGGTCGCAGTCTATGTTTTCCGCCGCTACGCATATCTGCTGCCCCTTTTTCTCAGTTTTTTGGTATCCCCAGCTCGAGCTCCTTGCGTTAAAGTCACCCGCGATTATTAAGGTGTTCGTCTTGGCTAGCTTATTCGCCTCCGAAAAAAGCTTGCTAAAATCGCCATCCCTTTGTCTGGGGGGGCTGTACGAAGTCAACGCCTACGTGGCAGCCCCCGAAGGCACTCAGCGAGGCGTGATCCACGGCATAGAACCGGGGACATCATCCGCCGAGCTTAAAGCCAACTTAAGGGTGCGGACCCAGGGAGTCAAGATCCACAGCGCCCGAATGCTTGGAAAGTCAAGCTCAGCCGTCATCACGTTCGACGGACCCAAAACCCCAAGACAAGTACCATACTACGGAGGGGAGATGTGGTGCTACCCATACCGCCCAACGCGGTAGATTTGCTATATCTGCTGCCAACAAGGACATAGATCGGACGTCTGCCCCAACCCGGAGAGCAAGGCCTGCAGGCTCTGCGGGACGCAGAACCCAATGGAAGGACATTCGTGCACAACCAAGTGCCTGGTCTGCGGAGGCGATCACGCAGCCGGCACGAGAGACTGCAAGCACCGGCTCTAGACGGCTGAAGAGCTGCGAGGACCCCCACGAGGAGGGCCCTCACAGCGACAAAGCCGGAGCCGGAACCGAAAGGGAGGACGTGGACCAAGGTGGTTCAGCTCGGAGCTGACCGGGAGCCAGGCCCGGGACGAGGCGAGCCAGTCCAGGAGCCAGTCGCGGAGCCAGAGCCGGGGGCAGAGCTGGACCAGAGACGAGTCCTACCCACCCCTGGTAAAGCAAAGCGGAGTCCCGGGACAACAAAAACAACAACAGAAGAAGAGTGGAGTGAAGGTGAGCTGGGGAGCAGGCCCTCCCAAATCACTTTTTCCGCACTCGGGTCAGCAAAATCAGACAAATAATGACAAGAAACTAGCTGAGGAGAACAGGGCACTAAAAAAAGAGCTCGAACTTTGTCGTGAGGAAACGCGGCAACTTAAAAAAAGAATAGATGATCTCATAAGGGAGATGCAGCTCCCGAGGCAGGGTTCGCCTCCGAGGATAATGAGTCCGCCTCCGCGAACGCCGGGCCCGCTCTTGGAACAGCATACACAACAACCACAGAGCTTAGAAAGCAAATTAGAGAGCTTTATGAGTATGATGCAAAATCAAATGACGCAACTGCAAACGCAGATGCAAAACCAAATGACACACATACAGCAGAAAGTAGCGCTGCAAGATCAGAACTTCCGAACATACGTCAAAAGCCAAAACACACAAAAAACCACAAATGACGCCAGAGACAAGCTTTTTAATGAAAGAAGATTCGGAGCAGAAAACCAAAGTGGAAAAAGTAGTGACGCAATATGGCAGGACAGAACCAACTAGACATATGGCAGTGGAACTGCAGGGGATACCGGCGCAAGCAGGGACTCCTCCAGCAGTTCATTAACGCTAGACACGCAACACCAGACATCATCATGTTACAGGAGACTAACATAACACCCACCCTGAGGGGCTATACATACCAGGAAAGCGGACGCACCGCCACCCTCATCAGCAACAAGCTGGTCACCATAGCACACAAAGAGATTGAGGGCACACAGATAGAACATGTAATAACAGAAATTATACCCAAAAAAAAACACAAGGCCAAAAGCACTTTCATAGTTAACTCACCGAAATAGCCAAACTTTGTTGGGCCACAGCTCCGAGGGTAATTGCGTTTTCGAAATTCTGAAAACTGACATGGATGTTAGCCGTGGAGGCTAGAAGCATATTGAAAACTAAGGAGACTAACAGTAACAGTTGGAAAGTTAACTCTTCAATATGTTATCCAGCCTACAAATTACCATGTCCTAGCTGCTTTCTGATGGCTGACACCAGTGACAATCTTATGTCATAAAAAGCTACCTTCTAACTCAGATAAACAATTTTTAAGAAGTGCAGGATATTTTAGATGAGCCACCCTGTATAAGTAAGAATCCGTTTAGTACAGCGGCGCTCGAAGAAAATTCTTACCGCTGGTTCGAGAACCGAAAGCTGTTTTGCTACATTACACTCCGCCGTGGTGCCTCACTACCAACAGCATTCATAATGATAATCAGAAGCAGTCCTTACGTGCTTATACATTTGATAAGTAGAGCATATCATACAGAAGGAGCTCCTGAAATCAAAGACTGTAATGAGACCACAGGAGGTCCCATTACAGCTGCTACTACTACCACTACTACATTACAGCTGCTTATACTAAAGGCTGCTCGAATGAAACAGGTGTGTAGTGGCCGCATTTCCATGGAAGCACAATGCGAAAAATGGAAAAGTGCTGTGTGATGCTAGCACTTTAAGGAATCCGAGGTGGTCGAAATTTATCAATAAGCCTGCACTACGGCGCCTGTCATTGCGCATGTACAGTTGCCAGTAAAAACCATTAGCACAATGACGTCACGGCAGCTGTGAAAATCTCACCGCGCGGCTGACGCGCCGACGTGCTTTGCGAACACACCTGGCAGTTTAGATATTGCTTTGTTCGTAACCGCAGCGCCGAGCATTGCTATCTGCCGAGCCCATGGCAGGTCGCTAGTGCTAATCTTTTTTTACTCGCGACTGTACGGATGTGGTACATAAGACCCCACATGCATAAGAGGTGCAACACATGCCGGCATGAACCTCAAGGATGCCTGAATACTGTCGAGGGATCGAAATATGAAATAAAGGCTGTGGCGAGAAGAATGCGAAAATATTTTTGAAATCCGACACAAGCAGCTAACTTTCGCAAACACTCGAAGACAAAAGGTAACATCGAATGCCGGAGAGTAAAAACCAAGGTGGCCGCCTATTGAGTATATGGCAAGGAAAGGGGCTTGGAAAATAGTGACGGAGAGAGAAAGATGAGACGATAATAGCACCGCGCGCGTAATCTAAGTCCTTAGAATGGTCGTAGCCCTCGTGACCAGGAGAGCTATCTTCATGAATAGCAGAGCAAGGGAGGAAATGCAGCGACTAAGCACAAGGCAAGCATTCTGGTACGACGTCAAGGAGACGGCTGCTGAGATAACAAGGTGCCCGAGGAAAAGAAAGCAAACTACCACGACGAGGAAAAATAAATTTCCTGCACCTCATTTCGTACGTGCAAACACAGACGACCCAGGTGAGCACTTAAAAGGATCCCAAACAGGCCGTAATTGGAGGCGCACTCCTGTTGTGTCCCGTGAGAGCACACTCCTTCCCCCCGGTCTTCTCTTGCCTCGAATCGCTCTTGGGGACGGCTTCGGCTTGGAGTTAAAGCGAAACAGGAAGAGAGAGCGCCAGAATCGTCGACTTCTGGACGACGAGGTGGAGAAAGGGATCGAGTTTCGGGCGGAATGAGGGGATCGTAGCGTTTTATTTTTAGTTTCACCTCACGCCTTTTTTTGATCGCTCCGTCTCTGTACAGTGCGACGCCAGGCTTGTGGATTACAGCGCAACTGGAAAACGTGCAATTACTTCGTTCTCTTTGCTCCCCTTAAATTGGCGGCAAGGTACATCGTAATTTTAGTGGCAGCAGCAACGAATGATGTACAGCGGATTTTTTAAGCGTCTAATAAAGTGGTGCACTGCACAGAATACATGTTTCGTGCAGTGCGCTTAAATCATCCGCTCTACTTGAAGTTTATTTATTGCCGGCATTAAAATGTGGTGTGCAATTTTTTCCCCTTTGTGGCTTTGAATTAGTCATTGTTATGGCAGGTGAAGTTAGTTTTCTTCAGCCTCAAAATAACGCATGGCCTATGAGAGATGCCGTAGTAGAGGGCATCGGATTAATTTCGCTCGGATGAATTTCTACAGCATGGGATTCAAGAACGCGCACGTACATCGCACAGCATGCACAGCATCGCACAGCTTGCCCTCCTCCTTTCCTCCCCCTTCCTCTTCTTCCTTCCCCTCCCTTTCCTCTTCCTGTCCTTCTATTACCTTTTCCCTTGTATGAATCATGAACGGTTCTAGGGCCAAGTCTCAACCGGTTCACCTCTATTCCTTTTCGAGTTCAGTGAGGAGGGCCAAAAGAGGAGGGTACACAGGTGCCATGGTAATGATTGTGCTTTGGGTGATAAGTCGAAGAAAAATTAACTAAGAAAGCAAAGCAAGGGGAGATAAGATCAGAAAATTAAATACAACAGTGCCTGCTGCCCTAGGCTTCATCTTTTGCGTCGCTCTTTCTTCTAGCGATCAGCCCCCAAATACTTCCTTTCCTCTACAAATGTATCGTACGCAAATCTAAATGCAAGCTGGTTTCTTTCAGAATAACTGTTCCTTTTTTTCCGTTTTTCTATTATTTCATCAGTGCTTTAGTGTCTCTTTTTATTTACTGGCCCAATTTTGCCCAGTGTTTATAAAGCACGAATTTTCATTTCTGATCTCGCTTCGGCGAGCGCGGCTTCGGCCGCTTATCTGATTTTTTTCAGCAGCGTCCGCTCCGGCGGACGCAGTTGTTGCTGCGACGCGCGTCTTTTCTTGCCTTTTTCTCTTTCCTCTTATCTCTTACCTCTCCTCTATCTGCACGTTGGCAGCGGTGGTGGCTTGGCTAGAGCCAGTAGCAGGCCCGTGCAATTTCCTTTTCATCCTTCTCTCAGTCACAACAACAACAACAACATTTCGCTCCTTGAATACGTGCCATGCGTGAGGCGGAAAGAAGAAGAAGCAACAGCGAGCGTTTGCAGTGCGTTGCGTTCCCTGAAAACACGTCGTGCTGGGAATACAAAGATGAGTGCCCTGCCACTCACGCTTCCTCGCCCACAGCAGTCGACGGTCACCTGTGTCCGCGGCGGCTGGGAGATGGTGGCCGTGGTTGCCACCGTGGTGCCGCTCACCTTCTGTGCCCTCATCGCGCTCGCCGTGTTTGTGTCGTCCACATCGCTCTCCCGCCGCACCACACCCAAGGGCGCAAGCAGCGTCCTCCTCAACCACGCCGCAGCTGTCGCCAAAGGCGCTTCGGGGGCTCCTGTCGACGAGGGAACGATCGTGGTGGCCGCCGAAGAAAGGGCTGTGTCCAACACAACGGAACGGCTTCGAAGCGCTCTTGGCCCAGCGAACGGGAGTGCGGTTGCCTAGGAGATGGACGTTGATAACGTGTTATCTTGATCGGGAGGAGCCTGGCGCCGTCTCTAATTTTGCATTTTCATGCGTGTCCCTGACAGACGCTGTGCAGTGAGCCATGTGGTTATGATCCGCCTTATCAATGATCTTTGTGTCGTATTTTCTTTTTTGGTACCGCTCACTTTCCCTGAACGATAGTCCGAAACAAACCTCCGCCTAAGATTAAAACAATGCTCACCGTAAACGAAGTCATGGTTGTTCTTAATCAGATTAAATGAGCATTCCAACAGGCACACACAAGGCAGGGATGTCAGGGTCCCACGCGACTTAAGTAATAGCCACTGTCGCTTAACAGGCGGCATACAAGGCACTAATGCACCAGTAGCGTCTATTTGTGCTATCAGATTTTCTTTTCATCACTAAGGCCGGAAAGGCAACAAAGCCGATAAATTCGCTAATAACTAATATTGTGGAGAAATTGATGTCTGTCTTTAAATATGTACATTCTCGAATTGGAAACGTTACTGGACATAGTACATTGCTCTTATGTAAGACAGCAGTATAATTTTGGAGGTCTCTCATTCCGTTTACGTATGCCTCATACGCGTGTTTGCCTCATTAGGCCAAAAGCTTAGTGGCTCGATATACTAATCTTGGGCTATGAGCGATTGTCACTAGGATGTCGTTGCATTAAGCTCGCAATCGATAATTAACCTCTTCAAATAAAGTGAACAAAGTGCGTCGCAGCTTAGAACGCCTTTAATTGCTCGTGCCAAATTGTCCGGTCGTAGCGCTCTTTAGAGTGTTACCTCCTTTTTTAACATTCAACAAACATTCCTGGTTGGCGTTGCAGGTCGTCGTCATTATCAAATGGGTGAGTTCTCCTTGTTGTAGCTCCGGTTTCACTGATGCGATCATTAATTGGTCGTAAGGGTAAGGAAAACCGCAATTACGAAAAAGAACAAACATTTATTTCTCATATCATAAAGAGGGCAGGGACAGTCCGTAGCTGGTGGGTGCCGCTTCTGTAGGGCTGACGGCTATGAACATGCAGCGTCGTCATTTTTCCCGAGTGCTAGTGGCACTGCTATATGAATTTAAAACAAGCTTTTATTGACAGGACTGGACAAAAAGGCTGCGAGTACTCTCATGTGTCTTATTGCGAAGAGTCATTCGCGCCCGCAAGCAATCGCTCACACACACGGCAGAGTCTAGGAGCCACGACACAAAATTCGCTGCCGATACCAGCGGAAACTCTGCCGTTAAGGCTCGCAGCTGAAGGTTTCTGAGTGAGCTCCTCGCTAGGGTAAATGGCATAGAAAGATAAAGAATCCTACACTTGTTTGGGACCGTTCAATGAAGTAGACACAGAATTCGGACAGCACAACGCTCCGGAAGCACTTGACTCCCTCATGGGCCCAGTCATCAAGCCCTTCACCGGTGCGCCACTATACGAAAAGCAGAACGTGGCCATACTCGAGCGTTCAGGTGCTGCATATGTCAATAACACTTCGTCAGGGTTAGTCTAATTATTAGGGCCCGGAAATTTAGGCACTAAAGAACCCCGAAAAAGGCAGGCATCTAGGCTCGCAGCTGAAGGTTTCTGAGTGAGCTCCTCGCTAGGGTAAATGGCATAGAAAGATAAAGAATCCTACACTTGTTTGGGACCGTTCAATGAAGTAGACACAGAATTCAGACAGCACAACGCTCCGGAAGCACTTGACTCCCTCATGGGCCCAGTCATCAAGCCCTTCACCGGTGCGCCACTATACGAAAAGCAGAACGTGGCCATACTCGAGCGTTCAGGTGCTGCATAAGTCAATAACACTTCGTCAGGGTTAGCCTAATTATTAGGGCCCGGAAATTTAGGCACTAAAGAACCCCGAAAAAGGCAGGCATCTAGGCTCTAAAAAATGCCGAAATAGGCGCTGTAAAGCAGAAATAGGCGCCTTAAATAATACTCTTTATTCATAAGTACCAGATTCGCCAGTCAAGCACGGAGCCTACGCAGTCCTCAACTGAAGCAATAAAGCGCATTCTCAGGTTTTCGAACTTGAAGCGCCTTCGGTTTTCGCTAAGCATAGCTTTGTACTTTGAAAGGCTTCTTTCGACGTCACATGAAGTTAGTGGCGCGAACCTAAACCTTAAGTTGATAAGGGCTCAGGCCTTCAGGTGATGTGACCGTATTTTCTCCGCGTAGAAATTATCTGATTTGGGAAATTGTTTCTAGGCATCTATTTTTTCTACCAATTGTTGCATTTTCGTAGAAGCAGTAGCGCCCTGTACTTCCAGTCCCCGAAGTGCTGCTGGTTCTTCTGCCACTACCTTCAATGATTCATCTATTCAGTATCCAGCCTTTTCCAACTTTGTGATCCTTTCCGTCAGTGTTGAGTAGTTTGCACTAATGTATGTCAGGCCTCTTTCCAAACTCGCCTCTTGCTACACTTCGAGAAAAACATTTCGTTACACTACGTTCACGCTACACTTCGAGAAAAACGTTCGGCGAGACCCGCGCCTTTTGTGAGTGCATAGGCGCGCTCCTTTCATCATACTTAGACAGATGTCTCAAAGTTGAAAAACGGCACCGAGGACCGAAATGCCGGATTTAGGCATTTATAGGCAAAAACTACGGTTAAATAGTAAGTATTTCCTAAAAAATGACAAAAAGGCAGGCAAGTGCGAAAATTTCGTGTTTAGGCATTTATAGGCATGTTTAGGCAAATGCCTAAAGTTCCGGGCCCTACTAATTATCGTAGAGCCCGGGCTTTGTGATATCGGGGTTACGCTGTGTTCGTAATACGCGGCTCGCATCAAGTGCCAGTCTCGAAGGGTTTGCCATAGGGGCTTGACAAACCTATGTCCTACCTGCTATCTGTACATGTATCCAGCATTAGCCCCCAAAGGGCAGGCATGCCGATGACGAGCCTGTCGCGATGTTTCTGCTGAACAGTCTGTAGATGGAGCAGAGAGCGTGTCTGACAGGGTTACAGGTTATTCAAACTGTTTGTTTATGTTCGTCTCTATTCCAATAGCATACGCCAACGGTGGGGAAATAGAAGGATGCCTTGCAAACTCATGGAGGACACACAGGTCGCAATATATTTAACCAAGTCAACGTGGCAGGTATTTCTTGAATCTTCCCCGCTACTTCAGCTGCTGTTGATGGCCGAATAACAGATGGTACATAGCCACGCTGGGGGATCGGCCAAGAATCGGAAGGTAGATCTTCCAGTCGACAGCGTTTTCGGAGCAAACAGGTTCATTTCCACCATTTTTACAACAGCGCCTCTCAGTGCTTTGTTGCTGCTGCCAGCGCACTCCTCTTCACGAGATGGCCTCATAGCGACCATGGGAAATTAAGTGAGAACGAGGTAGTGCTCAAATAAACTGCAACAGCCTGAATAAACTAAATACAAGAATGAGGACTGTGACAAGGACAAACAATTATTCGCAGCATTTGAGGAACAAAAATGCTTTCGCGTAGAAAAAAATGGCTGACGCTTAACTTGGTTAAGCCTGGAGAATGCGAAGCATCATCGTGTCGCGTAATTTGGAGGCGCACAACCACAGCGACGGCGCGAGGTGGGCCCCCGTTTCTCCACTGTCGTGACGTCATCGTGTCACGTGGTGTGACGTCATGTATCACGTGATTTGGAGGCGCACAACCACAGCGACGGCGCGAGGTGGGCCCCCGTTTCTCCACTGTCGTGACGTCATCGTGTCACGTGGTGTGACGTCATGTATCACGTGATTTGGAGGCGCACAACCACGGTGAAGGGCTGAAGTGGTAGCTAAAGTAGTATGCTTCGCATAAAAAAATTAGGCAGTGGCTTAGCTCTGGTTAAGCCTGGATATACAAGCGAAAAGATTCAGTTATGCTTGCTTTGACGTCATGGCAGTCGCAGTTGGCGCACAATGCACTGGGAGCACCACGATAACGGTGGGGGCGTTCGGCCGTCCACACACTGCCTGTATGGAGGCGGAGGAGGAGACGGAAATCTGCGCGGTTAAAACTGCCCGCAGGAATACGGAGAGGAGGGTTGCCGGCTGCGACGCGGGCAACACGCGGCTGCAACGAAAGGTCAAACGATGGGCGAGGAGGCGAAGCGCGCAGTTGTAGCGACAGAGGGGAGGCGACGCACATGCGCAGTAGGGCGCGGCTGCGCCGAAAGGTCAGGCGAAGGAGTCGGCGGCGGCGACGGCTGCGGTTGTTGTTGTTGCGACTGAGAGAACAATGAAAAAATTCAGGGGGCACTTTGACTGTCTAAAGTGGGTAGAGGCGGAAGCGTTTTCCGCACCACCTTCGCTGTTTCTGTGGCACCGGTGGCGTCACATATAATTGAGTACTAATTACTAAGTGATGACAAATCACTAATTAATGGTTAATTACTGATTAATGCCTAAATACTAATTAACTGCTAATTAATGAGGCTTAAGCTTCGCCTTTAGGAGTGGAACGCGACAGCGCGCTGCCAGGGAGTCCACGGAACACCACCCGTTCAGCGCGATGCCTTGCCCTTTGAACGCAACGCTTTTTGAGGAAAGGAAATGGCGCAGTAATTCTCTGTCATCTCGGTGGACACCTGAACCGCACCGTAGAGGAAGGGAGGAAGTGGGAGTGAAAGAAGATATATAAAGAGGATCCGTAATGAAGAAAATGAAAATTGTATTTGAGGAAAGGCAATTACGCAGTAACTGTCTCACAAAATTCAGGGGGGCACTTTTTTGACCTAAAGTGTGGTCACTGATGCCCCTAAGAGTGGAACGCGACAGCGTCTTGCAACGCTGCCAAGGAGTCCATAGAACGCCATCGCCCATTCGGTTCTACGCCTCGCTCGTCAGTAAATTGGTTTTTGAGGAAAGGAAATTATCTGTCTCTCATTTGTCGGTGGACACGTAAACCTCGCGGGAAGGGAATGGAGGAGGATGAGAGTGAGTGAAGACACCGTATTCACTAGACGCGCCTTTGTTCATTCCAAACCATCGAGCAGGCATGGCGGAGTGGGTAGCATGCTCGTCTCTCACGGCGAAGACCGGGGTTCGATTCCTGAGCTCGACCAATTTCTTAATCGGTTTTATTTATTTATATGACCTGACTAGTAAAGCTAATTAGGCTAATTGAGTAATTAAGCAATTAACTAAGCTCAGTCCCACTTACTTGGAGCATCACTATACGATCCCTTCAATTGGTTGCATGGTTACTAGCCAAAGTACAATTGGCCCGGTTTGAAATTCGCGCACTGTGACGTCACGACCGTTTCCACCAATTGAAAAGCGTGACATTTTCTGTCGACAACTGCTGCTTACAACGATGAGACATTAAAGGCTTCCGCCTTAAAAGGAAATTGCATGGGCCTGCCAACTGGCTCGAGCCGAGCCACCACCGCTGCCACGTGCAGATAGAGGAGAGTTAAAAAATCAGAGGAAAGAGAAAAAGAACGAAGAGAAAAAACGCGCGTCGCTGCAACAACCGCGTCCGCCCAAGCGGACGCAGGCTGAAAAAACAGATGAGCGGCAGAAGCCGCGCTCGCTCCACCTCCTCCTCCTATAAAAAAAAAAAACTCCGTTTCATACATCAGGTGCAACGCTGTCAAAGCTAGCGCTCTTTTTTGCGCAGTCTGCATCCGTGACAGAAAATAGTGCGTTGCTTATGGTGAGCGAAAAATAACAAATGCTTTGCCGACAGGCTTCGTGGATAATACATTTCTCATTAGCGTGACAAAAAACAATGTTATTGTGAGCGAATCGGTCGAGATCTGTGATTTTTGTATTTTGCGTTTGTCGTCTTTTCCCAATTCACGTTCGCGCTGGCCCCGCTGGCCGCCGTGTTTACTCTTTCCGTCCGCCTCCCTTTCACTTTTGAGGAAATGGCGTTCAGATGAGTGGCTGCGGCCAGCTCTCCTGTACGCATTTTCCCGAAGGTTCGTGACGCCAAGCAAGTAATTGCGAATGTGTTCTGCCGCACCACGATCCGTTTTCCGGAGAAGTCTGTTCGGGAAGTACTGAGTGCTGGGAGCGAGGACACCGGTGTATCAACCCGTAGCGTTGCCAAAATCAAGGCGGAGCGTCTGTGCGGGCCTGTGGCGTCTCTGAAGAAAAGGCCTTTGCGACGTGAAGAGTTCAAGCTCGCGAATAGTCAAGAATGACAGCTTCACAGTACATGCCATCCGTCTGAATGTGCACAGTATGTACGCGAAGAGGGAAGTCCCAACACTGGGCACTGTGCTAAAGGCTGGCAATGAGGACGACGACCTGCCGAACTTCAAGAAAACCATATTGTGGAGGTTGATGAAGGGCGTCGGATTCACATTTCATCAAAGAAAACGGAATCTTGCACTAATCGAGCGAAGTGACATCATTGCCTGGTGTCGCAGGTACCTGCGGGCGATCAAGGAAGGGCAGGTACGAGTCGTTCCTTGCTTATTTCCTTACGCAGCACGTTTAGACTGGCTTCACATAGAGCTTGATTTTAGCTTTGCAACCTCGTAGTCGGAACAGTGAGTGTTGCTTCAGGATAACGCATTTAGAAGAAATCGTCTTAACCACGTTCCTGTTGCCGGCAATTTCCTCGCTGGCGTGCCAGAACCCTCCTCGCAGCGCCGCTCCTCCTCTTTTTTTCTTCCACGGCTGATGCGCTCTTTGGTCTATTCTTCCGGCGAGTCTGCCTCCGCGCACCGCCGCCGCGAATCTGCGCGTCTTCTGGACCACGCGGTCTGTGTTCTTTAATATTTTTCATGTGTTATAGTTTAATTTCTTTATTATTTTGTTTCTTTTCATGTTTGCATTTTTTTATTTGTTTTATTTCACTCACGAAACCCGTGCGTTCACTAGATGTGCCTTTTCTCTAATATTTTTCGTGTTTTATGATCTAATTTCTTATATTTTTGTTTCTTTTCATACTCACAATTTTTTCATTTGTTTTATGTCACTCACGAAGCCCGCGCGTTCACTAGATCTGCCTTTATTCTTGCTCAAACCGTGTTCGTGGCGGAATGGCAGCGACTATCCTTGAAGTGTCAAACGCCCTGGTTCTTTCGTCGCCGGAACTCGAACACACTTGCTAGTATTCCCTGCTCACGACAGAATGAGGCATTAAAGGCTTTCGCCTTAATAAAGCGATTCTGCTCGTATTTTCTTTCACAGCTGTTATGCTCCTGGCGAGCTTCTAGGGCGGCCGGCTCGCGATTTTCGCGTTGCCCTTCGAGCCATTTGTGTGGCCGGCACGTTCCTCGCGCAAAGAAGGCGACTGCGCACGTACTTAAAATGGCGTTAAAGGGCGATTCACACGACGGTCCGTTCGCCCGCGGCCCGCGCACTACCTGGTCTCCTTCCGTGATATTCTCTCGTATTACCGAGACAAACGAAGGGAATACGCACCCCCCGCTCCGTCCCTCACCATAGCGCAGGCTGCACATTGGCGACAACTACAAACCCGGACTGCTCAATACCCAGTACTGCTGCATGCCCGATACCCAGACCAATTCTCGTCATCATGCAAACTTTTGCGGCAAACCAGGCGCCCCTACGATTTACATCATTGGCAATAAACGTTTCCACCACCACCTACGTGTTCATGCGTCAGCACATTGAGAGGCGCGCTGACCAGGCCGCGGTCCAGAAGACGCGCAGATTCGCGGCGGCGGTGCGCGGAGGCAGATTCGCCGGAGGAATAGACCGAAGAGCGCAACAGCCGTGAAAGAAAAAAAGAGAACGGAGAAAAGGAGGAGGAGGAGGCTTCTGGGACGCCAGCGAGGAAATTGCCCTGTTGCCGACCTTTTGCGTAGTGGTGATGTTTCACGACCAGTTTTGCGCTATGTTTCGGTGGGGCACGTGTCTGCATGGGTCAGATTAAATCGCTAAATCCCAATTGGTGCGGCAAGCAAGAACAGCAAAACTGCCAAAAATGTAGCACTGCAATGGGTAGTGCCACCACGTCGTCACCGTAGGAACGAATGGACACCCACTGTACACTGCCAGTTGCTCCGGTGGTGCGGGTTACTGGCGCTACTGCGCTTCGGCGAGCGCGGCTTCGGCCGCTTATCTGTTTTTTGAGCAGCGTCCGCTCCGGCGGACGCAGTTGTTGCTGCGACGCGCGTCTTTTCTTTCCTTTTTCTCTTTCCTCTGCTCTTTTAACTCTCCTCTATCTGCACGTGGCAGCGGTAGTGGCTTGGCTCGAGCCAGTAGCAGGCCCGTGCAATTTCCTTTTCATCCTTCTCTCAGTCACAACAACAACAACAACAACTGCTGCGAACGTTGGCAATTTTTGTTCGCAGTCGGCGCGAGTGAAAAGATTTCAAACGTTGCCGAATTAGTCAAGTACCCCATACAAACGTACAGTGAATATAAACTGGCTACCAAATGCCGCCTGGGCGTGAAATATAAGCCCGAACAAGGGAGCAATTAAGCTAATTCTTTTTCTCGAGTGTCTTTGAGCGGCTGTTTGTGAGACAGGGGTCCGCAGTGCGTTTGTTGCAGTGCATTGCCTACTTACATGCTGCAGCGTGTTTGTTTACTTACAAGCATTGACTCGTGTACTCGGTTGTTTTGCATTTACAGGTGCATCGTCTACCTGGATGAAACCTGTGTCAACGCAGGGCACACAAAAGAATACGTCTGGCAGGACAAGACTGTAAAGTCATCTCAGGATGCCTTCCTGAAAGGTTTAACAACGGGATTGGCTGCGCCTTCGGGCAAATGGGCCCGTTTGATCCTTGTACATGGTGGGAGCAGTGCAACAGGATTCGTGGAAGACACTGCTGAATTCTTCAGAGCAAAAAAGGGAAACCACGCTGACTACCACTCTGAGATGGATGGCAACTACTTTGAGAAGTGGTTCGCCGACAAGTTTTTTCCAAACATTCCGGCCAATAGCATTGTCGTCATGGACAATGCTCCATATCATAGCGTGGCTCTTGAAAAAGCACCACTGGCTGTTTCCAGAATAAACCATTTCTCGCAAACACTGCGGGGTCAGCATTCTTTATTGTCCTGTCTCATTTATTGTTTTATCTTTCGAAATATTTTTACCTAGCGTTGCAAAACTTTTTCTGCATTCTTACTTGACGCTCCCACAGCTTGGAACTCTTTTTACCTGGCTGCATGAAAATCCTGCCTGAGCAGCTTCTTATCTTTCTAGGAGAGCAGGGAAATCGAGCCAAGCTGACTTGCCTCTGTATTGCCTTCATATACATTTATGCACGACAACAAATCTAATTCTTGAGGCAGTACTATTTTCTCTCACTGTGTGAATCAACACTATGTTCTAAATTTAACACTTAACACAGGAAAACAGGCCATATCGAGGTGGTGTGTGCAAGAATAATTTGACCCGAAAGTTGCAAGCGGCCACTTGTTAATCGGGCAACGGCGGTGCACTGACCACTGTGCTAATTAATTAAGCCCGACGAATGAACGTCCTCTCGCTTGCATCTAAAAAGTATAGTCGCAATGCTGCAGAATCGGGAAGAAAACCGGTACTGGTGACCAAAAGCCGGTGCGAGCTCACATTAACGCGGTATGCATCAAATGAGCAGATGCATGCAGTTCATTTCAGAACACGCCATAATATTCAAGCGTTTCTGAACAAAACGAGTTTTCACATTAGTCACGCGAAATTCAACTTGCGATGAAAAACAAATGTGCGAAAAAAAAAGTTTCACCATCCGGGATTTGAACCCGCGCACCCCCACTGCCTCTCGATTCTCCGGAGGGAGCGACGCGTTAGACCACACGACCACAAAACAGCGCGGAGTGATACACCTCTCTGTTTTTTTCTGCGGACTACTTCCGTAGCCTTCAAAAGCGTTGCACATGATGTATGAAACGGAGTATAGTTGCTTTCGCGGCGAGGAGTGACCACCTGCGCGGCGCGTGACGTCACTGCGCATGCGCATAACTCACGAGTTCGGCTCACGCGAAGCTCGGCTCTGACCCGCGTAGTGAAGCCCTTCGCCTCAAGGAAGGGAAAACTTTATTACACTAATGGTTTTTCCTGCGGTTTGGGGGCATCTTCAGAGACGTCTTGGTTCTACCCCCAGGAGCCTTCTCTGTCGAAGTCGTCCGCCTCTAATCAGTGGTCGGTTGCCCTCAGTCCAGGGCTCCGCTGGCCACTGCCGCCCGTTGAGCTCGCAGTACCAGACCTTGTTGGTCTTCACAGCGGTCGCTGGACAGCAGAGTCTCCCACTGCTCTGCACTCGGGTTTTGTATTTTGGGGACCACGTCTATGTTTTGGCAGGCCCATGTGATGTGGTACAGAGTAGGTTTTCTAGTCGCACCAGGGACATTTGTACAAAACAAAATTCAGGGGACACTTTGTCTAAAGTGCATAGAGGCGAAAGCATTTTCCGCCCAACTTTGACTGCCTCTGTGGCACTGGTGACGTCGCACTGGTTGACGTCACACCTAATTAAATACTAATTACTAAGTACTGAAAAATTACTAATCAATGACTGTTTGCAGATAATGACTCAATATTGTCACAGAAGCAGGTAGGCAGGTTTGTATTTGCCACAACGTCCAAGCGCCAGCGGAAACGGCCCGGCCGGCTAACCGACTAGCGAGCGAGCTCACGGGCGAAGAAGAGCGCGCGCCAGCCTCCTGAGCGCGACTACTAGGCGGCGCCAGTAATGCGTTGCGGCATTGCCCCTCCCGGTGGAAAAAGCATCGTCCCGATGCTGCGTGGCGAGGTCAAGCAGAACCATAGGCTTGACCTACCGGGCGTGGAAGGGCTTCATCCGGGCAACGTGTACGACTTCCGACTGTGTTTGCCGTCGGGACGTACGAACAGTTCTTTGCGGAATCACTTCGTAGGTGACGTCGCTGAGTTTGCGCAGCACTTCGTACGGGCCGAAGTAGCGGCGCAGAAGCTTCTCGGAGCGACCCCGCTGGCGAACAGGAACCCACACCCAGACTTTATCGCCAGGGTTGTAAATTACCTCCCTGTGACGAAGGTTATAGCGTTGAGCGTCTTTAACCTGCTGCGTCCGGAGTCTCGTTCGAGCAAGCTGACGGGCGGCCTCAGCGTGCTGGACGAATTGGGCAGCGCCGGCAACTGATGGAAGGGCGACATGGGGCAGTAACATTGCATCCAGCATGGTAATGGCTTCGCGACCGTAAACCAAACGAAACGGGGTGAAGCGGGTCGTTTCCTGGACTGCGGTATTATACGCGAATGTTGCATACGGTAGTACCTGGTCCCAGTTCTTATGGTCTTCTGTCGACGTACATTGAAAGCATATCGGCGATGGTCTTATTGAGTCGCTCAGTAAGGCCATTCGTCTGAGGATGGTAAGCTGTTGTTCTGCGATGACAAGTGCCACTGAGCCGCATAACTTCGTGGGTGAGAGCTGAAGTAAATGCAGTGCCTCTGTCAGTTAAAACGACCGCAGGGTACCATGACGGAGGACTAGGTTAAAGTTCGCAATATCAGTAGAAGTGCCGCTGGGAAGAGCTTTGGTTTCACAATAACGGGTGAGGTAATCAGTGGCGACTATAATGAAGCGGTAGCCCAAAGATGACGTAGGAAACGGCCCGAGCAAGTCCATACCGACTTGGTGAAAGGGTACTCGAGGAGGACCAATAGGCTGCAGCAGACCGGCCGGCTTGACAGGCGGCGTCTTCCGACGTTGGCAATCACGGCACGTCTTAACATAGCGCCGGACAATAGCAGCCAGCTTGGGCCAGTAGTATTTGTGTCGTACGCGAGCCAAGGTCCTTGAGAAACCGAGATGGCCGGCAGAAAGCTCGTCATGGCATGCCTGCAAAACGTCGGGACGGAGCGGCGTTGGGACCACCAGCAGGTACCGAATGTCTGTGGAACCGTAGTTTTTCTTGTAAAGGACGCCGTCCCTCAAGCAGAACGACGACAGGCCACGCGTAAAAAGGCGAGGTGGCGATGAGGCGTTTCCCTCGAGGTAATCGATGAGGGGCCGCAGTTCGGTGTCATCTCGCTGTTGTTGAGCGAGATCAGGCGTCGTGAGAGCGCCGAGAAAAACGGAGTCATCTGTTTCAGGTGAAGAACACGGGATAGGGGCTCGGGATAGACAGTCAGCGTCACTGTGTTTCTTGCCGGACTTGTACAAATAGTGACGTCGAACTCCTGCAAGCGGAGACTCCAGCGGGCTAAGCGGCCAGAAGGATCATTAAGGTTGGCTAGCCAGCAGAGAGAGTGGTGATCACTGACCGCTCTAAACGGCCGACCATACAAATACGGCCGAAATTTTGTCACCGCCCAGACAATTGCAAGGCACTCCTTTTCGGTAGTAGAATAATTCGCTTCGGCACGAGAGAGGGTGCGACTGGCGTAAGCAATGACCCGCTCAGCACCATCTTGCCACTGAACGAGAACTGCTCCGAGGCCAACGTTACTGGCGTCGGTATGCAATGCTGCTGTATCCGCCTCCTCGTCGAAGTGGCCAAGTATGGGCGTTGTTTGAAGGCGTGTGCGAAGCTCCTCGAAAGCCCTTTGCTGCTCGTCGGCCCAGATGAAAGGTTGGTCGTCCTTTGTCAGACGAGTCAGTGGTTCGGCTATCCGGGAGAAGTCATGGACAAAGCGTCTGTAATATGCACAGAGGTCCAAAAACCGTCGAACAGAACTTTTATCAGTAGGAGTAGGGAAAGCAGCTACGGCAGCCGTCTTCTCTGGATCAGGGCTAATACCCTCAGCGCTGACGACATGGCCCAGAAACTTCAGCTGCTGGAATGCAAAGTGGCATTTTTCCGGTTTTAGTGAGAGGCCGGCCGCGCGGATGGCATTTAGGACGGCCGTCAAGCGCTGGAGATGCTCGTCGTAAGTCGCAGAGAAAATGACGACGTCGTCAAGGTAGACGAGGCACGTCTGCCATTTGAAGCCGGCTAGGACAGTGTCCATCATTCTTTGGAAGGTCGCGGGGGCGGAGCACAATCCAAAGGGAAGCACCTTAAATTCGTAGAGGCCGTCAGGAGTAATGAACGCCGTCTTTTCACGATCACGTTCATCGACTTCGATCTGCCAATAGCCACTGCGTAGATCGAGCGATGAAAAGTATCGGGCATGGCGGAGTCGGTCGAACGAGTCGTCGATTCGAGGCAGTGGGTAGACGTCTTTTTTTGTAATTTTGTTGAGCCTCCTGTAGTCGACGCAGAATCTGAGTGTTCCATCCTTTTTAGCGACCAGCACAACAGGCGAGGCCCATGGGCTTGTGGACGGTTGGATCACATCATCGCGAAGCATTTCATCAACTTGCGCCCGAATAGCCTCGCGTTCCTTAGTCGACACTCGGTAGGGGTGTTGGCGGATAGGGCGTTCGGTGGGGTCAACTATAATGCGATGCTTTGCTACTGACGTCTGTCCCACCTTGGACGTGACGGCAAAGCAGTCATGGTAAGAGTCAAGAATTGCTTGAAGGCGGCGTTTCCGGTCAAAAGGCAAAGCAGGATTCACGTCAATTCGAACTGTATGGGCAGTGCTCTCGGGAGGGTTCTTGGTGAGCAACGATAGGGCGCAGTGGGCTGAGGGCTCGCCGACTTCATCAAAGTAGGCGATGGCTGCCCCTTGCGGTAAATGGCGGTATTCGGCGCTAAAGTTCGTTAAAAGCAGTTCAGTTCGGTTATTACTCAAGGAAAAGACCCCACGAGCGACGCAGACTTGTAGGCTCAACAATAAATTCACATTCATTTCCGCGAGGCCTTGAAGGGCGGGAGTGTTGTCGCAGTGCACTGTAACAAACATGCTGGTGCGTGGAGGTAGTGTGACATGATCATCGCATACCCGGAAAACTGGCCTGTCTGCTGTGTAGTCGTCGGAAACTGCGCGCTGGGTCGAAAAAGTCACCATGAGGTCACGGAGGTCGATGACTGCGCCGTTTTCTCGAAGAAAATCAAGACCGAGGATCAGGTCCTTGGAGCACTCCGCCAGCACAGCAAAGCAACACGAGAAAGTTACGTGGCGAATCTCGACTCGGGCGGTGCACACTCCTTGCGGCGTCAGCACATGCCCTCCGGCTGTCCTTATCGGCGCGCCGTGCCAAGGAGTCAGAACTTTGCGTAGGATTGTAGCAAGGCTACGACTCATAACGCAAAAATCAGCGCCGGTATCTACAAGGGCAGTCGTATGGTGGTTGTCAACGGCGATCGGTATCTCAGCGGAAAGAAGCTCACCGTCGACGAAGTGCGCCGTATCACGGATCGTCGGACTGACGGGTCGTTCAGTGCGTCGAAGCGCGGCGTCCAAGGTAAGCTTCTGTGATCGTCGGGAGGTCGTCGGACTCGTTGGTCGTTCGGTACGTCGATTGGGGGCGTCGGAGGAAAACTGCGGCGATCGTCGGAAAGTGGTCGGACTGCTGGTCGATGCGAGGGGTCGGAGGTCGGAATGTTTGATCGAATCGTCGAATGGAGGATGTTGGTCGCAGTGCTCATCGACGGCGGCTCTACCTCCGAGAGTCGCCGTCCTCAGTTTTCCCGGCGCGGACTTGGGGACTGCCTGAAGGAAGTACGCCGGTTGGGGGAAAACTGTCGCGGCAATGGCGACCTGGACTGGCGTCCCGGTGGGGACGCAGGTGGGACGTTGGCACTGAGGTACTGGTCGATGTCCCGAGGTCGTTCACCATAGCGCGGCCGAGGGGCATCCGGTGAGAATCCGCGCAAGCCCATCCGACGGTATGGACAGTGGCGCAGTACGTGTCCGGCTTCGCCGCAGTGGAAGCACAGAGGTAGATTGGTCGGCGTACGCCACACGTGTGCTTTGCGAACGGGCGGGCGAGTGTCGGGCGCATCAGCCGGAGCTGGATGTCGGGGTGCAGGACGGACGAGAGGAGCGGGCCTGTAGGGTGCCGGCGGTGCTGGCGCAGGGGTACGCAACGCGTCGCTGTAGGACATGACGTGCGGCGCAGGCGGCTGGAGGGATGGCATTGATGGCACTGCTTGCCGGAGCTCTTGACGTATAACATCCGAGATGCCTCCAACACGCGGGTGTTGCTCGAGAAAGGGCAGCTTTTGAAGTTCTTCACGTACGATGCTTCGGACAAGCTCGCGTAGGGCGCCACTCTCGTTGTCGTTCATCGGCAAGCGGAAGTCCACAGCAGTGATGTTCGCAGAACGATCAAATTGTACGAATCGCTGTTGTAGGGCACGCTCCATACTTGTTGCCTCCCTCTTAAAATCAGCCACAGTACATGGAGGGTCACATACAAGGCCGACGAAGATCTGTTCTTTAACGCCACGCATAAGATGGCGCACCTTCTTTGCCTCCGACATGGACGGATCCGCGCGGTTGAAAAGCCGAGTCATTTCTTCTACAAACATGGCGACGCTCTCATTGGGCCGCTGCGCTCGGGACTGTAGAGCCAGTTCAGCCATCTCTTTTCTTGCGTCGTTGCCGAATGTGCTGAGCAGCTTTTGCCGGCAATCTTGCCAGGTGGTGATGGTAGCCTCGTGGTTTTCGAACCACATCTTGGCGGCGTCTTCAAGTGAAAAATAAATGTTCCGCAACTTTCGCTCATCGTCCCACGCATTAAACGCAGCGACCCGGTCGTAGTTGGTCAACCAGTCCTCAACATCCTCAAATTTGTCGCCATGGAACGGCGTGGGCATACGCGGAGCATGGAAGAACAGCGGCTGGGCACTTACTGGATGGTGAACGGGCTGGCTTGCCTCTGTAGTCGTCATGGTTTGCGGTAAGGAAAGAAGGGGACCACACTCGGGAGCTAGGCCTCTCAAGCGGCGGCTGGCCTTGTGCACAGGTGTGTCCACGGTGTGTAGCGGGGCTTCGGAGGCACCCAAAAGCTCTTCGGACATGGGATGTACCCAGCAAGCTCCACCAAAATGTCACAGAAGCAGGTAGGCAGGTTTGTATTTGCCACAACGTCCAAGCGCCAGCGGAAACGGCCCGGCCGGCTAACCGACTAGCGAGCGAGCTCACGGGCGAAGAAGAGCGCGCGCCAGCCTCCTGAGCGCGACTACTAGGCGGCGCCAGTAATGCGTTGCGGCAATATTAATTAACTGTTAATTACTGTCCTTTAAGCATTGCCTTCAGGAGTGGAACGCGACACCGTGTTGTAGCGCTGCCAGGGAGTACACAGAACGCCACCACCCGTTGGGCGCGATGTCTTGCCCTTTGAACGCAACGCTTTTTGAGGAAAGGAAATGGCGAAATAATTCTCTGACATCTCAGTGGACACCCGAACGCAACCCTACAGGAATGGAGGAAGAAGAAGAAGATTAAGTAACTGTCTCGCATATCTAGGTGGACACTCGTGATCGTTGATGAGTCACCCCAGGGGCTGGATGTAACGCCGTATGAACCATTAAAGGCTTTCGCCTTAAAGTGTGACTATAATAAAGTTGATGATCATCATTATGGACTTTTCTCACTGCTGCAGCGCTTGCAGCTTTTCCATGTTGCCCTTGAGTTCCTTGCTCGAAGACTCCTTCTATACTGGATATATTCGTACAGCATCCGTCATCAGCGCTACTGCCCGAAAACACACCACTGGTTTTTAAACCAAGAAATTCATTTAGGCATGAGTGCTTCAATTCTCAGTGGCTACCTGGGCAAGTAGACAACATCAATAACCACCGAGCTGATAGCGGTGCTCAAGCACCACACTAAATTCATCACTGTGCGTCTACTCTTCCCTCGAGAACGGAAGTTGTGGAACAGCTTCACAGTCTTTCACCAAGGCCCTCAAGGCCACACCAGCTTTAACAAATCTTCGAATGAATTACTTAAGCTTCGACCTCTTTGCGGACTCTCATCAGAGGAGGCGACTCAAGCCATGAAGGCGACGCCTCAGATTGGGTTGCACGAAACCTTATTCCTTCCATGCAATCCTGCGTGCAATGCCTGCGGTCGCACACAGACCGAAACCACGCTTTAGGCTACAGATCCCGCTACTAGTGAAAAGGTCGGTCACTCTTAAAAAAAGTGACATGTCCGGGTTACGCCACAAACACTGTGCAGATGACGGAAGCCATAACGCCAACGAGAGAGAACGACGGTAGGCATCAAAGCTTTTATATATGCGCTTTATTATCACCCCAAGCTGAAATGTTAGTTCATTGAAATCTGAATAAAAAAAATGATGGTCGAGTTGCGCTGTTAGGCCAAATTCGAATTAAGTGCGCCAGCAATGCGATTTTCACTTTGTTTTCCGTGTTCAGATCCAGTGTTCACGGATGGCAGTTGTGCGGATAGCGATCATGAGTTTATGTTCATTTTGGTCATTTTCTCCTTTACATTCACAGATCCCTAGGAGTACTCATACCGCTCCTGGCGCAGTGGTGTAGAGGTTAAGCGATATCCCACTGCTCTTCTACGGGAGGTGCTACCATCGGTGGGACTTCGGTTGCTCAGGTTGGGTTTCGACCCAGGCTCCTCCTCCCGAGCGGCCCCCTGACATGGTGGGCAGGTCGCTGTATATATATTCCCACCGGATGGTAGGAAGATGAGTAGCCCGCCACAAAAACGGCTTCAGACAGAGACAAAAAGACAAACAAACACACAAGGCTAAATGCAGGGGATGCCCACTATAAGTTCTAGAGCACTAAAAACGTACTGAATATGAATTGCGTATTGAACAAATTGATAACTAGCAACAAAGTAAACTGAACTAAACGTACCGCCTTTCTCCGTGTTACACCTTCCTCAACCGCCATAAGCCGGCGACTCTCCTCCGTGACTAACGTGATCTAGTTCGATGAAGTATATTCTACGTCGACCCATGTACTGAGAATTTAGGAACTACTCAAAATAACATCAACAATCCCTTTGAAACGACAGTAAAAACAAAATTTCGAAACCCTATATCCTCTTTCTCCTCTACCTCATCTCATTTCTTCGGTGTTTGCTGACGTGTACCAAACAAGAATGTAATTTATGGGTCGCAGTAATGCAACGTAAGTTGTGGATAACAAGGCTTTTCTGCGACTAAATTTATTAATTATAAAATATACAGAGAGCCCACCTAATAGCAAAGACCAGAGTGAGCGAAAGTTAAGGTGCGATCACTCGGATTGCTGACGTGGCACTTTGTTCACTGAAGAAGTGGAAGAAGAAGGTACAGCAGTTGAAGGACAGAACGCAAACGGAATAAATTAAAAAAAGAGCTCTCTGAGAACAAAAACGGAAGCTCGGATGGTAAACCTTGAGCGTCGCTTCCATTGCAGAAGGAATTTGACGTCTCGGAGAGCTGTTTTCAGCTCTCGGCTCCGTCATCAAGACACATTTGCAGTTGGCTAGATCAAATACCCTGGCAATTATTATCCGCACTACCAGTGTAAAAAGCATGTGAATGTTTTCACCAGGCCACAGATATTAGCTAGCCTACAGGCGAATCAGTAAAAAGTCAGAACACAATACATCCACTGACCACTGCTGAGCTATAAGAGATTTCGTGTGCTTGCAACCCAGTTTACTTGAAAGCACATCATGCCGTGACCGACCTGTTTCACACATTTTTTCTTCTTCAGCGCTGTGCTGTCGGTACAATTCCTTGCGCACACGTGTCATCGTCGCTAACTGAGCCCCAGAGTGACGAGGAGCAGGCACGCCAGGTTAGACGCTGTGCTCTTGCTGCGTGGAACGTTGAATGGTTCATCGATAACTCACAACTGCGCGAAGTGAATCGTTCTCAATGCCGGTCAGTACACGCAGGATAAAAGGTTACCGAATGCCACCGTTGCCTGTTCCGAAAACACCTTTTGTGGGCTACTCGTTTTTTCTCTTAAACATGATGTCACAGCCAGGCTTTAAG
Source organism: Amblyomma mixtum (assembly GCF_055824585.1). Classification (NCBI taxonomy): domain Eukaryota; kingdom Metazoa; phylum Arthropoda; class Arachnida; order Ixodida; family Ixodidae; genus Amblyomma; species Amblyomma mixtum. Next base: position 209,955,772 of record NC_143012.1, on the reverse strand, counting down.
AGAACGATAGATTAACTGAATTAGCAGCGGCGACCACCTGTCTCCATACCTTGTCGTGCTAACACCTGCCTTTAATTCTAAATCGAAGCCCGTTTCACCCAAACCTGAAGGTACACGTCGTTGCTTAGCTTCCCTCTGGGATCACTTCGCTGAAACGTGGAACAGTTACTTTGCGAGTTGCATGCCGCTTCAAGACTTCTTATTGCAAACTGGCTGGTAAAAAATTAGAACGTAAAAGAAACATTGTCGCCATATGTTGTTGCCTCACAGCTGCGATCAAATTCAACCGTTGCAGTGATCTCCAGCTCAGCCATTCGACGCCTGCTCTTTAGTACGAGTGGATGGTTAAGCATTGCGAAGTTTATTGCATACGCACGCAGTCTGCAATCTCCAGCCTGCAAAAAAATGCTCAAACAAAATCAGGTGGGAGTCAGATGTGCTTTCCGAATTTGTCGCTGGCAAGAAAAATAACTGCTGCCTAAAAAATTTCAGGAAGATATACGAAAAGCCTCTGCTGCTTAATTCGAGGCGATTTGTAAGTTGCGATTCATTTTTACATGGCAATGAAGGCTATTTATTTGCTCAGGCAAAATACGGTAAAACTTCTTTTTCATCTTTTCTCCGCCGCGCTCACTTAAACGCTGATTGCTGATGCCGCAGTGGCGATGTCGAAGCGCGCTTTCATCGTAAAATAAGTCGATTCGAACAAATCAGGCGCGTTGGCAACAGCTAGTTAGCCCCGTTAGCATCAAAAAGTTGCTTCACTTTCATCAAATGAAATTATTCTCCATGTGCAACGTTACTTCGTCGTCATCACCGCACTCATCATCACCCAGTTTGAACTTCCGGGACGTGCCTATGGCTTCCTGTGATTAGCCCCGATGAAAATGACGAAGCGGGAGGCTTTGCGCAAAAATTCATAGAATGCTACCAACAGATTCAAGATGTTGAGGAGAGCAGTGGCAAACGGCACACATTTTCTGAAATTGGAATAAAAATACGCAGAATAGGCTCTTTCAGCGAGAATTTGAGCTGAACGAACGAAGCCTGAGCGCTAATTCTTGTCTACCGAAGAGAACGGAAGGGGGCGCTGAGAAAACTCAAAGAAGACGAGGTGCGCGGCTATAAAAGCGGGCGCAAACTGAGCTCCAGCGTCAGCCCTCCGGGGGCCACGGCCGGGACCACTGGAGCCAAAGGATGGCTATGGTCTCGGTGCTCACTGGAAGGCCACATCTTCAAGTGGCCTTTCGCCATGGATTCTTCGTCCATTCGTCTCCGTCCAGTTAAGCTCCCAACTGACCAGCCAGATCCTGTGACCTCCGAGGAAGACTCGGAGCAGCGTTCGCCGGGGACGACGCCCGAGGGAGGATGGACGGTCCCCACGGAACCTGGCCGGAGCGTTGAGGGGGTGGCCCCGAAGACGAGCCAAGTCGTGGCTTCACATGGGCTCCGCTCGTCCGCTTCTGATGACGTGGCATCTCATTTCCAAGGGCGCTGCAACACCAAAGAGCCGCAGCCGTTGAGCCGACCAGTTCGGCTGTTACTTCGCCATAGCAGAGACCACGCCTGTCCCGCTCTTAACTGGAGAGCCCACAGGATTCCTCCCCGGTCCTCCTGCGGCGCGCTGGTCCGAGTGTCCTCGGAGCGAGACCCAGCCGTGGCAACGAGCCTGACGGTCCCGGACGCTGCAAGGTCTACCATGGAACCTGCCAGGGGCGTTGAAGGGGGAGGCCCCGAAGACGAGCCTAGTCGTGGCTTCACAATAGGCTCCGCTCGTCCGCTTCTGTTCATGGCCGCATTCCAAGGGCGCTGCAACACGAAAGAGCCGCAGCAGTTGAGCCGACCAGTTCGGCTGTTACCTGCCCATAGCAACGACTGCCTCGTGGCGCCGGTACTCTGGTCGCCGTCGAGGAGCGGAAAAGGGATCCTCTTGCACTGCCACGGCTGCGACGGAAGCGATTCCTGCCAGCATGCTGGAGCATCCACAATTAGCCAGAGGTCCTGATCCGTGTTCATTGCGGAATTGGATGGACTCTCTCCTCTGCACGGAGCTCCGAGAAGTATGGTCAGTGGGCTAATGCAACTTCACTGCAGCGCATGGTCCTGACGGTTCCCTACAGCTTTGAAGTCTCATCTGGAACCTGCCAGGGGCGTTGAAGGGGGAGGCCCCGAAGACGAGCCTAGTCGTGGCTTCACAATAGGCTCCGCTCGTCCGCTTCTGTTCATGGCCGCATTCCAAGGGCGCTGCAACACTAAAGAGCCGCAGCAGTTGAGCCGACCAGTTCGGCTGTTACCTGCCCATAGCAAAGACGGACCTGTGGCGCTACACCCAGCGCCGTCGGGAAAGCTCAAGGGGGGCTCTCTGGTCATCGCTGCAGTGCTTCTTGCCCCAGACTTCAGTATGGCAGAACATGGTCCCCGCCGTGGCCCCCGGACAAGCTGACCAGATAAAAAGAACAAATAAAAAAAGTTGTGTTATTTCTGTCTGTTCATTATGTCTGTTTAAACGCCGCAGACTGCGCTTATTAACAGCAGCAAGTAAAACAGCGCCATGGAGAGTGAAAGCTTAATCATACAAGGCATTCCAAAACTTGTGGCAAACGCAAAAGGCCACAATTTGTTCCGGCGCGGCAGGTGTTCATTAAAGTTCATTGCAACCTCGTTCATATTGAACCGGGAAAACGTGGTCAACTCGGGGGGCCGCCACGCTTTTATTTCCCTGTTCTGCCGTGGAACGCGGCCCCATGATCGCATTCAGGTTGTTTAAACTCTCGTGTTGTTGTCCTTCGGCGATGCCAGCGAAGCTCGTCGGTTTGCGGCGCCGCGGATTCGTATCCCTCTCGCGGCCACAGACTTCATTGTTTGTTTATTTATTCACCAAGCACGCTCACGGCCCCTGCTAACTTTGCCCTCTCCGGTAGCTATGTCGATACTGTAGCAGCCTCCCAGGTCCTCTAGAGGTGCTAGGTTTTGAAATTTTGCTGCATGCTGTGAATAATCCTTAATGTTAATGTCATACCTCTGATACCATCGCTGTCTCGAATAATTACAAAATTTAGCGTGAGACATCGGTGCGGTTTTGGTGTGACAACAGCTCTAATGCGATCGCGTAAACAACGCACAGTGGGAGTAGAACCCAGTGGTCAACCGCGAAAAGATGTCCATTGTAACAACCACGGAAATCACGCAGATACCAATTTCTTCCGATACGAAATAACGCCTTTGATTTACATATTACGCTCTACAAAATAAGTCGCAAATGGAGAACCCTTGATGCCGCCACCAGGACCCATACACAAGGAAGATATGTTTCTTGAAACCAAGTTCCTCGCCTACATCGACACTTGACAATGAAAGAAGTGGAAGAAGTCCAGCGACAGAGAAAGACCCACCCACTTAATGCAAAGCATCTCCCGTCCAGGACACTACTTAGTCTCCTCTCAGAGCACCTTGACTCTTTCCCCCCCCCCCCCCCCCCCCCCCACAGTGTGATTGCTACAGATGCGTTCGGGGCTGGCCAGAACGCAGCCGTTGGCATTTTTTCTGAGGATCTCTTTGGAGTTATTCACTTCCAGTCCCGGATTACACTCCCATATTTCTAGCGGAGTTTATGGCTCTTGGTCTGGCTGCTTTAAAGATTCCCCCCAGTGTCTCCCAGGTGATATTCCTTTCGGATTGCCTCTCTGTGTTGTTGGCGCTGGATTCTAAACGGGACGATCTATTGAGCCGCTCATTAAAGTATTTAATTCCTGGATGGGTGAAAGAGGTGCGCTTCGTTTGGATCCCAGGTCACTGCGGTATTCTTCTAAACGATGCAGCAGACTTTTCAGCAAAATCTGCTCTCAATGCACCGGTCGCCTGTAGCGTCCCTAATCTGATCCTTTTCGGAATGTCTCGCTCTCAGCGCTTTCAGCATATTACCACTATGTGCAACGATCCCTTGCTCTCTACTGTTGACTACCACCATCTCACGTAGACATGGAAGGTTCGTGCATGTAAATCCCGGCAGTGTGAGGTTGCAATGACACTCCTGCGGTGCAGAATTTCCCGCTTAAATCTTTATTCATGCAGATGCGGGTTCAGTCCCTCAAACCTTTGTGCGTCTTGTGGAGAGGTGGAAACAATGGAGCGTTTCCTACTCTATTGCCGGAGGTTTGCACTTCAGAGAAAGACGTATCTCGAAATTCTAATTTCTCGAATGGGACTCACTTTGTCGGTTCCGCTTCTCCTCTCCTTCGGTGCTAGTGCCAGAGGTTTTGCATTGCATCAAGTTTGCGATTTCCTCCACAGTTATATAATTGCCACCGGCAGGTTCTCTTGCTAATGGTACCCAAAATTTCCGCATTGCAAAATCATTCAGAATTTTTCTTGTATTCAATTCCCTAATCTTTATCCCCGTTGTGTTTTTTCATTTATTTCTCCCTGTAATTTCTTTTTATCCATAATTCCATCTTTGATTCCTCGGAATACGTACCCAAAGTTAAATCATTAGCTTGGCACCAAAAGGTAATCCATTAGCTTGGCACCAATTTGCCTTCTTTGGGCTCTCCTCACTGAACCCTGGCCAATCCCCCGTCGTGGGTATGTGCCATGCCACCAAGGAAACAACAACAACAACGACCATTGTACGTGTCATGCCACTAAGGCAACAACAACAACTACACCACCATCATCATCAGCCTGACTACGCCCACTGCAGGGCAAAAGCCTTCCCCATGTCTCTCCAATTATCCCTGTCCTTTGCCAGTTGCGGCCATTGTGTCCCCCCCAAACTTCTTAATCTCATCCGCCCACCTAACTTTCTGCCGCCCCCTGCTACGCTTGCCTTTTTTTTGGAATCCACTCCGTTACCCTTAAGGACCAGCGGTTATCTCGCCTTCGCATTACATGTCATACGGAAGTTCCTGTCTTTCTCTTGGTTTCGGCAAGGAGGTAATTAAACCGAGTTTGTTCTCTCACCCCCTCCGCTCGCTTCCGATTACTTAACGTTACACCTATCATTTTTTTCCATAGCTCGCTGCGTTGTCCTTAACTTAAGCTGAGCCCTCTTTGTTAGCCTCCGCTTTTCTGCTTCATAGGTTAATACCGCTAAGTTACAGCTCTTGTATACATTTCTCATGACGAATATTTTTAAACTGCCATTGATGATCTGATAGAACGTGTCATATGCGCTTCACCCCATTCTTATTCTTGTAGTTATTTCCCTCTCATGATCCGGATCAGCGGTCACTAGCTGCCCTAAGTACACATATTCTCTTACTACTTCCAGCACATTGCTGCCAATTGCGAACTTCTGTTCCGTTCCTAGACTGTTGAACATTACTTTGGTTTTCTGCACGTTAATTTTTAGCCCCACCATTCTGCTCTGCCTAACTCATTGATCACGTTTTGCAGTTCATGTCCTGAGGGACTCAGCGAGGCTATGTCATCAGCGAATCGCAGATTACTTAGCTAATTTCCATTGGATTGGAAAATTCCATTAACTCTAATCACCAACTATCCCCATTTCAGGCCCCGGAATACATTCTGTAAGCAGTCGGTGAATAGCATTGGCAAGATCGTGTCTCCCTGCCTGACACCTTTCGCTATTGGAATGTTTTTGCGCACTTTACGGAGGAGTATGGTAGCTGTCCAATCGTTATAGATATCTTCCAATATTTTCTCTTAACACTCTTCTACATCCTTATACCGCAATGCCTTCATGACAGCTGAAGCTTCCACTGAGTCAAATGCTTTCTCGTAATCAGTGAAGGCTATTTATAGGGGTTAATTACGTTCTACGCATCCTTATTGATAGAGTGAATTTGGGATATTGTTGAGTTTCCTTTCCCGAAAGCCTGCTTGATCATTTGCTTCGTTGATGTCTGAGGTCGTCCTGACTTTATTAGCGACTACGTCAGTAAATACCTTAAACCCTTACTTCAACTCTTCAGTGATTATAATTGCTTGAGGAGCTCAAGCGTTCGCTTCTGACTTTTGTTGCTCTGTTCTCTTCCTTGGTCCTCTGTGTTTGATTTTCCGCAATGTCTTCAAGTTTCAGAATAGCTTTGAGAGCACTTGCAATTAGCGTCTGAGGGTATTATAGTGCCCCCAGCAGAAAATCTTTGAGCTCATAATTATAGCGCACAGAAATTTCGGAGGTATATTTGCAGCCAAGAGAAACTAAAGGTTGTATTTTGGGGCTTTCTATTTTAAATGCTGGACAAACGAGACCTGCTAGAGACCTGCTAAATTTTTAATGCTAGTCAGTATTTACCTTTTCTCAGGATTAAAATTTGTGCAGCTTTAAAGTGATGTTTACTTCTTCTACAACACGCTTAACCCAGAACGAAAAGAAAAATATATCACTGGTATATTTCTGGGAAAAGTGCATGAAATTAGACCGATATTACGAACATGCAGCAGATGTGAACACGCAGGCTGCATGCAGCAGCCTTCCAGATGCAGCTCTGTGTTTTGTCTGATGCTGAAATAAAGAAAAAAAAGAAAGAAAGTGAAAATAACACGTTTTTAACGACATTGAATTTTATTCTATTCCAGGTGCTTTATATCTATCGTTGTTTCTACATTTAACACATATTAAACAATGTGAGAGTGCAGAATGGTCACGATCAAGAGGAAGAGACAAGAGGAAAAGATTCACGTGGAACCTCTTCGCAGTTGACGCAAGCACGGTTCTTTTCGTCGGTGGCCTCAATGTTTCATGCATACTGACCGGTGACGCTAACGGTGGACCAGCTTGTCACAGAAACGGTGTACGTGGTGCCCACGGCGATGTGAGCCGTGCGCATGTTCGGTCCAGTACAGTGTGACCTTCATATAGCAAGGACGAAGTTTACGCTTCTGCACTCGCCAAAACAATGTGGTTCTTACCATTGTCGTATTCAGGGAACCCTGAATCAGAAGCGTCGTAGAGCACATCTAGTCAGCTAGCAAAGAGCCTGCGCACAGAATGTTGATTTCCGAGGCTCCTAAATGCCAGTTTCTTTACCCAAGCCACTGCTTCGTTTATAGGTGCGCCCGTCGAGATAGAGGAGATCTTGTCATTTTAAGATGACGTAAGCCGATGCGACTGAGAGCTTCATAGGCAGCCTGCCGCCTTTTCAACTGTCCCAGCACATTCTGCTGACTATAGCGTCCATATATCGCCTCGTATTCTACCTTGTAGGGCGATTAACCTCGTGTGTGGGAAAGCTCATGGAGACGATGGTTCGGGATCGCCTCTCTCCATACATGGAGGGTAAGGGCCTCTTTGCAGACACTATGTTCGGGTTCCGCCCGCACATGTCTGCACAGGATGTCCTACTCCAACTACACAGGGACATAATACGACCCACAGCCATGCAACAAAACGACAAGGCCATTCTCGCCCTCGATCTTAAGGGGGCGTTTGACAATGTTAAACATGCCACCATACTCTCTAACTTGAACACCACTAACTGCGGGGCGAAGGTCTTCGCCTATGTCAGAGACTTCCTCTCTGCGCGTCAGGCACTCCTCCGGATCGAGGACGAGGAGTACGGCCCGTACTCTATGGGTACACGAGGTACACCACAGGGGGCGGTGTTATCACCGCTCCTTTTCAACATCGCCATGATGCACCTGCCCGGCCGACTGGCTCAGGTAGATGGCATAAAACATGCACTCTACGCAGACGACATTACAATCTGGACCACCGAGGGGAGCCTTGGGGAGATAGAGGACCGCCTTCAGCAGGCCGCCACCATAGTCGAAGCATATGCTGCCGACTGTGGTCTCCAATGTGCTCCCGCCAAATCAGAGCTTCTACACGTCAGGACAAACCACAAGGACAACACGTCTCTACACATATCTGTCAGGCGGTCCCATCAGAGAAGTGGCGGAGCTCCGGATCCTGGGTCTGTTCTTCAATAACAAACTTAGGCCGGACTCTACTATAGCGAAACTAAAGAGCATAGGTGAACAGGTAGGGCGCACGATCCGCCGTGTTTCCAACAAGCGGGGTGGTCTGCGGGGCAGGGACGCGCTACGGCTCGCCTATGCCTTCGTGACCAGCCGGATCCTCTACGCCGTGCCGTACCTACGCACCACCAAACAACAAGACGAGCGCATTGACGCCATCATCAGGAAGGCAACAAAGCGAGCACTGGACCTTCCGGTGGCTACCTCCAACGCCAAACTGAAGGCGTTGGGAGTGGTAAACTCCTATCAGGAGTTGCGGGAGGCCCACCTCGTGAACCAATATACGCGGCTATCGCAGACGGTGCCTGGGCGCCGCCTGCTAAACCGCTTACACATCCAACACACATGCATACCAGAGGGGACGGAGAACATCCCGGTGCTGTGGCGCCACATGCTCTTGGTCGCTCCGCTGCCGCGTAACATGGACATGGCTTCACATGAAGGCAGACGACAAGCGCGGGTTCGCACGCTTGAGAGGCAATGTGGCTATAAAGAGGGCGTCTATTACGTGGACATCACAGGGCCGTCGCCCGCGGGATTCTTCACGGCTGCCGTAGTCCACCGGGGAATGAATGTCGATGGGCTATCTTTTCGGGCCCCAAATTCAACACGAGCGGAGGAAGTCGCAATAGCTCTCGCTGCCGCCGATCCAAAATCGAAAACGGTTATCACAGACTCTCGCCGGGCCTGTGAACATTATCTTGCAGGCGAAATATCACCTCTGGCCTCGCAAATTCTAAGACGCGCTCTCGCCGATCCAACTCGCACAAAAGTGATCTGGGCTCCTGGCCACCAGGGTCTACGAGGCAATGAGGCCGCTGATGCGGCCGCCCGAGCGCTCACACACCGGGCTCCTCATCCTAGCTCTCATGGCTCAGAAGCTCATAAACCGCTTCTGCGGTTCCGCGAAATCCTAATTTATTATTGCGACAGGCACTGTCTCTACCCGGCACCTGCCAAGGGGCTGAGTAAGGCGGAGGAGCGAACTCTGCGGCGCCTGCAGACAGGAACCCTTCTCTGTCCTGCAATAGCAAAACACTTCGATCCGAACACAGATGGGCGCTGCCCGCACTGTGGAGAGATCTGCGATATCTTTCACATGGTGCGGGCATGTACAGAGGGCAAAACACATGCCTAGAACAACCAAACTCTGCGTTCCGGAGCTCCCAAAGCCGCTGCAACCAAGAAGGCAAAAAATGACGATGAAATTCTATGAGTTTCACAGCACATGTTTACATCGAGACCATTTTGGACCAAATCTAATCGCTAGTTTTCGCGTGTTACGCCCGAAACACGCTCAGATCGTGTTCTAGACATGCGTTTTGCCCTCTGTACTCAGAATCCTCACCTTCCCCCCTCCCCCACCCGAGAGGCATGGGAGACTGCCCTCCTCAACTGCTCCACACTGGAGTCCCAAAGGGCTCTGGTCAAGCGGGCGCGAGACGGGGCCTCGTCATGCGGTGTCCCGGACTAAGGATACCGACCATGCAGCAGAGTTATTATTATTATTTTTTTATTTTTTTAACCCTCAAGCTCTCTTTGATTAAAGTTTTTCACCACCACCACCACCACTAATGGCAACCTTTCTGGTCTTTCCTTTTTTTCGCGCAGAAATACGCTAAATGAAACAAGTGGACGTCATTTTCTTTTGTCCTTCTTTTCACTTTCTTGCTTCTAGAGAACAGTGCAGAAAACCGGAGAATTTAAACTCAAACAACAAAGTTACCATTTTTGTCCTTTTTAATCACTTGTGAAAAAGCATTCGTTTTTCCTCGCTATTTCGTAATTCCGTGCCGAGACGCGGATAGAGAAAACAGAGTAGTAGAGTGAAAGTAATTAGTCGCTAGCTTTTCCCGCGCGTTCTTTCCATCGGGACTTAAGGCACTGATTGCCTGAGGCAAGGAGAGATCACTGGGGAACAGACTAGATGGGTCTATTACGGGATGGAAAACAAGATTAGACGGGTCAGGGCCAGCATATAATGATGCTCAAAAAAGGAAAGCACAACTGAAGAAGGCAGAGCCATCTCCTGAATTTACAGGCTATCACAACACTCGTAATAGGTGCTGCCATAACTAATTTGCACCCTACTTTATTTAACAATGTAAAAGCACATCTATACGACCATTTGGTTACTCAACCTATTTGATGTTACTAGCTATTTATAAGCAACGGTCGCCACCTCGAAATATTCATTAATCTTAACCAAGTTTCAACAGGGCCTTTGTTGGCGTTCTGCTCTCGGTATTCAGCACCGGAGTGCTCCAGTTAGAATCAAGCATTCGGTCTCTTCCGCTATGCCCTGTGCGTACAGCAAACTTGTTTCCATGATTACGTTGTCAGTATGCGTTTCATTATTTCTTACTTACCGGTTCCATATGTTGTTTTTGTTTTTGTTATTCCAGCATTGAACTGCGTTACCACTTTGTTTCGTTTTTTTTTAACGCAAGATGCGACCGAAGTGCTCTGACAGAATCCTGATAATGCTTGGTTGCCTTGCATTACTTTATTACTTTCTTCTTCACGCATGATGCGCCCAGAGTGGTCTGGAAAAATTCTGATCACGCCTAGTTGCTTCTACTTTGTTAGCGATCATTGTCATTGCTTCATGAATATTCCCTCAAATGTTCAACGCGCTCTTTATTATCAACGCTACCGACAGTGGCGGTGATTCTGATCGTCGTCGACCATCCAGCGCCCTTGCTGCCTTCCCCACCGCTAAGTTGTTTTCTCTTTTAGGACATCAGTTAGCCCAATGAACCGCTTTCGAGTTAGACGCTAGCCATCCTTCGCTGCTTTAAGACAATATTCCTCGAGCATTACTCAGTAGCGTAGCTTTTTGGGCTTGTTGGCACATAGTTCCAATACACTGTAGCGCATCAAAACACGACGACACAAGAGACGAGAGGGCGCTCATGGCGTTCGTCTCTCGTCTCTTGTGTCCTCGTCTTTTGAAGCGCTACAGAGTAATGGAACATTACTCACTGTGTGACACCGCGGAAAGTGGGAGCTTTGCTCGTTATTACAGAGGGCTCCTGTTAATTCCAGCATTTAATCTTAGTAAGCGACCAGCAAGAGACGCAAACTTAACGAAAGGTGTAAAAAAATGGCTGAGGCTTAGCTTAGGTTAAGCCTAGTCAGATGCGAAGCATATTGTCGCCGAGTTGCATTTCGAGCACGCCGCTTGGCTAGACGTTCTTCACGCTCTTCATCAGTCTCTGTAGCACTCCGCAACTTTTGCTTCTCATTCCAACGAGCAGCCCTGTCTCCAGGAGGCATCTCTATCCCGTGTACGCCTAGCAGAGGCAGGCGCACCCCCTTGTATACCACTGCTCCAGCATCACGTGTTCACTACAGCGCACCTAGCGGCAGAAGCAGGAAACACATTGGTCGCGACGCCTCGCGCGACGGCGCGAGCTGGGCCCCCGTTTCTCATCTGCCGTGACATCACGCACCACGTGGTCATCCTTGGTCACGACGCCTCGCGCGACGGCGCGAGTTGGGCCCCCGTTTTTCATCTGCTGTGACGTCACGTATCACGTGGTATGACATGGAGGTCACGAAAGGTCAATGGTAACGACACCGCCGCGCTCTAGGAGCTGGGTTGGGCTATTTTAGTATGCTTCGCATAAAAAGTGGTAGGGTTTCAACATAGTTAAACCGAACAGACGTGCGAAAGTATGTGTCTAGCCTGATTGGCTCATTGTTTTGCGTTGCTGGGTGGTCGGCACGATGTTGGTTAGATAGCAGTACTGCTTGATGAAAGACGTGGATCTGCAATGCGCAGCACAAGAGCGTGTTGCAATTTAACATAAGGCGAGATTGGCTGCCGCGATGGCATAGTGCTTTCGTGCAGTTACCAGCGAAGCTGACGTGTTGGCGACGCTGCGGTTTAGAGGCTGTGTCGCTGCAATATTTATTTTATTTATTCATTTATTTATGGCTTGGGCAAGGTCACTCTCAAGGTCAGTGCAAGGTCCTGAAGTTTCACACAAAGATGGTGAGCCGGCTAGACTTCCTAAAATAGTGCTTTCGCACCAGAAATATTGTCCGAGACAAATAAAGTCGTACGCCCAAGAGTCCAAGTAAATAATAAAGTGTTCATTTATTTAGGGCTGATCTGATAAAAATTTTAAACTGACAAAATGGCTATTCTTGCGCAAAAAAAAAATGAAAGTAAGCAGGGCAAGAGAGAATTTGCGTTGAACAGATCGGTTTATACTGAGGAATAGCAAATACGCATTCGGAGCAAGGCTCCTTTCGGAGCAAGGCTATTCCAATGGCAGGTCGGGACTGCAGGTTGCCTCTTTCAGAGGCATATTTGGGGTTCTTGCTGATCAGAGGGAGCTTCATGGAGCAGACCGGCTTCCTAAGTAGAAATGGGTGGATTCTATCGGATGTGTGCTGGGCACATTTCCTTTAGCGGCACACATTCCTTCCTACCCCTTGCCGTCTCCCGCACCGCAGCAGACGATACGCTGGGAAGAACGCAAGCAACGCCGGTCACTTCTTCAGTTAGTGGCACGTGAGTGTCCAGACTTCTCCCCGACTAGAGCTCCAGTGTTCCTATCAAAGATTCGAGAGGAGCACTTCCCCCAGGATTCATACCCTCTGTAGTAGAGCGTCTGGACCAATCCGGACCTAAGCGCCCGCAGAAAACGCAGCAGCAGCGCTGTTTGGTGGTTTTGTAACAATCGTCGATATCTTCAGTGTTTAAGACATAACAAGTAATCCATGACTCATGCGAATGTGTATGTGTATGCATGATAAAGCAATCTTTCCGGCCCAACATCACTAGGAAATAACCCGAGTGTAGCTCAAAGAGCGCCATTCGAGCGCAGAAGACTGGTGTGTGTTCGCGTCTACGTGATCTTGTCTTTGTTTTTGTTGCACTTTGAGTATTAATTTTTTTTTCATGCCATGCCTTTGCTGTGGATTAGATGCGCAACTGCACAGAACTGAACCCTAATTTAGGAAAGCACATGGAGCGTAGAATACTGTATAAAGCGAACGTCCGCTTTATTTTTTCGCTTGTTAGTCCTGCTATTCTGATACGGATATTTATAAAAATAATCACTCTTTAAAGTTATTTTGTAGGCCTTGGGAAATAGAAATAAATATCCTATTCGAGTAACATAGAAAAGGTGCGGAAAATAACAAGGATACTGAATTTGTGCCACGCGACGAATACTTTTTTTTGCCATTTAAACAAGGCAGGCTAAACTCGAAATAATCACCATCACCTGAAAAATACATGGTGTATTGTTAAAATGGTTTAGTGAAACAGAGTGTTTCACTGAAACTCTGCAACATTTCAAAGTTAGAGCAAGCTCTAATTAATAAGAAGCCAAATTTGCAAAGTCAATGTCACGGCACCTTAGGGGTAGATTATAGGCATTTGTCTTGAGAGAGGCGGTGGTTTCGAATGCCCATACCATGGCGATGGAACGGTTCCTCCTGTCGGTATGGACGTCTCCCTACCAAGGCCCCGTTTTAAACTTGAATACCTCGAGGGACTCAAAGCGCTCACCGATCAGCTAAAAAAGCGACAGTTGTGGTTCTCAGCAGAAACAAAAATTCCATTCGTGCAGTTACATTGTTAGTAGCCGTGAGACATGAGCCGTCATCCACGCAGTAATTGCGCAAACCATTTCTTATATAAAATCACAATGCATCTAAAACTAGACTGTCTTTAATAACAAAATCATATTCATCCTTAAAAAAATTGAGGGGGCACTAAAGCCCCGCCATAAGGCTAGGACACCGTAGCGTATTGGGTGAATTCCCATATATGCAGAATTTCCTTCTCTATTCATTCTCTAAGGAAGAGGTGAAGACACGATCAGACTAGTGCAGGCACTGATCATCAGCAGAGTACCATAAGACCTACTGTTGAACGCTCTCCTAAAGGAAGAACTCAACAAACTCAACGCTGTGATCACGACAGCATACAAGAACGCCCTGTGCCTACTACCCTCCAACTCAACGACAGGCTGGAAGCCCTACGCATTCACGACACCTTCGAATAGACACCGGAAGCCGTCCTTCGATCTCAGAAAGAGCCCCTTCTCAGAACAGAGACAGGCAGGCACATATTAATTAAAGTAGGCTATCCTGCTAACCCACAGCTTATTCAATCGACAACAAATCTATCACCAGAATACAGGGCACGAGTACACGTAGCCCCAGTAGCGAACAATATGTCATCTCACGCAAGCGATCGCAGAAGAAAAGCCCGGACAGACTACATCCGCCGAACAGTGGGACGGAGCGCCAAGGCAGCCTACGTAGACGCGCTATGTTCTCAAACAAGTAAATAAAGGCCTGCCGCAGTGGCAGCCGTAGTGAATTCTAATCTCCAAGAAATCACGAGCATGACACTCACGGAATGCGCCATCACTGAGGCAGAAACCACAGTGATTTCACTACCCAATCAGCACGGGGATGCAACAAACTGAGAGCTACCCATCATCACCAATTCGCAGGCTGCATGTCCGCTCTTTTTAGGAAGACGAATGCATGAGCATTGCACAAACGAACAAACTGCGGGTGCCCCTCTAACCCATCGCTCAAACGCCGAACTCCCTGGATACCAGCGCGCTAAGGACTAGAGGGCACCGAGGTCGTAGATAGCAAAGTTCGATTATATGCAAACACAGCAGGCTACACACACACTCACACTGCCCAGCAAGACACCGCACTAATACCTGCGGCCTACAACACCAGATTACAATACTTTCGATGAGTGCGTCAACTGCTCACCTCACCACAGAAGGGCCGGAGAGCACAGGGACTGACTGGAGGCAACTCCAACCAACAGCTTCGAAAATATACATAAATACAACGTATTATTCCCTTAACACCCCAAAAGACGCATGCCCGTGATGCGACAAGAGATCAAAAAGCTTAAGCTGCCACACTTTTAGTCGGCATTCGTTGCGTGCTTCAGTTGTCAACTGACAAAGTGAACCAGTTATGCGCCATTCCTTTTCTCAAAACTAAGAGGGTTTAGACCTACATTAAGATTATATTGGGAACTAGACTCTCGTATATGTTTCGTGCAAGCTGTCTCTGGTGTCCCAGGCAAGAGAGACAGCCAAGTTCATGGGACTCTTGAAACAGGACCAACAACCGCAACTGAAGACTTCGTCTTTATTTTAAATTGTCAATAAATGTTTCCTGCGCCTACGACTGTTGCGCAGGTTTTTAGGAAATGAAAGGTGCATAATTGCCTTAATTAAGAGTAGCAGGTGTGCGCGAGTCACCAATGACACAGAACCAAGTGGACGCGAACTGGAGAATTCAGAACGAGCAGCTTATAGAGTACGGTTCCACATAACGCGAGCAAGCTGTAACGATAAAGGTTTAGCGGGCAGCCGTTTTATTGTTTGCTGCAGTCTCGAACAGCGCACTGGGAAACGGCAGCAACGACAGTTCTTCTGGGAGAGAGCATTGGCTCGCGCAGACATGCCGCTGGTGAAGAGGCGCGACGCAGCATTAGGCAGCGTTCGAGCATGTCATCAAACCAAGCGCGCCACTTGGCACAAATGGAATCACAGGCGTCGGGAGGCGCTACGCAGGCAAGCGACGCTAAGCCGGGAGCACAGCTCACTTTTCCCTCGCACTGTTTGGACGGCTAGCCTCTGCATAATTGTTGAGAATTTCCCTGCTTCAGCGGGGTAACAAGCAACAATAGCGGCAACAAACAAAACGACCATTATTCTTCTTACAGTTGGATGTCGCATTCTGGTAATGCAATTGAGATATAATTAAGATAGAGAAAGCGACGCGTGCGCTTTGGTTATAACTTTCGCTAGCTCGAGCCTAATGGCTCCTTAGTGGGTACGCTTCGTTGAGTGCGGAAAATGATTCTAGCGTTCCGAGGGGAGGCAGTGGTTCTGCTCAATGAGGAATTGTGTACGTAAATTGCATTATGATTCCAGAGTTTGCTAGAGGAAGCCGAAAATTTTCGCGTGGGAGTAATTTGTGCAGACAAACTTATGGGCCTGGAAATAGTGCCATAAGCAAAATCAGATGTTAAATAAGTGCTGGTCCCAGCTTCGAGTCCTGAATCAGGTCGAATTTTTCTTTAACTAGGAAGTTTCTGTAAAAGCTGTATAACTTTCATTGGTAGCCGTATGCCTGCGCTTTGGTGGATGCCAATGAGTAATTACTCCCTTATTACAAGACGCTTTACATGGAAGAAAAAACTTTCTAAACATCATATATTTTTTGGTTTCCCGATGCTAATATCGTGTTCAGACGTGTGTGCTAATTTTGGTTTAACAAACTGAGAAAAAAACCAACACCTAATAAAGGCACAGCAGATCCGCGAGCAAACTAGGCAGGAACAGTTACCTCTTCAGTTGGCATGTTTCATGGCAGTTTGGGGTTTAAAATATGGGTGCGAAACTTGGAGCGAAACCCAGTTGCGCATTTTTTTTTACTACTGCAGGTATCCAGGGGCTTCAGACGCACTTTGCTTTTCAGGACTGCTTGTGAAATCGCCGTTTCGCACTAAAATGATGAAATTGAAGGCAATGTTTGCTCAGCTTAAGTGACTTCGCAAGGGTAACTAAATGTTTAAAGACAAACATACGCATGTCATTAGCAAGACTGCGAACGGTGTTTTTAAATACACCTCTGTCCAGCGCCAGTTCGGTGGGATGTCCGCGTGAGAGGCACTGGTAGTGAAAATGAGCGCTTGCCGAGGAAGTCCTGGACGCAGCGCGGGAATACACTATTGAGATATATGGTTCACTGAAGTAGAGTACTCCTTCGCGCCGTTAAAGCGCTATTCGTTCAGTACATGAAGAGGTCAACTGGCTTTGGTTCATCAGTAAAGGCACAACGACGCAATAAATTCCCTGCTCACTAATGAGCAAAAACATAGGACGCCAGCAATCAGAATTACAAGATCGGTCGGGAAGAAGCGACCACTGACACAAATGTTATTTATGGACGTGTAGAACGCCTCCTGGACCGTAGGACTCAATACCCTCGGTCTATCTCTTCAAAGAGCAATTTCCGCAACAGTTCTCTAACATGATAGATGAGACGATGTGGAAAATTTTCGTCGCGGTTGTGTTGGGCCTCGTGTCGTATAAATTTCTGTTTACTTATCGGAAATATTCGTTGGCTGACGCGTTGAAATTGTAGACAGGTGAAGTGGTTCAACATTTTACAAAAATTGAAAAAAAAAAGAATGTTCTCTGAAGTGAAATGTCTCAGCCTAAAGACGACATAATGTACGAGACAGTAGAGTAAACCATCCAGATGCAGAAATTATTAAGAATACGGAAGTCCAGAAACCATTCCATGCACTGAAATTCAAAGTCTTCATTTTAATATTTTAATGCGCTCTCATACAACAGGTATGAATTCGCTCTTGGCCACTGATATATCACTCGCTGGCAGTCAAATCAGCAGTCAGAATAACATACCCAGACAGGTAAACCTTCGACCTTGAAAAAATTGATAAGTTTGATAGCATGTAGAGTAACTTACTCCAGGGGAGCAGAATTTACTCTATATTTTTATTTTAATATCTACTCTGTCAGAGAAGTATCATTATTATGATCATCAGCCTGACTACGCCTTTAAGTATAGTCTCATGGCTCCCAAGTTACGACAGTGTGCTTCTGAACATAACATCGTAGGTTCGAGCCTGGCGTTTAATCCCCTATATATAACTCCGCATATCAATAGGGACGAAATTCAAAAGCTCTAGTGAGCTGAGATGCAAGAAAACCACACTTTACCGAAATTCACTCGTGTTCTACTTGAAGGCATCTATCAGATCTCATTTAAAAAAAAACAATTTCAAAAGTTATCATGCATTTATTATATGTGATATAAAATAGTTATATTTAAAATTATTAAAAATACAAAGCTTTCATATGCGTCCATTAAAAAGTACACATTGGCTGATATGAAAACCTTACAGAAAATTAGTTTCTTTCTCAAGTGCACTTAACTGCACGGATGCATCTTCTTTAAATTGATAGTGGAGCAGTTGCGCCTTCCTCTGAAATACAGAGTTTTTTTATATATCAATCGAAAACAAAATTGTGGACTGACTAACTTAATGCAGGTGCCAGCATGACACATTTCGGAGGACCGTCGCTGCACATACAATGGCGGCTGGTAGAGAATGCCAGCATGTTCTCTTAAGTCGTAACGACCCCTTTGCGCTGAAGAGTTATTCGCGATTCATGCATTTTCTTTCTTTTTTTTGCGTGTGTGTGCGCTCCAGTTTCAAGGTCTGTTTCTTACCCTTGGGGTTTGAGTTTATACGCATGAAGTATGAAACGACTTACTGTTATCCTAGCGCTGAACTTCAGTCTTACGGTTCTGATATTGACGCCTGCAAGCTTCAAAAACCAAGCTCCAGGCATGACCTTTGCTTTTTTTTTGTTGCACACCTAGTCGAAAACCAAAAGAGAAAATTTTCTGCGGCCAAAACAAATTTTCTGCTGTTATTGCCCATGAACTTGCAGCAACAACATAGATTTTTGTAGCGACCACATAATTTCATGCAGTTTGTACCGAAATAGGATTTACATAAGAGCGCTGCAGAAAAACCAACACCACTACAAAAATATAATACAAAAAAATAGAAAAATCGGTCGTTACGACAAAACACTTTCTTGCAGTTCTGACATGGTTCTGTAGTTGTTTGACTGGCTAAAGCTCAAACAGGTGATCTTAAGCTTCGAGTTCTCTTCCCCATGCGTAAAAAAACTTCATTTTTGCTGGCTGGTTAACAAAAAAAGATCGTCTTTCTATGGATAGGTTTTAACTCCAGCTCTGTTCTTGAAGCCAGGGTCAAAAACAAGAAATGTGAAACTTCTTACGAAGTAACGCGGCGTTTTCTTCGTATTTCATATTTCTTCATATTTCACGCCATAACTACTCACTTATTCTCTCTATTTGCATGCTGAGAACACACTGCATTAGGCGGTCTCAATTATAGACCCTGAAGGCAGTTTGAGAGAGAAAGAGAAATACAGATGGCACAACACAGTTTCCTTTCTTTTCGCTAAACGCTAACAGGATGACGACAAAGCATTAGCGAGTCCCTAATTGACAACCGAAAGCAAAAAGCGCGAAGATGTCCTCTTTCCGCCCCAATGCAAAGCAAAGAGTGCGGAAGCGAGCTAAGCTCGTAAATCGCTCATTACTCCCCAGAAGCCATCATACACGGGGCGCGGCTGAGAGGCGCTTAAGCGGCGTGAACGAAAAGCCCCGTCGGCTGCTAATGACCCACACGATCAGCGCGGAAAAGAGCCAGACGCTACGAGGAACTCAAACAGTCGCCTCATTAATGACGGCCAGGCGAATGCGGGAGTGAAACTGGAGCGAAGGTGCTCCCCAAATCACGACGCTTAGCTCGCAGCCGTCGCACGGACGGCAGAACTGATGGGGAAAGGGTTGAGCACATGCGTGCAGGGAAGAGCGACAGAAATGGCAAGGTCCTACAAGAAAAAAGGTAAAATAAAAATGGGCTTCCCATGAACATGGAAATTAGAAAAGGAAGATGCGGCAAGATAGTAGGCG
This sequence comes from Amblyomma mixtum, assembly GCF_055824585.1. Classification (NCBI taxonomy): domain Eukaryota; kingdom Metazoa; phylum Arthropoda; class Arachnida; order Ixodida; family Ixodidae; genus Amblyomma; species Amblyomma mixtum. Next base: position 209,936,272 of record NC_143012.1, on the reverse strand, counting down.
TAACATTTATTTTCCTGGCTGCCAAAGCTACGCGACTTAAGCATATAAACTCGAGCAATGTCATGTTTAGCGCTTATGGACACCGAGCTCCAAATAACATTACAAAAGTAATCAGAAGAAACAAGTGCACGTTACTAGCGCGACGTCTTTGACAGGGAAGTAGAACCATCTACTGACATCTCAACGTTATAAAAAGCTAAATAAAATATCACACTGCCGTCATGAGTCTGACTTCGCCCACTGAGGAAAATCTCGCCAATGTACCCTGTCCTGTGCCACCACCGCTTCTTAATCTCATCCATGCCCCAAATTTCCTGTGCCCCATGCTACACTTGCCTTCTCATAGCATACATTGAGTTACCCTCATGGCTTAGCGTTACATGCCCTATCCAGGCCATTTCGTTTAGAGCGCAGATCTTTGGCGCCCGTTTCTGCGTTTTATAGCGTCGCCGTCGCCGTTGTCCGTTGTGACCAGCAGTGGACACCCTTTAGGCTGCGAAACCAATGGAGCAGGAGCTTGGAAAGCAGAGGGAAAAATTGGTCAATTGGTTTTTAAGGAAGGCAAATGCGCAGTCTGGCTCTACAGCTGCGAACCCAATGAAGCGGGAGCTTCAGAAGGAGAGGGTAAAATTGGTAAATTTGTTTGTCAGCAAAGGAAGCGCAGTATCTGTCCCACATCTCGGTGAACACCTGAGAACCAGAGCAAAGGCACATAACTGCCCCCATGGAACACTGGACACCTCAATCGTGCTTTACGCTACGTGGCGGTAGTGACAGATGAGCGCTGCGTGCATTGGCATTGACATCATTTTGCCTTAAACGCGGCGCTGAAGCCATCGTTGCGTTCATTGGCGTTGGCGTTGACAACGCTTTACACTCCGATCATTTTGAGGAAAGGAAGTGCGCATAACTCCCTGGGTCAGCGGACGCCTTAATCGCGCTTATAAGTACGAGGGGTGATGAGGTAGGTGTGTGGGTTGCATGCATGAGCGCTGACAACGGTGAGCGAACTTTCACGATCAACCATCAAGTGCAACCTGCCACGGTGGCAGAGTAAGTGGGGACTTTAATGTAGATATAAAGACAAACAGAAATTTCTTACCACTTATGCGGGAGAACATCCTGTTCCTCTTGCTCTTAACGCCTCCCACGGATGTGACAACCTCGCAAAATACTTGCGGAGACCTCGTCTTTGAGAACCAGGCATTGGTGCAGCAAGTCGAGCATATATCCATCTGTTCCTTCGACCACAAAGCTTACTTCATGACAAAGGATAACAGTTAGTGGAGTGCTTCTTCAAGAACGAATATGTGTGAAAAGTAAATTGTCTGTAATTGTACATAAATGTCTTGCTCGAATTCCTTACCTCAATCTATCGAAAAGCTGAAACAGCTGATGGGGTGCGCTCAAATTTCGCAATAGGAAGGTACCTAATCGTCGGCAATATTTAAGGCGAAAGCCTTTAATGTCTCATCGTTGTAAGCAGCAGTTGTCACAGAAATGTCACGCTTTTCAATTGGTCGAAGTGATCCTGACACGTCACAATGCCCGAATTTCAAACGGGGCCAATTGTACTTTGGCTAGTAACCATGCAACCAATTGAAGGGATCGTATAGTGATGCTCCAAGTGGGACAGAGCTTAGTTAATTGCTTAATTGCCCAACTAGCCTAATTAACTTTTCTAGTCAGGCCATATAAATAAATAAAACCGAGTAGGAAATTGGCCGAGCTCGGAAATCGAACCCCGGTCTTCGGCGTGCGAGACGAGCATGCTATCCACACCGCCATGCCAGCGCGATGGTTTGGAATGAACAAAGGCGCGTCTAGTGAATACGGTGTCTTCGCTCACTCCCATCCTCCTCCCTTTCCTCCTGGCGAGGTTTAGGTGTCCACCGAGGTATGAGAGACAGATACATTTCCTTTCCTCAAAAACCAATTTACCGACGAGCAATGCGTAGAACCGAATGGGCGATGGCGTTCTGTAGACTCCGTGGCAGCTTTGCAAGACGCTGTCGCGTTCTACTCTTAGGGTGGTGGTGGTGAAAACTTTTATTTTGTGAAAAAGAGTTTGGGAGCCACAGAGTGGCCCCGCTACATGGTCGGCGTCCCTAGTCCGGGACACCGCACTACGAGGCCCCGTCTCTCGCCCGTTTCACCAGAGCCCTTTGGGACTCAAGCGAGGAGCAGTTGAGGAGGGCAGTCTCCCATGCCTCTCTGGAAGGGGTAGGGGAAGGGGGGAGGTGGGGATTTTGAGTACATGCCCACACCATGTGGAAGATATCACAGGTCTCCCCACAGTGTGGGCATCGCCCATCCGTGTTAGGATCGTAATGTTTTATTATTGCAGGACAGAGTAGAGTACCTGTCTGCAGGCGCCTTAAAGTTCGCTCCTCCGTCTTACTCAGCCCTTTTGCAGGGGCCGGGAAAAGGCGGTGGTTGTCGCTATAATGTGTTAATATTTCCCTGAATCGCAGCAGCGGCTGGTTAGTCTCCGAGCCAGAAGAGCTGGGATGAGGAGCCCGGTGAGTAAGCGCTCGGGAAGCCGCGTCAGCGGCCTCATAACCTCGTAAGCCCTGGTGGCCAGGAGCCCAAATGATTCGTTTGGGTGTTGGATCAGTGGCAGTGGCGAAGCTTAACATCTTAACCACACAACAGTAACCACACTTTAGGTCAAAAAAGTGCCCCCCTGAATTTTGACGGCTGTCCATCGAGATGTGCTAGACAGTTACTGCGTAATTTCTTTTCCTCAAATACAATTTTCATTTTCTTCATTACGGGCCCTCTTTATCTTTTTCACTCCCCCTCCCTTCCTCTACGGTGCGGTTCAGGTGTCCACCGAGAAGACAGAGAATTACTGCGCCATTTCCTTTCCTCAAAAAGCGTTGCGTTCAAAGGGCAAGGCGTCGCGCCGAACGGGTGGTGGCGTTCCGTGGACTCCCTGGCAACGCTACAACACGCTATCGCGTTCCCCTCGTAAAGGCGAAACTTAAGCGTCATTAATTAGCAGTGAATTAGTATTCAGGCATTAATCAGTAATAAAGCATTAATTAGTGATTTGTCATCACTTAGTACTTAGTACTCAATTATATGTGACGCCACCAGTACCACAGAAGCAGCGAAAGTGGTTCGGAAAACGCTTTCGCCTCTACGCACTTTAGACAGTCAAAGTGCCCCCTGAATTTTTTTCTTCATTTCGACTGGAAAGTCATCTCGCGTTTTTTCCCCACCCGCTCTTCTCTCTTCCTGTCTTTCACCGTTACACTTATCATTTTTCATTGGATAGCTCGCTGCGCTTTGCTCAATTTCAGTTGAACCCATACCGTTAGCCTCCACCTTTCTGCCCGATAGGTGAGTAGCGGTAAGATACAGCTGTTATAGACTTATCTCTTGAGGGATACTAGTAAACTGCCATTCGTGGTCTGGGAGCACCTGCCAAATGCCTTCTCCTAGTTGTTATTATTGTACATTTTTTCGTTTTGAGAATTCGGTTTCGCGGTCGCTACCTGCCCTATGTAGACATAACCCTTTACCACTTCCCGCGCCCCGCTATCAATCGTAAATTGCTGTTCTCTTGCGAGGCTGGTAAACATTATTTTAGTTTTGAGCATAGTAATTTTAGACCCATTGTTCTACTCTGCCAGTATAACTCGGGGATCTTTTTTTGCAGTTCAATTTGCAGTAACTTTCATTGCAATAACAATTTGTATTGCAATAATTTGCATTGCAGTTCAATTGCAATAATTTCGGACAATTATTCCGGAGACCCCACAACGACACCTCTTTCTCTCTGCATTCTTTCATTGCACCTTCCTCCCTCCCCTTACGGCGCGGTTCAAGTGTCCGCCGACGTATGTGAGACATATGCTGCGCCATCCTTTCCTACTTCACAAAAAGAGAAGTTTATTGTGTACCGTCAAAACACCCCCCCCCCCACTTGGAAGGGGTTGATACAAAAGCACTAATAAAAACTGCAAAACACAGATAGGTACTGCAGATACACAAATCTGGCCTATACACTATACACAATACACTATATCTGGCCTATACACAATATGCAGGGTAGCAAGCAAAGGCTAACAACAACGCAAAGGTGCTAAAAACAAAACAAAAAAACGGAATGCAGCACTCAAAGGCGCAGTTCATCCGGCCTTACTCAAACTTCAACAAACTAACACATCAAAAGGCACTGAAAGGAGGCTAATATTGCAAGGCTGGCACTCCCAGCCTGCCTCCCCGCACAACAAAGAAGCGCGTGTGCCAGCGCTGCAGAAAGAGCGCTCCTCCATCCTGGTCCAGCGGGTCAAGACAGAAATGTCCACAGGAGGAGGCGCAGATTCTGCAGCGCCGGGTACATTGCCCTGGCAGGCTGCCTGCGGACCTCGGCTAGGCAGCATCGCCGCCACAAAACAAAATACACACAAGCGACGACAAGTCGCGCAAAAGGGCAGCGCTGGCGCCGGGCTCCGGGGCCACCGCGAACAGAGAAAATGCGCCACACGAGGCGCCACATAACGCGAGCGACAGCGCACTCAAAAAATACATGGTAGGTCGTCTACGGCGCGCCGCAATTGGGGCACTGGTCGGTAGGGACGACGCCCCACGCCGCAAGACGGTGGCGCGTTGGAAGAACCCCCCACCGTCGCTTCCAGCCGAGGTCGCGAACTTCACTGGGAAGCGAGCTCGCGGCCCAAACCCGCCATTTCGGTTGCGCGGTCCGCCTAACCTCCTCAGGGCTGAGGCGCGCGCACGCGATGAGTTCGCTTATGCGCATGACTGGCGTGTCAGCCACGTCAACACCGGGGAGATCGGCCTCCAGAGCCAACCGGAATCCCGCGGCGGCGCGGGAAAAGGGTAGCGGATGCTCGGCCTGTGGGCCCGTATGCCGGCCCGGGACGAACGCTCGGCGAGCAGTGCTCAACCAGTAGAGCAGTAGCGATCGGCCCGGGTAAGACGTGTTGGCGACTAGCGCGCCCACCCATTTCGCGCTGAGGGCCCGTGTCACCGTGGCAACACACGGCAGCCCGAGTCCTCCCCTGTTACATGGGAGGTGTAGCAGATGACGCGCAACGAGCGCTGTACCCTCGTCCAAAAGGAATGCGCCGACTAGGGACGCGAGACGACCCGCGGTACGGCGAGGGGTTGGCAGGAAACGAGGCAGCAGACGCAGCCGCCAGCGCGCTCTCTCACCGGGCTGTTTTCTCCTCCCCATCCGATCAGGAACCCGATTTTAATCCGGTCTATAAATTCAAAGATATTACAACATATTATCAAAATTGTAATCGCCTTTACCCTAGCCGAAGTAAAGGCCTGAAGAAGGCGGATGAACGGCTCCTTCTCCGCCTTCTAACCAATACATTGCTGTGCCCGGCAGCGCTATAACATTTTGACCCCTCCTTTAGCGGCAGCTGCCCACAATGTAGTGCACTGTCTTCTGACACCTATCACATGGTGTGGGTCTGAACCCCTCCAACCCCGCCATTCCCCCCATCTCCAACCCAACCCGGGAGGACTGGGAAGCGACCCTGCTCGGCTGCCACGACTTACAGGCCCAACAAGCCTTAGTCGGGCGCGCACGGGCGGCGGCAACTGCCACTGGGGTCCCATACTAGGGACCTCCACCTAGTGTTTGTAAGGATCGGTCTCTTACGGGCTGATCCACATACCTCCTGTTCATTCTTAATAAATGTTTTAACCACCACCACCACCACCAGGCATCACGGCTACTCGAGCTACGTAAAAAGCAAAGGCGTAGGCTCGAGACTTTATCACCGCTACCTTGGCCCCTAGGGAAAGCTCAAACTGAGCCTCTCCTGACAGAGCGCTTGTCGTTCGCGCCACGACGACATCCCACGTGCGACGTGAGACGCCGCTCTGCTCAAACAACACGCCGAACACTTTTACGGCGTCCACAAAAGGTATCGGGATCGGCAGAGGGTCGCTAAACGATCCGAAGCGGAGGGCGTGGCTCTTAGCGGCGTTAAGCTCCGCCCCGGACAGCGCCGCGTATGCGGCAAAGGTGTTCAGAAAGTGCCGAAAGCTTACTTCAGTGGTGTTTAGAAAAAATTTTATTTACATATGTACACATGCCAAGGTTACCCGATACATTCACATTTACAGGAACACACGTCATTAAGCATGTAAGGCGAGCCAATTAAATGGGTACCATAAACATCTCTAAGTAATTAACAGGAATTGGCGATGTAAAACAGGATAGCATATATACCTATTGACAGAAGAGCGAAAAGGCAATAATTAGACATTGAAACATTGAAAAGGTGACCTTAGCGCCAGTTTGGCCTAAAAACCAGGACAAGACGACCGTTATTTACAGAACTGAATTGGCATGACCACTGCCGGAGAAACTCTTCCTCACCCAAGAAAAAGAGTTCCTCGGACAAAAGACTGATCAGCTCCCGTCGGAGACGGCCGAGAATTCGCCACACAGCGCGGTGTCGAAAGCCACCAGCGATCGCGGCGCATCGACTGCGCCTTAAACTAAAAAGACCTGAAACTATTAACAGGCGAGGAAAACGGCCGCTGGGGAAGCGGCCGCGGGAGACGAATCACGAAATGCCCTGCCCACGGAATCCCGCATGAACCGCGCGCCAAAAGACACGCGCTACAACACAGGTGACTGTAGCGCGACCATTAGATTCCGGGAGCGGGCAATTCGGACAGGTACTGGAGCGTAACACACCCCACCGCTCTAACCGATCACAAGTAGGGAGCACTGCCCAGCCAAGTTTCCAGACAAAGTCACGTAGATGGTCTGGGAGAAGTGTCGACGCTAAACGAGCCCACTGAACGCGGCGCATAGGTGAGCGGCGAGACGCCGGCACAACAGGTAACAATAGCGAGCCCATAATGTCCACCACACGGTCTGCAACGATGTTGACAGCAGGTACTACTGCTCTTATATGCCTGTAAAAGGCCACTGATGAAGCATACAAAGCGGTAGGTTGCTCTGACTGGGGTCCATGATTAACAGGGGCCGCCGGATCCAAAAAGCGTAAAGAAGGGCCCAAAAAGAACCGAGCCAGGATTCGCGCCGGAGACGCGTTTCCTAGAAGGATACGCAAAATACTCTTCAATGCTAACAGCGAGGACGTGACGGACAAATTTGCAAAGGCAAACCCTCCTCTCTCCCGTGGTTGTCCAAGAACAGCACGGGCCACAAGCTCGGTTCCACCTGACCAAAAAAACGAAAAAACTGTAGTCTGCACTCGCCTTATGACACGGAGGGGTGGTTTAACAGTGTAGCAGAGGTACCAGAAGGCACCGAGAATGACGGACTGAACCAGGTTTCGCCTCTCAAGCAGAGGCAAGTCGAATGTCTGCGCCCTTCGAACACGAGCTGTAATGTCTTCGACGACCGAAGACCACACACCATTGCATATTGCAGCACAGTCGTAGGTCACACCTGAAATGCGCATCTGCGCGCACCACTGCAAAGGTATTGAAGATGTAATACGAGTCTGGGTAGACCCTACAAAAAAGTAACAACTCTTCGAGTAATTAAGGGCAGCTCCAGACAAGGAGGCGTACTCACTGAAAACATTTAAAGTTTCAAGCAGGCTGCGTTCATCAGCTAAGTACAGAGTGATGTCGGAGACGCGCCTCAGCAGTCGGGAAGAGCGGACGTGTCTTACGTCGGCTCCGCCGAATTTTATGATCCTTTCCCGAAGCATTTGCCGAAACGCTGCGGCACCATCTGGCTACACTTCCAGAACAACGAGGAGACCACCCACCCTTGTTCAGGTGGGACCGTTTTCTCAAATCCTTCGAGAATTTGAAGACCAAGCGGATGGCGCGAGTTGCTAAGCCTAACAGTTAGGCCACGACTCAGCTGCCCGCCGCGGCTCCGCGGGCAAATTCTGCCGCAAACCATGACGACCCTGATGGGATACGACCCGGAGGGGATGCAGATTATCACCATGCCGCAGGCGAAAACCCCAGTTTTCGACAAGGTTACGGAGGCGATTATCCAACGCAAGATAGAAGAGTGGGAACGCGCATCAGCCCGTGACAACCACTCGGCACGGCAAAAAGGTCGAACGCCAGATGGACGCATCACCGCGGCAGGGGATACGCCGCTGCAGCAGACGCCCCGCACGCAAGTCAAGCGTTGGAAGCCTCCTCCGCAGCCGCGTCTGGACAAGCAAGATGCAGTGATCATAATCAAACCTAAAGGAACGCTGGATCTCAGCAAATTCAGGGGAAGCAACGCGGTCGGAAACGCCTTGGACATTGCTGCTGGCGTCGACAAGGGCTCAGCCGAGCTCAGCGTTTGGCCCATATGGGAACAGAACATCATCGTCGTCGGGGTGCGAGACGCCCAAATAATCAGAAAGATCCTGGCAATTCACGAAATTCAGCTTGGGGACATGGCACAGGCAGTGTACTCCTACCTCCGCCCCTCCGACGACACTTGCAAAGGAGTAATACAAGTGGACCCGAGGGTTTCCAACGAAGACATCACGAACGCGCTTCGCTCCCCGGACGCACCAGTGGTCAGCGTGAGAAAATTAGGTTCCTCCAACGTGGCGGCCATCACGTTTGAAGGAAGAAAGGTTCCGTTTCACGTCTTCTGCTACGGTGAAGCGGTTCCAGTACGCATATACAAGAAAACAACGCCAGCCTGCGCACTGTGCGGGAAACTTGGACACCGGGCGGATGTTTGCCCTTGCCCTTCGAAGTCAAGATGTCCGCAGTGCGGTCAGCAAGATGTTCCAGAATCCCACGACTGCCAACCCAAGTGCACGGTCTGCGAAGGTCTACATCCCATGGGGTCGAATCAGTGCAAGTACAAGTACCGAACATCACAAACAACCAAGCCCAAGATAGGAGAAGTGAACCACCGGTCAAGATCCAGGCTTCTGAACCGGTCCGGCAGCAGAGGTCCATCGAGCAGCGGGGACCGACTGACCCACCAGGACCAGTCCAGCAACAACTCAGCACCACCCGGCTCACGCTCTTCAAGCAATGGACCTGGGACTACCGATAATGTGTCGCACAACAACGGCAGTCGTCCAGCCGAGAAGACAACAGGACCCCATAACAAGGAGCAGCGCAACGGCAGCAAGGTGAGCTGGGCAGATGTAGCTGCCTCCTCCCCCGAAGCGTTGGCTTACAAACGACTTAAAGCAGAGATTGAACAACTAAAATCAGAAAATAGCACATTGAAACAGCAGTTAGTCATCGCAGTCAATCCAAACAACACATTACCTCCATCGACGCAACAGGCATGTCCGATGGAAGAAGATAGGGCAGAGCTACACCCTCCGTCTCCACACCAGTTAGATGCTAGCACCCCCGAGAGGCAAGTAACTACACCAGACGCACCCCATCAGGCACCAACTCCGCAGGCACCACCATCGCAGGCACTAAAGCAGCAATGTACAGAGCACCCCCAAACCCAGGAACGCATCACTCGCTTGGAAAAAACAATTCAAGACCTCATTGAAAATAAATTACAAATTATGATCGAGACGACAATCAAAAGTATGTTCGAATCAGTTATTAAACCCATGATGGAAAACCTCGAACCATTTTTAATAAGGATGCAATCGCAGGAGATCAGAATTGACCGCAAACTTCAGGAATTATCAGATGTTTCTCACAACAGGGGCACAAAGCTGCAGGGTAAAATGGGAACTCGTCGTCTGCCAAGCACTCAGCCAGATCTACAACCTGAGGGCGCACCACATGATGAGGCACAAGTTTCTAGTGTTCAGCATGGCTCCACAACGTAGACATAAACTTACTATCCTACAGTGGAACTGCAGGGGACTAAAACGGAAGAGGGAAACATTACAGCAATACATAGACTCTCATCCCGATACGCCGCAAATAATAGCCCTGCAAGAAGTGAATATGGAGGCTAAGACCAGAGGATACTCAACACATCAAGCAAATCCCTCGACATGCATCTTGGTCCACAAATCATGCACGGCAATCACTGTAGACCTTAATCTAGACAGCGACATTGAATATACCTTCATAAAAATACTGCCACAGCACAGAAACAGCAAGAGCACCTATATACTCAATATATATAGTCGCCCCAAACAGCACCGCGTAGCCATCGACGTGATCTTTCTTAAAGCCCTAAGAGAAGCCCAAAAAGCTCCCCTAGCTATAGTTGGCCACTTTAATGCTTCTAGCCCCCTATGGGGATACCCCAGGGAAGACACGAAAGGCAGAAAACTAGCATCCACCATCGCTGACATGGCCCTGACCCTACTCACGGACCCGCAGCACCCGACGCGAGTCGGCACCAGCGTAACGCGGGATACTTCTCCCGACCTCACGCTCGTCCGCAATGCCCGCAACTATGAGTGGCTCAATACAGGAGAGACCCTAGGCAGCGATCACTACGTGCTGCAGACCATCTTCGAAAGCAACAAGCACAGCAAACCACGAGGGCAAGCCAGAATTACAGACTGGGAGACATTCAGAAAGGACACCAAACTAACCACATCCGAACAAATAACCAGCTACGAAGATTGGGCGGCTTCCATTCTCGACCTTAAAGAAAAGCTCACAAAGTCTCTTGCCACCACGGAGGACCACCCAGCTGTTGACAACCACCTCCTACACCCTTGGGAAGCAAGACGTACTCTTATAAAACGGTGGAAAAAACAAAGACACAATCGGAAACTAAGACTTCGAATAGCCAAGCTTACTATTCAAGCAGACCCATACGCATGGGACCTCGCTCGCACCAATTGGCTAACGAAGTGCGAATCCCTCAAAGGCCGCCTAGATACCAAGGCTACATGGAACCTTCTGCGATGCCTAATTGACCCTCCGAAAGCGAAGAGTGAACAACTCAGAAATTTGCATCGAGCCCTACACAGCTTTCAAGGCACAGATCAAGAACTCGTGGATGAACTGACGCGTCGCTATATCTGCACCGCGCGAGACCCACAACCCTACAATAAGGTGTACCGTGGGGAACCGAACGAAGACCTAGACAGAGATTTCACTTCAGAGGAAATCATTGCAGCACTAGCAGATATGCGCCGAGGCACAGCCCCGGGACAAGACGAAATTACTGTCGGACTTCTGGCCAACCTCGGCACGGAGGCTCTGCAGCAACTCACGGATTACATAAACGAATGTTGGCGTACCGGCACCATTCCACAAGCATGGAAAACAGCCAATGTACACTTTATTCCCAAACCCGGCAAGAAAATCAGCATCGAAAACCTGCGCCCCATATCCCTCACGTCGTGCGCAGGCAAACTCATGGAAAAGGCAGTCCACACCCGTCTCTCCAATTAACTTGAGGACAATGAGCTACTGCCACACACGATGTTTGGATTCCGGGCACACTTGTCCACCCATGATGTGCTTCTGCAAATCAAACGTGAAGTCATTGATCCCGCACGCACAAACAGTAACCGAGCGCTTCTAACACTTGACCTCAAGGGAGCGTTTGACAATGTCAAACACTCCACAATCCTCAACAACCTCCACAGCATGAACTGCGGACAGCGAGCTTACTCGTACATCTGCGATTTCCTTACGGACAGAACCGTCAACATCAGCACCGGCTCAAAACACACAACGCAAGTGAAGATGGGCACTAGAGGCACTCCGCAAGGGGCAGTACTATCCCCACTTCTCTTCAACATTGCACTCCTAAATCTCCCACCTCTTCTCAATCAGGTACAGGGCATACGCCACGCCCTGTACGCTGATGATATAACCATCTGGACAACCACGGGAAGTATGGGAATGATTGAAGAACAACTACAAACCGCGGCGACAACAGTTCAAAATTATGCCCGGGCGTGTGGACTAACGTGCTCACCCGAAAAATCCGAACTGATAGTCTTCCGTCAACGCAAGAATCAAGACATCATCAATATCCGCGTAGACAACTCACCCATCAAGGAAGTTCAGACCATGAAGATACTGGGTCTGTACATAAATAACAACGGCAACAACCTTCTTGGCCTCCAGAAACTACGGCTCGTGAGCGAGCAAGTCGCCAGGATGATCGCTAGGATAACGACGCGCAAATCGGGGATGCGAGAAGACGATACTCTGCGACTGGTGCAGGCTTTCGTTGTAAGCCGCGTCGTCTACGTAGCGCCCTACCTCCGCCTTAAGAAGCGTGACATCAAAAACCTCGACATCATAATCAGAACTGCCTACAAGAAGGCCCTGGGACTCCCTCTTGCGACATCCACGGACCGGCTCTTGCGACTGGGTGTGCACAACACGATCGATGAGCTGATAGAGGCACACCTTACGGCGCAGGTGGTACGGCTGTCCACAACTCGAACTGGCCGACAAGTCCTGAGTGATTTAAACATCAATTGCCCCCGACAGCTAGACACCAAAACTGACATCCCAGCCTCATGGAGAGGACAACTCAAGGCAGCTCCACTACCCAGGAATATGCACACTGATTTTCACCAGTCAAGACGACAAGCACGAGCCGAAGCCATGAAAAGACACTACGGCGGGCGCGAGGGCGTGTTCTATGTCGATGCTGCGGGTCCCGAGCAGGGAATGACGGCCGTCGCGGTAGTGCACCAAAATACAACAGTCGACGGACTAGTACTGGCTAGCCAGGACATACTGGCTGCGGAAGAAGTGGCGATTGCTCTAGCTGCAACACAGACTAGCTCAATATACATTCTCACAGATTCACAGACAGCGTATCGCAATTACCTCAGGGGCAGGGTCGCACCGCTAGCAGCTAAAATCCTGCAAGATAGCTACATCCGTGGCTACCAACCCACACACAAACACTTAATATGGGTACCAGGTCACCAGGGCATCCCAGGGAACGAGAGCGCACATGCCTCAGCCCGAGCATTTCTCCCCCGGGACCCAGTGCGGATGCCGTGGAACCTCCTACCCCACTACTAACTTACAATGACATACTTCAGCACTTAAGATTATCCCGTCGGGTCTGCCCTCCGCCGGCTAAGACACTAGATAAAGGGGAGGAACAACACCTCCGAAAGCTACAGACCAACACTTACAACAAGCCACGAAGACTACATGCCATAGACCCGGAGTCATTTGACTCACAATGCAAATTCTGCGGGGAGAAGGCCGACCTGTACCATATGGTATGGGCCTGCCAACGAAATCAGGCGATCACTGTTAATTACCAGCCAACGCAGGAGGGGTGGGAGGCAGCTCTGTCCAGCTCGGACGAAAAGAGTCAAAAGCAACTCATCGAAAGAGCCCGGACAGCAGCCTACGCCAATGGGGTTCCGGACTGAGAGCTCCGGCTACAACCTCCTAAACCATTTCATTAAAATATTTTCACCACCAGAGTGATGTCATCTGCATAAGCAGCGACGCGTATTGCTTCGATGCCTGGCAAAGCCAGACCTCTAATAAAAGAGTGGCGATTGACTGCCAAGAGGAAAGGCTCTAATGCTAAGACAAACAAAAGGGGGGAGAGCGGACAACCTTGACGGACGCCGCGGCGAACATCAAATGCGGTACTTTCCCGGCCGTCGAGGAACAGAGTGCTTGAAATATCTCTGTACATCTCTTTAATGAGAAACACGAAAGAAGCTGGGAAGCCGAAAGCATCCAGCGTCACGTAAATATACTCGTGCTCTAAGAAGTCGAACGCCTTTTCCTGATCAAGGGAAACAAGAAGACCCTATGCGCGCCGTCGTAAAGTATACGCTACGGTGTCTCGCGTTACAGAAGATAAACTATGTATTTCACGGCCTGGGATGGAGCAAACCTGGTGGCAGGAAATAAGTGACGGGAGGACAGCTCGTAGACGACGAACGAGTAATTTTGCTAACACTTTGTAATCTGAATTTAGCACGGTGATAGGGCGCCAATCTGCCGGACATTTCGACATAGGAGATTTTTTAAGAATACGGACAATGCGGCTTGTTTTAAATGATTCAGGAAATGCGTGCTGAGTAAAGCATATCTTTAATACTTCCGAAAAAATAGGGCCCACAATATCCCAAAAATCTAAATAGAACTCCACAGGAAGGCCGTCTGGACCAGGCGCTGAGCCTCGTTTCATGGAGTCCAACGCCTCCTTGATTTCATCTGTTGTTGGCACAGCCGTAAGGCCGTCATGGAGTTCAGAGGAAACCTGCGGCAAGCCTGCTAAAAATAGGGCTGCGCAAACGACATTGCGATCAACTAGAATGAGCGACTGAGCAATACCCCTGAAATGGCTGAAAAAGGCACTGAAATTCCTGCCACCTGGTTGAACGTAGCCCCGGCGGAAGATGTAAGCGCACGGGCACGTTGAGTGTACAACAGCTCTTGGCGGGCCAACCGAAGCACCTCGGGATGAGCAGTTGGACTGCGTCGACAATGCCATGCAGCCACTGTCAAAGAGAAGGCATGTAAAAGACGCTGTAGGCGCTCCGAAAGCTCCTCTTTCCATGCGCACATAAGCGACCAAGGTGACGGGGTGCGATGAGCAATACGTAGCTTCGCCGTCACCACACGCACCTCATCTGACACGCGAGCCCTAATGGCTCGACAGGATGCGGCGCAATGGTGACGCCGCTGCTCCTTCAGACGGTCCCAGTCACCAGGCACCGCCCAAACAACCGAAAAACGCAAGACCCGTGTGAGCCCTTCTTTAGTGCTGGCGTCGTGAAGTATGCGTGCATCCAACCGCCATGGTCTCTGAGGAGATACTGCAGGCGCTGGAACCGCGAGTGATAGAAGAAAAAGGCGGTGGTCTGATATGTGCACCGGCGAGGATGGCACCGTCAGTACATTAGCTGCACACACTGACCGCGAAAGGCTCGCCGGAATGTACGCCCTGTCTAGCCTACTCCACGATAACCCGCGACGCCAAGTTCACACAAAGACGTTGCCATACAGGAGCTCATACGCGTCCATGAGCATGAAATCGTTGACTAGGCGGCGCAACTCGAGCGCCTTCCAGCCTGGCCTACCTCTACTAGGGCCGTGCACATCAGCGACCGTATCGAGCACGCAGTTGAAATCGCCCAACATCACAACATTACGCCCTCCAAGAAAATACGCATCTAAATCTTTAAACAATGCTTTTACCAAATTAGAATGCGCAGGCGCATAAATACAAATAATTCTCAGGTGAAGTGCGTTAAACGTGCAGACGCCAGCACGCGTCCAAGCGCATCGTAGATAACGTGATGATCTCGCAAGAGTGAGTGGTTCAAAACAAGAACGCCAACGCCGCTAGAACGCGTGCTGGCGTACGAAAAGGCGTCGACGCCAAACCTACGCTTGTATTTCAACACGTCACTGAGGCGACAAAAATTGGTTTCTTGCAGGTAGACGATATCGCAACCCGAGGAACGAGCGAATGCGACCACCGCTGCCTGTTTCAAAACACTGCGGAACCCCTGCACGTTAAGAGTAATAATTTGAAGGTTAGTCATTTTGGAAATGAAAAATGAAACCTGAACAGTCGTGATGCTTAGGCAATACAAAGCGCGCAGCGAACGGCGCTAAACCACATCACATTTTGCGGAGGGTCGGACCAGAGGACGCACGAGGCCTCCTTGGCCGACCAGCAGAATTGTCCGAGTCCGTAGTCGACGCATGTGGACGCTTTAAGCTCGAACTTAAAGCGACCATCTCAATATCCGACGACTGTTCGCTAGAAGTGCTAGCGCTGATCCTCGATGTAGAAGAGGACGGCGACTGCACAGGGTCAGCGTCTGTAGATGATCTTGGCTCCCGTACAAGCGATGACGAAGACGGCGGCGTGGGGTCCTCCTCAGGCGTGATGACAGTCTCGTTAATGACGAGGTTGACGGAAGAGGCTGAGGACGTCAAGCTGCGGTCGTCACCGTCGACCTCAGCTATGTCGGCGTCCCTGCTCAAAACCACAACGCTGGCCGCGGACTGCAGCGCGGGCTCCGAGGGTGGCACGTTGTCAGCATAAGATTTTTCCAGGGACACAGTAGGCTCGGCCCCCGTATCATCACGAGCGCTCGGAGAGACTGAGGCTGACGCAGCAGGAACCTTTCCTGTCTGCTCGCTTGGTACAGTACTGGACGCATCAACAGCAGACTCCGGCTCTTCCACGCAGCGACGCTGAGACGCAGTGGAAGCATCCGTAACGGCGGCGGTGTTGGATCCGCCGGTCTCCTTGATGGCTTCAACGGCTCCCTGAGCGGCCTGCGGGGGCGCAGGGCGTGCCGCAGCCTCCGAGTACGAGGGCTTGATAGCGCACGCCACAGCAGTGTGTGGATCACCACAACGACGACATGGTAGCACGCAACCCTGGCATTGGTGCCCAAAGACCCCACAGCGGGCGCAGGAAGGAGCCGTGCACTGTGCCCTGAAGTGCGCAGTGGACCCACAACGCCGGCAAACGCGCTGCATGCTCTTGTAGTGACCCGTCACGCGGTGGCCCGCGACCTTGATGCAGTTGGGTACGGGTGACTCTGGCTTCATTTCAATTCGCACATAGCGGGTCCCGGTGGTGACAGTGGGACGCGATCCCATGACGCCGCGAATAATGTACAGCACCTTGCCAAAAAGGGAGAGAGCTTTCGCAAGGGCGTCACAGGGTACACGTGCGGTCAGAAAAAGAACAGTCACCTAGGTCACCTGCGGGCTCTGGGGAACTATGGCGACGCGTTCCTTGCCGATGGTCAGGCAGGAAGCTTCAACGATTGTAGCCATGGCGGCTTCACTCTTCACAGTCACTTGGTAGTTGCGTCCACCGAAGTGCTGGACGCAGTAAACTTGCTCCCATCCAACAACGGAGGCAGTCGCATCGACGACATCCTCCGGACTAGCCCCCTCAGGGATGACGACATCAACGGCAAGAGCCTTTGTAGGTGGCTGGCTCACCATATTGAGGTGCCCGCCAGCCGAAGGACACCTTAACAAGAGTACGTCCAAAGGTCACACACCGGCCACCTACGCAAGCCGGCGGCCGGACCACACACCGAAGTGTCCACCAGAGAGGCGCGCCGAGCGTTCAGCAGGTGCGCATCGGCTCTGCCGATTCTCGGCTGGAGCCCCGGATTTTTTCCACCCCGGGCCAACAACACCTGCACCACAGTGCTCCGGAAGTCACAGGGGATCGGCGGATATCTTTTTTTCCGAGGTGAGATCCCCTTTTACAAATCCTGGCAAAGCGAAGTTTCGACCACGCTGGACGGCGCCGCGAGGCCTGACAGCGGCGCGAACGCCTGGCGTGGCGGAGCGCCTCCTCTGCGATAATATGGCCTTCCAACAAGCCACCAGCCAGGATATGACCCGGAGGCGATGGCGTGGACCACCGTTCATCCCCAGAACCTGGGTGAGACAACAGCAGCAAGCTTCAAGAGCGCCGCGCTCGCTGCCGCGGTAGCTCGCCGAGCGCAGGGCCGTGCCCTGAAAGCGGCGTCCGTCGACGCGGCCACCCCTGCCGCTCCCGCCGCCGGCGCCAGCTCCGACAACTCCGCTCAACGCACAGCGGGCCGGCCTCTTACGACCTGGAGGCCGCAGCCATTACCAAAACCGACACCCGAAGACTTCGTGGTAGTCATCAAGCCGCGAACTCGAGTATCATTGCAAGAGGTATTCGAGGAGAACGGATACGGGCGGGCGTTCATAGCCTACCTCGGACCGGACTGCTCGCAATTTTTCACAATTCTTCCGGTACGCGACCAAAATTTAATTCTAATTTACACTTCAAAAGCTGAAATTGCAGATAAAATTATCGGGGACTTCGAGATAAATCCGCAAAATAAGAAAGTCCAACTTACAGGCCACCTAAGGCAAGACGGTGGTAACGTCTGTTACGGCGTGGTAACAGTACGAAATACAGACACAGCGGAATCCCTCCGCTCAAGTCTCGAGTGGCGCCATGGCGAGATTCTGGATATACGCAAATTCGGCACGTCAAACAAGGCGCGAATAACATTTTCCGGAAAGCTGAAGCCGCGCTACGTACATTACGAGTGCATGCTCATCCAAGTCCGTGAATACCAGCGCGCCATCCCGGCCTGCGGTCACTGCGGTGTTGTCGGTCACCGTATGGACGCCTGCCCCGGCCCAAGACCGGACAAATGTGGTGTGTGCGGCCAAGAAGCCGAGCTCGTTGAGGGGGTGCGGGTCTCTCACGAGTGCGTTCCAAAATGCTTTCTGTGCGGCGGAGCCCATACCACGGGGGCCCGCGGGTGCGTTGCAAAGTATCGAACCCCCCCGCCCCTGCGCCCGGAGCAGGGACCGACGCACAAGAAGGGCCGCCGTAAACGCCGGAAACGGCGGCCCCGCCAAGCCAAGGACAAGGGAGCCAACCAGCCCCCGAGCAAGCCAGACGGTCCGTCTACCGGCAAGCCAGGCGGTCCGTCTACTGGCAAGCCAGGCGTTCCATCTACCGGCAAGCCAGGCGGTCCATCTCCCGGAAAGCCAGGCGGTCCATCTACCGACAAGCCGGAGTTGCCTAAGGCAGTACCACCGCCACCCCAAGCCGACGTGGAGAAACGAACGAGTACCCCCCCACCAGGTTCTTTGCGGACATGGGCGCAAGCCGTCATCCAGGGATCCCAGGTGAGCAGCAAGGGCAGGGCAGCCCCTCCTCATACCCCCCCCCCCCCCCCTTCCAAACCGCCGACAAAAACGGCCGAGCAATCCCAAATTTCCGCCCTCAAAGAGGAAATCGTTAACCTACAGAAGCGTCTTGCCCTCACTGAGGCGCGCCAAAATTTTCCAACCCAAAGGCCCACTCCCCCCGCGGTGGAGGAGATGGATAGCGACACACCGGCGAACGCGCAGACTGCAACCGCGCAGTCTGCGCTTGAGGCGAGGGTTAGCGCACTTGAGGCCCAGATGAACTCCGCATTCTTCGCCTTAGAAATGCAAATCGCAACCACCATCAAGGCGGCTCTAGACAAAATTCCTACCATTATAGCCGCACATATGACGAAACAAACTCTAACTACCAGGCGCTCCGGCCAACGCAAGCGTATAAGCAGCCCCAATATTAAGGCTGGTAGACCAAAAGTCGCACATGAGGAACAGGAGCCCGCCCTCAACCTGCCCAGCGTGACGCAACCTGCTGTCATTGGGGCACCCGGCTCAGAGGCGGGCCCCTTCCCAGTAAGCATAAATTCTAATCATAATCATGGCGGACATTCATAAACCGCGATGGTACTCAGGCAGCAATTCGGCCCCTGTCCAAATTTTACAGTGGAACTGCAGAGGTTTCAAGGCCCGTGCTAAGCGGGCCGACCTACGGCTTTTCTTAACAACGTTCCCCAGTCCTCCTGCTGTAGTGGCCCTCCAAGAGCCGGGGGACACAGCCACCCTCACAAATTACTCAGTGTATCAGCAGGATGCGCAGAGCTGCCTCTGCGTACATAAAAATTATACGGCCTCCCCGGTGGACCTGGATTACAAGGCGATTTTCTCGTATGCGATGGTGACGATCCTTCCGCTACGCAAACAGGACCCCCCATTACACGTACTCAACGTTTACAGCTCTCCCAAACTTCCAAACGTCACATTTGCAGACTTATTCAGTCGGGCGTTAAAGGTGGCGAACAGGGATCCCCTCATAATCGTTGGGGACTTTAATGCCCCCAGCCCCTTATGGGGATACATACGTGAAGAAAAACGAGGACGCAAGCTGGCGGAACTTGCGTCAACGTTGGGCCTTACTCTTCACACGGACCCTGCACAACCCACTCGCATTGGGAACTCCGTGGCACGCGAAACGTGCCCAGATCTCACCTTTACCAAAAATATTAGATATGCAGAATGGCACAACACCGAGGAAACCCTGGGTAGCGACCACTGCATTCTTGCGACCACAATCTGCACCAAACCCCTTACAAGACCTCACACTAAAGCAACCCTTCCAGACTGGACCAAATTCAGATCCAACTACACTAACCCTACCCCTATAGCGGATCAAGGTTACACTACCTGTGCACAACACCTCATCTGCCAACTCAAAGATACCAAACACCACGTTCAGCTCTCAGAGGCGAACCCGGCGGTGGACAACCACCTCCTTCACCTCTGGGAGGCCCGGCACAGCCTCGTCCGCCGATGGCGCCGGCAGAAGTACAATCGGCAACTCAAAATCCGCATCGCGGAACTCACCCAACAAGCGGCAGAGTATGCGGCCCAACTCGCCGACTCGAACTGGGTAGACCGATGCAACACCGCTGCTCGGCAAATGTCGAGCCGGAGCACGTGGCGCCTTTTCCGCGCCCTCATTGATCCGACCCAAACCCGCACCGAAACACAAAAACATCTTCAACGAGCAATTCACACCTTCAACGGAGACACAGCCAACCTGGCTGACGCGCTCCGAGACAAATATCTGTACACAGACCAGGATTCGCGTGGTCCGGCGTACTCTTATGCAGGTTCTGAGAACGCAGAGCTGGATCGAACGTTCCAGCTTCACGACCTCAAAGCGGCCCTGGCCAAAATGAAACGAGGGACAGCCCCGGGCAGGGACAAGGTAACTGTGAAACTTCTCGCTAACCTACCCGAACCGGCCTACGAGCGGCTGCTCGAATACTTCAATGCCATCTGGACGGGAGGTACGCCTCTCCCAGTGGATTGGAAGACGGCTCTCGTCACATTCATACCCAAACCAGGCAAACCTCTCAACACTGACAACCTCCGCCCCATATCTCTCACTTCTTGTGTGGGGAAGTTGATGGAGACCATGGTCCGTGACAGACTATCCGCCTACCTAGAAACGCACAACGCCTTTGCAGACACCATGTACGGGTTCCGCCCACACCGGTCCGCACAAGATGTGCTGCTGCAACTTCATAGAGAGATTCTTGATCCCGTCGAGCACCCTAGCGATGACAAGGTGCTCCTCGCATTGGACTTGCGGGGGGCTTTCGACAATGTTACTCATGATATCATCCTCTCCCACCTGTCCCAAGTGAACTGTGGATACAACACATTCCAATATATCAAGCAATTCCTCACAGATCGGCAAACATATATCCGACTCCAAGACAGTGAACATGGCCCGTACCAACTTGGTACGCGAGGGCCTTCACAGGGAGCAGTCCTCTCGCCTCTTCTCTTCAATCTGGCCATGATGCAGCTCCCTACCCTGCTGGGTGAGGTCCCGGGTGTGCAGCATGCCCTGTACGCGGACGACATCACCCTCTGGGCAACACACGGTTCGGTTGGAGGAATCGAGGCCAACCTGCAGCAAGCGGCGGCTATTGTGGACGATTATGCACACCGCTGCGGCCTTGAGTGCTCCCCGAAGAAATCGGAATTCGTGCACATACGTCCCAATCCAAGGTGCACAACCAAAATTGCCCTCTCCCTGCTTAGTGGCCCGAAACCTGAACAAGATGAAATCAGAGTATTGGGACTCTACATACAAAAGAACCGCAAGATTGACACCACGCTGAAGAAACTCCGCAAGGTGGGGGATCAGGTGGGCCGTATGGTCCGCCGGGTATCAAACAAACGAGGGGGGTTGCGATGCAAAGACGCCCTGCGGCTGGCGAATGCATTCGTAACCAGTCGAATACTGTATTCGGCACCATACCTCCACCTGCGCAAATGCGATGAGAACGCTTTCGAAGTGATTCTCCGAAAAATCTATAAGAGAGCTCTCGACCTCCCAATTGCAACATCCAACCAACGTCTCCTCGGCCTGGGGATGACGAACACCTTTGGGGAGCTGCGCGAGGCTCATCTCAGCAATCAATACTTGCGGTTAAGCAAAACACGTGCGGGTAGCCGCCTACTGACCCGCCTCCACATCAATTACACAACCCAAGAGGAGAAGCGGGTATCCATGCCCGAGGCTTGGCGCTTCGCACTAAAGGTTCGCCCCCTCCCCAATAACATGACAAAAGATGCCCATGATGGCCGCCGCCTCGCGCGAGCGGAGGCCATTTCCAAGCAGTACGGTGCTCGACCAGGGGTATTTTACACGGACGCGGCAGGTCCATACCATGGGGGTTGGTACACGGCTGCCGTTGTCCACCAAAACAACCCAGTTCAGGGCCTCACCTTCCGTGCCCCCAACATTACATTCGCGGAGGAAGTTGCTATCGCACTTGCAGCTGCGGATCCAGCGTCCCGAGTCATTATCACCGACTCAAGAGAAGCTTGCCGCAATTTTGAACAGGGCCAAATTCCAGATCGTGCTTTCCAAATTTTACACAGTTGTGAGTACCGGGATTTCCCAACCCGGCGCACCATCATCTGGGCCCCATCACATGCGGGGATAGAGGGAAATAAGGTAGCGGACACTACCGCCCGCGCGCTTAACCACCGGGCATCGCCTCTCTCGCCGCCTGATCCGGCTACTGATTTTAATCCGGCTATTACTTTTCGGGAGATCTCTCTCCTGTATCAAAACGCTCACGGCCGATACCCACCCCCCTGTAAAGGCCTCAATAAGGCAGAGGAGCGTTGGCTACTTCGCCTCTACACCAACACGGTACTGTGCCCGGCAGTGCTCAAACATTTCAATTCGGCCTTTTCGGGCGAGTGTCCACACTGTGGGGAAGTGTTTGCGGACACGTATCACATGGTGTGGGCATGCCCTGCCAATCCTGCTTTCCGACCCCACCCCCACACCACCCGAGAGGACTGGGAGGCTGCCCTGCTCGGCTGCTCAACTCTCCAGGACCAACGAGCCCTGGCGACAAGAGCCCGGGCCGCCGCGGAGGCCACAGGGGTCCCGGACTAGGGATCCCTCCTAGTGATTGTGAGGACCGGGCCCTTCAGGCACGGTCCAAGCAATACCTCTCTTGTATATAGTATAAATAAATGTTTTACACCACCACCACCACCAGAGACTTAACAGGCTTACTGTAGAACATACCACTCACATTCAAAATCTTTAGTAAAAGTCGAAAGATTGATTCGTGACTGGGTAAAGAGCTCAGACGAGTAAGTGCTGCAAAATGACCGACCGCGGTGCTTTCTAAATAAAAGACTGTTGGCTTGCACAGCCTCTTATGTACCGCTTTGCAGACTGTGGAGCTTAACGTCCCGGAGTGACATGTGCGCTTTGAATGATGAGGTAATGCAAGACTTCGGATTAATTTAAGCCACTTAAAGTTCTTTAACCTTCTCTGGCATAGCACATCACAGCAGCCGTTTTTGTATTTCGTCTTGATCTAAATAAGGCCGCCGTAGCCGGGATCTAACCCGCGACGCCAGAATCAGCAGTCAAACGCCAACCGAGGCGTTGACCTAAGTAACTGGGCACACAGTTTCGGTCTTCTGTGTGCTGGTGTTAGGCAGCGGAAAACCGCGCAGAAGAATGAAAATCTTCAAGGAATTGAAACCGCAAATTTTTTTCGCTGATTACTTGTCTTCGATGCTGCCGCCCAGTTCCTGTCATAGTTAGTTCCAGTCACTGCTCACTCGCTGTCGGGTTGTACCTACCCCTAACAGCCACGGCAGAAAAACGAGGTGACAGCGCTCAACTTATTATCCACTGGTACATCTATTTCTCTATTAGAAATGGGGGCACGACGACATAGATATTAAGGCGACAGACTTTAATGCCTCATCGTTGTCGACAGAAGGCTGTCAGCAGAAGAGAGAGAGAAAAAATTCAGGGGCACTTTGACTGTCTAAAGTGCGTAGAGGCGAAAGCGTTTTCCGCACCACTTTCGCTGCTTCTGTGGCACTGGTGGCGTCACATATAATTGAGTACTAATTACTAAGTGATGACAAATCACTAATTAATGATTGATTACTGATGAATGCCTGAATACTAATTAACTGCTAATTAATGAAGCTTAAGCTTCGCCTTTAGGAGTGGAACGCGACAGCGTTTTGTAGCGCTGCCAGGGAGTCCACGGAACGCCACCACCCGTTCGGCGCGATGCCTTGCCCTTTGAACGCAACACTTTTTGAGGAAAGGAAATGGCGCAGTAACTCTCTGTCATCTCGGCACCAACCGCAACCGCACCATAGAGGCAGGGAGGAAGTGGGAGTGAAAGAAGACAAAGAGGGCCCGTTATGAAGAAAATGAAAATTGTATTTGAGGAAAGGAAATTACGCAGTAACTGTCTCACATATCTCGGTGGACACCCGTCAAAATTCAGGAGGGCACTTTTTTTCCCTAAAGTGTGGTCACTGATGTGTGGTTAAGATGTTAAGCTTCGCCTCTAAGAGTGAAACGCGACAGCATCTTGCAACGCTGCCAGGGAGTCCATAGAACGCCATTGCCCATTCGGTTCTACGCCTCGCTCGTCGGAGGCCGAGTCCATGTCCCTGCTTTTGGCATACTGGACTCGCCCGATGCACCCCCGCACTCCGGGAATCCCGGAAACGAGGCCGCCAACCTTTTAGCCCGAGGTTCTTTAAACCGGGCTCAGGTGCCCTCGGATCGGGGATTCACGAAGGAGCGCATGCACTCATTCAGCGAGCTGACGCAGGCCTACAGAACCTCACGCCAGCTCTACCGTCCGCCCCACCCCTCCCTAGATAACAAACACGCAACGCTCTGGCGCAGACTACAGACACACTCTCTTCCCTCACCCCTTACCCTAGCCCACTATCATCCCTCCTTCCCCACTCCAGCATGCGCCTTATGCCCAGAACCCTTCGCCTCTTCTCTCCACATCCTTTCCCTCTGCCCGGCGGACCCTCCCCCGCGGGACCTAGAGAACTTCAAGACCTGGGAGCACTGGGAGACCCTGCTGCGCTCGGAGGACCCGGCCGTGCAGACCATCGCAACCGGCCGGGCTGCCAGTGTTATGGACCTTAGGAACATAAACACTTGAGTGCAGTGGGGTCGTGCGGGGATCCTGGGGCGTGCCCCGAATTCCTTGTACAATAAAGTTTTTTCTCTCTCTCTCTCGCTCGTCGGTAAATTGGTTTTTGAGGAAAGGAAATGTATCTGGCTCTCATATCTCGGTGGACACCTAAACCTCTCCGGAAGGGAAGGGAGGAGGATGGGAGTGAGCGAAGACACCGTATTCACTAGACGCGCCTTTGTTCATTCCAAACCATCGAGCTGGCATGGCGGAGTGGATAGCATGCTCGTCTCGCACGCCGAAGACCGGGGTTCGATTCCCGAGCTCGACCAATTTCCTACTCCGTTTTATTTATTTATATGGCCTGAGTATGAAAGTTAATTAGGCTAATTGGGCAGTTATGCAATTAACTAAGCTCAGTCCCACTTAATTGGAGCATCACTATACCATCCCTTCAATTGGTTGCATAGTTACTAACCAAAATACAATTGGCCCCGTTTGAAATTCTCGCATGGTGACGTCACGACCGTTGCGACCAATTGAAAAGCGTGACATTTTCTGTCGACAACTGCTGCTTACAACGATGAGCCATTAAAGGCTTTCGCCTTAAAACTTTATTTACACAGGAATTCGGGGCACGGCCCAGGGTCCCCGCACAACCCCACTGCACTCAAGTATTTATGTTCCGAAGGTCCATAACAATGGCAGCACGGCCGATGGCGATGGTCTGCACGGCCGGGTCCTCCGAGCGCAGCAGGGTCTCCCAGTCCTCCCAGGTCTTGAGGTTCTCTAGGTCCCGCGGGGGAGGGTCCGCCGGGCAGAGGGAAATGATGTGGGGTGGTGGTGGTGGTGAAAACATTTATTCAGAACAGGAGGTGTTTGGATCGGCCCGTAAGGGACCGATCCTTACAAACACTAGGTGGAGGTCCCTAGTTTGGGACCCCAGTGGCGGTAGCCGCCGCCCGGGCGCGCCCGACTAAGGCTTGTTGGGCCTGTAAGTCGTGGCAGCCGAGCAGGGTCGCCTCCCAGTCCTCCCGGGTTGGGTTGGGGATAGGGGGAATGGCCGGGTTGGAGGGGCAGGCCCACACCATGTGATAGGTGTCCGAAGACACCGCACCACAGTGCGGGCAGTTGCCGCTAAAGGAGGGGTCAAAATGTTTTAGTGCTGCCGGGCACAGCAATGTATTGGTGAAGAGGCGGAGAAGAAGCCGCTCATCCGCCTTCTTGAGGCCTTTACATGGGCTAGGGTAAAGGCGATGGCTATCTTGAAAGTAGGTTGCGATATTTTTGAACGTATAAACCGGATTAAAATCGGGTTCCTGATCAGGTGGGGAGGAGAAAACAGCCCGGTGAGAGAGCGCGCGGGCGGCTGCGTCTGCTGCCTCGTTTCCTGCCGGAGGGTAGAGGCGAAGGTTGGTTTGGTTTGGTTTATTGGGGTTTAACGTCCCAGAGCGACTAAGGCTATGAGAGACGCCGTAGTGAAGGGCTCCGGAAATTTCGACCACCTGGGGTTCTTTAACGTGCACTGACATCGCACAGCACACGGGCCCCTAGAATTTCGCCTTCATCGAAATTCAGCCGCCGCGGTCGGGATCGAACCCGCGTCTTTCGGGCCAGCAGCCGAGCGCCGTAACCACTGAGCTACCGCGGCGGGGCGAATAGGCGAAGGGTTCTGGGCATAGAGCGCATGCCGCAGTGGGGAAGGAGGGATGATAGGGGGCTAGGTTAAGGGGTGAAGGGAGAGTGTGTCTGTAGTCTGCGCTAGAGTGTTGCGTGTTTGTTATCTAGGGAGGGGTGGGGAGGGGTAGAGCTGGCGTGAGGCTCTGTATGCCTGGGTCAGCTCACTGAATGAGTGCATGCGCTCCTTCGTGCATCCCCCAACAGAGACCACCTGAGCCCGGTTTAAAGAACCTCGGGCTAAAAGGTTGGCGGCCTCGTTTCCGGGATTCCCGGAGTGCGCAGGCACCCATATCAGCTCCACATGGCGGGGCGGGGGTGCATCGGGCGAGTCCAGTATGTCAAAAGCAGAGACATGAACTGGGCCTCGAGCAAAATTTTGTATTGCAGTTTTAGAGTCAATTAAAATATTCCGGGCTTCCGTGCGAGTGATAGCAAGTGCAATGGCGACTTCCTCTGCAGCATCTGGGGACCTTTCTGGAGGAAGAGGTAGTGTGAGGAGGGTGGATGAAGAGGAGTCCACCACAGCTGCTGTCACTTCATCACCCAAGCAGGCAGCGTCCACCCATGCGGCGTCCGGCTCGGAGCCGTACTCTCGGGCTCTCCGGCGCTGGTCATGGTGGGACGGGTGCATATTCTTCGGGAGCGGCCTGATGAGAAGCTCCCGGTGGAGGGGTCGTGGGATGGCGAGGAGGGTTGGGTCGTTGGCCGGTATTCTGATTACGAGGGAGTCCAGGATATAGCGACCTGTGGAAGTTTGTGTGAGCCTGATGTATTGGACCTGTCGGTGGGCCTCCATCAGTTCCCCGATCGTGTCGTGGAGGCCCAGGCCTAGTAATCGTCAGCAGGGGTGTCACGCTTTTGACGGGTGTGCAGCCAGATATTAAGGCGCAAGCCTTTAATGCCTCATAGTTGTAAGGAGAAGTTGTCGACAGAAATGTCACGCTTTTGAATTGGTCGAAATGGTCGTGACGTCACAGTGCGCGAATTTGAAACGGGGCCAATTGTACTTTGGCTAGTAACCATGCTACCAATTAAAGGGATGGTATAGTGATGCTCCAAGTAAGTGGGACTGTGTTTAGTTAATTAGTTAATGAATCAATTAGCCTAATTAGCCTTTCTAATCAGACCACATAAATAAATAAAATCGGGTAGGAAATTGATCGAGTTGGGGAATCGAACCAGGGTCTTCGGAGATCGAGATGAGCACGCTAACCACTTCGCCATGTCAGCACGATGGTTTCGAATGAACAAAGACGCCTCTAGTCAATACAGTCTTTTCTTCGTTCACTCCTATCCTCTTCCCTTCCTTTACGGCGAGGTTCAGGTGTCCACCGATATATGCGAGACAGATACATTTCCTTTCCTCAGAAGCCAATTTACCGACGAGCAAGGCGTACAGCCGAACGGGCGATGGCGTTGTGTGCACTCCCTTGTGGTGGTGGTGGTGGTGAAAACATTTATTCCGAACGGACAGGAGGTGTTTCGATCGACCCGTAAGGGACCGATCCTTACAAACACTAGGTGGAGGTCCCTAGACAGAGGAAAGCAAAATTCCATGAACTTTTCCATGGCGCACGCAACCTAGCAAAAAACAACACGCTAATCATACTAGGAGACTTCAATGCCATGGACAAAAGCTGGGGATACCAAACAGCTAACCCAAAAGGCAAAGCACTAGCAGCGGCAGCAGAAAACACTGACTGCACCCTCCTCACAGACTCAGACACTCCAACCAGAATCGGAAACAGCGTCAGTACCGACACCTGCCCCGACCTCACATTCATACGGGGAGCGGGACAGGCAGTGTGGGAGAACCTGTTAGAAAATCTGGGCAGTGACCACTATATACTTAAAACACAAGTAACCTCAGACAGGCTAAAGCGCCAGCTGGGATCGGCAAAAATTACGGATTGGAGCGCTTTTCGCGAGGCATGCGACGGGAATCTCGCCGCGAAAGGGATCCAATCGATAGAAGAGTGGGGAAACATGCTGAAAGAAAAACAGCGCAAGTACACTAAAGAAATCGCGCGAACGACGCAGACACCCGAGGTGGACGCCAGGCTGCTCAAGCTATGGGAAGCTAGACGCGGGCTCACCAAGAGGTGGAAGAAACAAAAGTACAACAGAAAACTAAAACTTAAGATCGCAGAAGTCACAGCGAAAGCAGAAGAGTACGCGGCGCAATTGGCAAGGCAAAACTGGCAACAATTCAGTGACTCCCTCAACGGAACTTTGAGCACATCGAGGACGTGGCATATACTCAAGGCTCTCATAGATCCAACAAAAACCAAGGCAGAAAACAACAAAGCCATCTACCGGTTAATCCACCAGTTCAAGGGACCAGATTCAGCACTCCTGGAAAAAGTACGCGTTAAGTGCTTCGGGGACACACACCCAGCAGCTTACGCAGAGCGCTATCGAGGAAGTGAAAACGACACCTTGGACAGACCCATCACGCGAGAAGAGGTCTACGCAGCGATTCGAAACACAACCAGAAATACGGCCGCGGGTGCAGATAAGATCAATAACGCACTCATCCGCAACCTCAGTGATGAGCTAGTCGCTGAATTAACGGACTTTCTCAACAAACACTGGGAAGCGGAGACCGTCCCCGAGGAGTGGAAACATGCGGAGGTTGTCATGATTCCTAAACCAGGCAAGAAACTACAAATTGAGAACCTCAGACCGATCTCGCTCACATCGTGCCTAGGAAAACTGTACGAACGAGTGGTGACGCTGAGATTACAACAGTACATGGAGGACAACGAACTGTATCCCCACAGCATGTTCGGTTTCAGAGCAAAACTATCGACCCAAGATGTACTACTTCAAATCAAAGAAGAAGTACTTGGGAACGTCCCCAAGAGCGGAGAAAACATAATACTGGCATTGGACATCAAAGGGGCTTTTGACAATGTCAGTCACGAGGCTATCCTTACGGGCATGAACGACCTGAACTGCGGAAGGAGAATCTACGGCTACGTCAAAGCCTTCCTCTCAAATAGAACGGCAACGATTGGCCTGGGGGAGCTCAGATCAGAGAAATTTCTTACTCCAAATAAAGGAACACCTCAAGGATCGGTCATCTCCCCTACGCTCTTCAACATAGCCATGATTGGCTTGGCAAAACAGTTAAAAGCAATCGACGGCATACACCATGCCATGTATGCCGACGACATCACCATCTGGGTCAACACAGGCTCGCTCGGAGAGAAAGAAGAGAAATTACAAAAGGCAGCCACCTGCGTAGAGAACTACGTCAGAGAAAGAGGGCTAGCATGCTCCACCGAGAAATCAGAGCTCCTAAGAGTTTGGAGAGGAAAACAAAATCGCACAGTCCCCACTAGCGACGACTTAAAGTTGAACGTCTACCTCGACGGGAAGTCGATACCGGAAAAAACACTCATCAGAATCTTGGGGATGTGGATACAGTCAAACCAACGCTGCACTCACACTCTCGCCCTACTCAAAGCATCCACTCTACAAGTGGCCCGCATGATCACGCGCATCTCACACAGACGTCATGGCATGCGAGAGGAGGACACACTTAAGTTGGTCAGAAGCCTGGTAGTCAGCCGAGTGACATACAGCCTCCCCTACTATAATCCCATCAAGAGTGAGGTACAACAGGCGGACGTGATTCTACGCAAAGCCTACAAAACCGCACTCCACCTTCCTCACAGCACTTCAACTGAAAAGCTCCTAGCCCTAGGACTACACAACACTTTCGATGAATTGAGAGAGGCACAACTAGTCTCCCAACTGCGCAGACTACAACAGACCCCATCTGGCAGGGAGCTCCTAAAGAAACTGGGCCGCGCCGATCAAATTCACGAAATACAGAGGACAGAAACAATTCCGGACGAATATCGCAACACACTAAAAGTAACGCCAATACCCCGGAACATGGATCCCAACCTACACAAAGCACGCAGAGAGGCAAGGGCTGAATACCTACAAAAGACATTAGCACCCCAAGAAACGACGGTATACGTGGACGCAGCCACATACACCAGAACAGCGGGGCAGCACAACAGCAATGCGGTAACAACGGTGATTGACTCAACCCTACGCGAGATCACCAGCGCATCACTACAAGACTGTACGATAGTCGAGGCTGAGGAAGCGGCCGTCGCTCTAGCGGCAGCGGAGGGCTATCGGTCTAAACGGTCTCTAAAAATCCTTACAGACTCACAAACAGCATGCCGCAACTACCTACGCGGCAGAATAGGGCACAGAGCGCTCCGCATACTCCGCTCTGGGGGCCACATAACACAACGACAAACAAACGGAGAACCAATCAGGCATACGATAGTATGGACGCCGGGACATACGGGAGTAACAGGGAACCAAGAGGCGGACAGGATAGCTCGAGGGTACACTTATTAGCGAGCATCCAACGTAGGCGACCTCGAGGGGAACGAACCTGTACCCCAAGATTATTCGGCGATTCTAAATTATTACAAGGGCTGCAGAAAGCGGTATCCACCACCGGACAACTCCCTTAGCAGAGAGGACTGTGTCGCGTGGAGACAGCTACAGACGGGCTCCTACCCGAACCTACACGTACTCAACAAAATATATCCAACACAATACAATGACAAATGCCCTTGGTGCCAAGAACCCCCCACGCTGTACCACATAACGTGGGCATGCCAGAGGATAAGCGTGGTACCAGTGATAACAAACCCGAGTGCGGAGCAATGGGAGGGAGTGCTCTCCAGCGATCGTCGGGTCGACCAAGAAGGTCTGATTCGGCGAGCAAAACTGGCAGCAGCATCCAGCGGAGCCCTGGACTAAGGGCAACCGACCTTTGAGCAAGATGGACGAAGCCATCTCAAAACCGCCGAACACAATCCGAATCTAGAGCTAATAAAGTTTTCACTCACTCACTCACTCACTAGTTTGGGACCGCAGTGGCGGTAGCCGCCGCCCGGGCTCGCCCGACTAAGGCTTGTTGGGCCTGTAAGTCGTGGCAGCCGAGCAGGGTCGCCTCCCAGTCCTCCCGGGTTGGGTTGGGGATAGGGGGAATGGCCGGGTTGGAGGGGCAGGCCCACACCATGTGATAGGTGTCCGAAGACACCGCACTACAGTGCGGGCAGTTGCCGCTAAAGGAGGGGTCAAAATGTTTTAGTGCTGCCGGGCACAGCAATGTATTGGTGAAGAGGCGGAGGAGAAGCCGCTCATCCGCCTTCTTGAGGCCTTTACATGGGCTAGGGTAAAGGCGATGGCTATCTTGAAAGGAGGTTGCGATATTTTTAAACGTATAAACCGGATTAAAATCGGGTTCCTGATCAGGTGGGGAGGCGAAAACAGTCCGGTGAGAGAGCGCGCGGGCGGCTGCGTCTGCTGCCTCGTTTCCTGCCAACCCCTGATGAGCAGGGGCCCATATGAGGTAACGGTGTGCGGGGTCCGTATCCCGTATGCAATTTTGGTATATTCGATAGGCTAGGAAGGGAGTGCTGCCTTGTTCCACGTTCCGACAGACCCCTCGTGAGTCGGTAATTATGTATTTTGAATTGGAATGTGAGGCCGCGAGAGCAATCGCGACCTCTTCTGCTTGTGTTGCACTGCGGGCTCTGAAAGTGAGGCCGTTAACTATGTTGCTGTTGTGAACTACCGCGGCCGTGTACCATCCCCCGTGCTGAGGGCCGGAGGCGTCCACGTAGTATACACCTGTTTTGTTGCCATAATATCGGGCTAGCGCTTCCGCTCGTGCCAGGCGCCGACCATTATTGTCTTCATGCGACATGCTTGCTGGAAGAGGCCGCACGCGGAGAACACGTCTCCACAGTTCCGAGATGCGAAACCTGTCTTCCATTGGAGGGGTGTGTTGTATATGGAGTCGAACAAGAAGGCGACGACCCGACTCCGTTAGCGACAAACGCGTGTACTGGTTTGTAAGGTGCGCCTCCCGGAGCTCCCGGAAAGTATTCACCACCCCAAGGGCCATAAGCCGGCTGTTCGAAGTAGTGATGGGGAGGTCAAGGGCACGTTTAACAATTTTGCGAAGGATGACCTCAAGGGCATCCTCCTCTTGTTTCCGTAGGTGGAGATAAGGAGTCGAATAGAGAATTCGACTAGTTACGAAGGCGTTTGCCAGCCGCAAGGCATCCTTACTTCGTAACGCTCCACGTTTGTTGGAAACCCGGCGGACCATGCGGCCCACCTGGACCCCCACCTTAAGGAGTTTGGCCAATGTAGTGTCTGGCCGCCTGTGTTTGTGGATGTAGAGTCCGAGTACCCGTATCTCATCACTTTCGCGTATGGGACCACTCTCGAGAGAAAGGGATATTTTAGTTGTGCACTTTTGTGAGGGGCGGAGGTGCACAAATTCCGATTTTTGAGGGGAACATTGAAGACCGCAGCGGCGGGCGTAGCGGTCTACTATCGACGCCGCTGTTTGCAGGCTGGTTTCAATATCCCCTGTGCTGCCCTGCGTGGCCCACAGAGTGATGTCATCGGCGTACAGGGCGTGCTGCACGCCGGCGACACCACTCAGCTGGGCCGGCAGGTGCATCATGGCCAGATTGAAGAGCAGCGGGGAAAGTACCGCGCCTTGAGGGGTTCCCCGCGTGCCGAGTAGGTAAGGACCATGGTCTCTATCTTGAATTCGAATGTAGGATTGACGATCCATTAAAAAATGGTTTGGTTTGGTTTATGGGGTTTAACGTCCCTAAGCGACTAAGGCCATGAGAGACGCCGTAGTGGAGGGCTCCGGAAATTTCGACCACCTGGGGTTCTTTAACGTGCACTGACATCGCACAGTACACGGGCCTCTAGAATTTCTCCTCCAAAGAAATTCCAGCCGCCGCGGCCGGGATCGAACCCGCGTCCTTTGGGTCAGCAGCCGAGCACCATAGCCACTGAGCCACCGCGGCGGCTAAAAAATGGCTTATGTATCGGAATGTGTTGAGGCCACAGTCGGTGTGATGTTAGGTTAGTGAGTATGATCTCATGTGTTACATTGTCAAATGCCCCTTTAAGATCCAAGGCGAGTACGACCCGGTCATTATGGGGGCATTCGAGGGGGTCAAGGACTTCCCGATTGAGTTGCAAGAGGACATCCTGTGCGGATCTGTGTGGGCGGAATCCGAACATGGTGCTCGCAAAGACATGTTTGTATTCAAGATAAGTAGATAACCGATCCCGCACCATCGTCTCCATTAGTTTGCCCACACATGAGGTGAGAGAGATGGGGCAGAGGTTATCTGTGTCAATTGGTTTGCCAGCTTTAGGAATAAAAGTGACCAAAGCCGTTTTCCATTCGATTGGCAGGGGGATGTCCCCGCGCCAAATCGCATTGACGTATTCCAGGAGGGACTGGTATGCCAAGTCGGGCAGGTTCGTCAAAAGCTTGACGGTGACCTTATCCCGTCCTGGCGCAGTGCCCCGTTTCATTTTGGCGAGAGCCGCCCGCAGATCATGGAGCTGGAAAGGTTGATCCAGCTCCGAGTTCTCTCTGCCTGCATAAGAGTACCCAGATCCACGGGGATCTTGGGCTGCACACACATACTGGTCCCGAAGTTTCTGTGCCAGTTGAGTCGTGTTGCCAGGAAAAGCGTGCATGGCTCGCTGCAAATGTTTTTGTGTTTCGGTTCGTGTTTGGGTTGGGTCGATTAGGGCTCGAAAGAGACGCCACGTGTTTCGGCTGGACATTTGTCGCGCGGCCGTGTTGCATCTATCTACCCAGTTGGAGTCGGCGAGTTGGGCCGCGTACTCTGCCGCTTTCTGGGTAAGCTCGGCAATTCGAGCTTTAAGCTTTCTATTGTGTTTCTGGCGTCGCCAACGGCGGACGAGGCTGCGACGGGCTTCCCAGAGGTGTAGAAGGTGGTTATCCACGTCCGTGAGCGCCTCTGAGAGCTGGATGTGTGTTTCATGCGAGGAAAGGTGTGCCAGCAGCTGTTGGGACCATGCTGTGTAGCCTTGCGCGGAAATGGGTGTGTTATCAAGTGAGTTAAAATTTTGCCTTAATTTCGTCCAATCTGGGATATGGGCTTGTGTTCTGGGATGCGGTGGTGGAAAACATTTATTTACACATGCACTACTGGAGGTATTGCATGAGCTGACCCAGAGGGGGCCAGCCCTTACAAGTACTAGGTGGAGGTCCCTAGTTCGGGACCCTAGTGGGGGACGCTTGAGAGGGCGTGTGCGTAGTGTAGTGTTAATGATGCAGTGGTCGCTACCGAGGGTCTCCTCGGTGTTGAGCCAGTCTGCGTGTCGTATGTTGCGAGTGAAGGTTAAGTCCGGGCACGTATCCCGTGTCACGGAGTTTCCTAGCCGTGTTGGGTGGACGGGGTCCGTGTGGAGGGTGAGGCCCAACGTGGACGCAAGCTCCGCCAGCCTACGTCCGCGCGACTCCTCCTTGCGATACCCCCACTGCTGACTGGGAGCGTTAAAGTCGCCCACAATCAGCAGGGGATCGCGGCCCGCTACTCTTAGCGCGCGGCTAAAGAGGTCCGCAAAAGTCACTCGCTTGAGTTTGGGAGCGCAGTACACGTTGAGTATATGCAACGGCGGGTCCCTGCGGCGGAGTGGTAGGATAGTCACCATTACATAGGAATACTCGAGCTTGAGGTCGAGATCCACTAAGTTGGCTGTGTAGGCTTTGTAAACGAGAAGACATGACGCGGGATCCTGTTGGAACGTCGTGTAATTTGAAAGTGTGGCGCCCAGGCCTGGCTCCTGGAGGGCAACCACGGCTGGTAGGGACTCGAAGGTTTCAAGGTAGAGGCGGAAATTGGCCCGCTTAGTGCGGTTTTTAAAGCCTCTACAGTTCCATTGTGTTATGGAAGTTGATATGGCCGAATTGGAGATGGCGGAACTCCTTTGATTAAGGTGTCTCGCCATGGTTTAAAATTCTTGGGGGGGAGGAGGAGGGATTGGCTGCCCCAGAGCCAGCTACTTGCGTCATCAAGGGGGTGATGATGGAAGGAGCGGGGCAGCTGTCCTCATTGTCCGAATCAATAATCAGACGGTTGAATTTTGAAGGACGGGATACGTCCCTAATGGGCCCCGTCCGACGGAGGAGGCGGGGGTTGTCCTAGATGTGTTTTGATACTACCGCGTGGACGGCAGATTTGACCTTGGTCAAGATTTGGTCCATGGCGGTCTCGATCATAGATCGTAATTTAGAGGTTAAGCGCTCCTCCATCGCGGAGATGGCTGTCACGAGGGCAGGCGAGATCTCCGCGTCGCTCTCCATTGCGTCCGAGTTCTGTGGGATCGGAGCGGCGGACGCCAATTTTGATTCTAAATTTTCAATTTTGTTGAGCAAAAGCTCATTCTGTGCCCGGAGCACGTCGATCTGTTTTTTGTATTCCGCGTCGAGTGCGGAGACGGTAACTGGGGAGGCGGGGGAATGGGAGGAGGAGGAGGCGATCTCAGCCCAGCTGCTCACCTGTTGTTTGCCGTGTTGAGACGCTGATGCCCGGGCGCCGGCAGCGCCATTTGTCTTGAGCGCAGGGAAGTGGCCAGCGTCCCTGCCGCTGGGCGGTGGCGGTGGGGGCGTAGTCTTGTTCCCGGGCCGTGACTTCACCGAGGATGATGATGATGACGTTTTGTTGATGCCGTCAACCCCAACGTTACTAGAACCTACTAACGTTGTCAGCCCCACGCGGCGTTCCGCCACCGGCACCTGAATTGGGATGACTGGGCTGCCAGCCAGGTCGCTGTTTTCCAGGGAACTCGGAGCGCCTAGCCTTGCGGCCGGGCACCTTGAGCTGCCTGAATTTCCCCGTGCAGTCCCGGGAGTTGGTGGCGTGGGCTTGCCCACAGACTGCACAGGACAGAGTGCACTCATGCGGTGTCTCCACCCCGTCGACGGTCGACACCGCACTGCCACAAAGGCCACACTTTTGATCCGGGCAGGGGCATGTGTCCGCTCGGTGTCCCACGGTACCGCACCGCACGCAGGCCGGGATCGTTTTCTTATAGGCACGCACAAGGGTGACTTCTGAGTTGTAATGAATGTATCGCGGCACCACTTTGCCCACAAAGGTGAGCGCCGCGACGTCTGATTTTCCAAGCTTGCGGATATCGGCAAGCTCTCCAGTACGCCACTGGATCTTGTTTTGCAGAGACTCACTGGTCTCGTGCTTGGCCACGGTGATGACGCCGCGGCACACGTCACCAGTGAGCTTCAACTGGCCGTACACAGAGAGCTGGCCTTTCGGTGTTGTTAGTTCGAAGTCCCGCAATAGCTTGTCTGCGACGTGCGGCTCTCGGGTGCCTGCCACGATCAGGTTTTGCTCCCATGTGGGGAGCAGGCTGAGCGATGCTGCGGCCTTGGCGCCCAGGTAGGCCGCGAACGCTGCTCCCAGCTCACCATGTTGAAAGACATCCTTCAGAGCGGCGGTCACCCGGGGCTTCAGGATGATAACGATGTCTTCGCGATGAAGCCGCGGAAGCCGCTTTGGTTTCCAAGCAGGTCCCTGGGGCCCACCGTGAAGCGCTGCAGCGCGCGCAGGAGCGCTGTGCCGTGTTGAGCGGCCTGGCGACGTGGCGTCCGCTTTCTTGGAGTTAGCGTTCCGCTTGCGCGAGCGGCGTTCCACTAGCTTGAATAACTTCAAGTTCTCGATGGGCGCAGAGTCCGGGCTATCAGGCGCTGGATTTCCTGGAACCTCGGACCAGGCCATGGCGTCCGGGTCGTACCCACGTTGTAAGCTTGGCGAAGCCATCTTGCCGCGGGTGGGCGACTCACTCACGGCCGGGCGCCGGCGTAGACGTTAGGCCTAGCGCCGCCGCCAGGATACCCAAGTGAAGATCGGCCCTAAAAGGCCTAAATTTTGCACCACCTGTGTGCGAGAGGTATGCACAGGTAGCTGTCGTCTTCGGGAAGCCAGACGCGGCTGTGTTGACGGGGTTGCGGTCGAAGATCCGTGGCTCCAGCCAAAACTTGGCGGAGGAGGAGGAGGAGGAAAAATTTTATTCCTATTTACAGTGAGAGGTCGATGGGGCGAGCCGGAAGGGCCCGCTCCTTACAAGCACTAGGAGGGATCCCTAGTCCGGGATCCCTGTAGCTTCTGCAGCGGCCCGGGCTCTCGCTACCAATGCCTGTTGGGCATGGAGTTCGGAGCAGCCGCGCAGGGCCGCTTCCCAGTCCTCTCGAGTGGGGTGGAGGTGGGGTGGGTAGGCAGGATTGGAAGGGCTTGCCCACACCATTTGGTAGATGTCCGAAAACTCCTCCTCACAGTGTGGGCACGCGCCCGAGAAAGAAGAATTGAAGTGCTTAAGTACTGCCGGGCACAGTACAGTATTGGTATAGAGGCGGAGAAGCCAGCGCTCCTCCACCCTGGTGAGGCCTTTACAGGGAGGGGGATAGAGACCATGAAAATTTTGATAAAGAGAGGTGATCTCTTTAAAGGTGATGGCCGGATTGAAATTGAATTCCGGATCAGGCTGCGGATTAGGCGACGCCCGGTGAGTAAGCGCGCGGGCGGCAGCGTCGGCTGCCTCGTTCCCCTCAAGACCCGCATGAGCGGAGCCCACACGATGGCACGATGGGTCGGAAACCCTGTGTATTCGCATGCGTGGAGAATTTTGAAAGCACGGTCTGTAATATACCCTTGCTCAATATTGCGGCAGGCGCCCCTGGAGTCCGTAATAATGACTCGGGACTCTGGATCTGCGGCGGCCAGTGCCATGGCGATCTCTTCTGCAAATGTAATGTTTGAGGCACGGAAAGTAAGGCCCTGAACTGTAGTGTTTTGGAGGATGACGGCCGCCGTGTACCAACCCCCATGGTGTGGGCCGGCCGCATCCACATAGAAGACACCTGGCTTATGGCCATATTGTTGAGAAATAGCCTCCGCCCGCGCGAGACGGCGACCATCATGGGTGTCTGCAGTCATGTTCTTCGGAAGGGGTCGCACCTGGAGTGCAAAGCGCCAGGCTTCAGGGATGCGGACCCGTTCTTCTGTATGTGTTGCGTAGGATATGTGTAAGCGGGTCAGAAGGCGGCTCCCCGCAGGTGTTTTGCTTAGGCGCAAGTATTGATTGTTAAGATGAGCTTCTCGTAACTCCACAAAGGTGTTGGTCATCCCCAGACCGAGGAGACGCTTGTTGGACGTCGTTATGGGGAGGT
This sequence comes from Amblyomma mixtum, assembly GCF_055824585.1. Lineage (NCBI taxonomy): Eukaryota > Metazoa > Arthropoda > Arachnida > Ixodida > Ixodidae > Amblyomma > Amblyomma mixtum. Next base: position 209,897,833 of record NC_143012.1, on the reverse strand, counting down.
CGAGCGCTCTCTTATAAATCTTGCGGAGAACTACTTCTAAGGCATTCTCATCGCATTTGCGTAGGTGGAGGTAGGGAGCCGAATATAAAATCCGGCTGGTCACGAATGCATTGGCCAGCCGCAGGGCATCTTTGCATCGTAGTCCCCCCCCTTTTATTGGACACCCGGCGGAGCATCCGACCCACCTGGTCCCCCACCTTACGTAGCTTGTTTAGGGTAGTGTCTATCTTGCGCCTATGATGAATGAAAAGCCCCAGTACCCGGATCTCTTCGTGTTCAGGTATCGGTCCGCTAAGTAGGGAAAGGGCAATTTTGGTTGTGCACTTTGAGTTGGGGCGTATGTGCACAAATTCAGATTTGCTCGGGGAGCATTCAAGACCACAGCGACGAGCGTATTCGTCCACAATAGCTGCCGCTTGTTGCAGGTTGGTCTCGATTTCTCCAACCGATTGTTGTGTTGCCCAGAGGGTGATGTCGTCCGCATACAGAGCGTGCTGCACACCGGCGACCTCTGCCATCTGGGTAGGGAGCTTCATCATGGCCAGATTAAATAGTAATGGCGAGAGGACAGCTCCCTGTGGGGTCCCTCGTGTTCCAAGTTGATATGGGCCATATTCTGTGTCTTGCAGCCGGATATAGGATTGGCGATCTGTAAGGAATTGTTTGATATAATTGAAAGTATTGCGCCCACAGTCTGTTTGCGGCAAGTGGGATAGGATGATCTCGTGGGTCACATTGTCGAAAGCCCCCCGCAGGTCAAGTGCGACGACTACTTTATCATTGCTGGGGTGCTCGACGGGGTCGATAATCTCCTTGTGAAGTTGCAACAGGACATCTTGTGCGGACCGGTGTGGGCGGAAACCGTACATGGTGTCTGCGAAAATGTTTTGCTGTTCCAGGAAAGCCGACAATCTGTCGCGGACCATAGTCTCCATCAGCTTCCCCACACACGAAGTGAGAGAGATGGGCCGGAGGTTGTCGGTGTTAATGGCTTTACCCGGCTTGGGAATGAAAGTTACTAGTGCCGTTTTCCAATCTATGGGCAGTGGTGTGCCTCCAATCCAGATAGTGTTGAAGTAATCGAGGAGAGTTTCGTAGGCGGGATCTGGGAGGTTGACAATAAGCTTTACCGTCACCTTGTCCCGGCCTGGTGCTGTACCTCGCTTCATTTTAGCCAGGGCCGCTTTTAGGTCATGGAGCTGGAACGGTTGATCCAAATCCGCGTTCTCGGAACCTGCATACGAGTACGCCTGACCACGGGGATCCTGGTGTATACTCAAATATTTGTCGCGGAGCGCATCGGCCAGTTTGGCCGTGTCTCCAGTGAAGTTACGTATAGCCCTTTGAAGCTGTTTTTGTGTCTCAGTACGGGTTTGTGCCGGATCAATAAGGGCGCGGAAAAGGCGCCACGTACTCCGACTCGACATTTGCCGAGCTGCAGTGTTGCATCGGTGCACCCAATTGGAGTCGGCGAGTTGGGCCGCGTATTGTGCCGCCTGTTGGGTGATATCCGCGATGCGAATTTTGAGTTTCCGATTGTGTTTTTGACGACGCCAGCGGCGGACTAGGCTGTGTCGTGCCTCCCAGAGGTGGAGGAGGTGGTTATCCACCACCGGGCTCGCCTCTGAGAGTTGAACATTTTGCTCGACTGATTTTAAGTGGTATACTAGGTGTTGGGACCACGTTGAATATCCTTGGTCCATTATCGATTGAGTATTGGTGTAGCTGCTCCTAAATTTGGTCCAGTCAGGTAGTTTTGCATTGGCCTGTGGTCTGTGAGTGGCTTCGTATGGATTGTAGTGGTAATTATGCAGTGGTCGCTACCGAGAGATTCCTCGGTGTTCCTCCAATCTGCATAGCGAATATTTTTCGTAAAGGTGAGGTCCGGACACGTATCGCGTGTAACGGAGTTACCTATACGAGTGGGTTGCGCGGGATCCGTGTGAAGAGTAAGGCCCAGTGTGGAAACAAGCTCCGCCAACTTGCGTCCGCGTTTATCTTCACGTGTGTACCCCCATAAGGTGCTGGGAGCATTAAAGTCCCCAACGATTATGAAGGGATCCCGATTCGCGACCTTCAAAGCCCGGCTGAAGATATCTGCGAATGTAACATTTGGTAGCTTTGGGGGACAGTAAATGTTGAGTATGTGCAATGGGGGGTCCTGTTTGCGTAGCGGAAGGATCGTCACCATTGCATAGGAGAAATTAGCGCTAAGATCCAGGTCAACCTGGGAGGCCGTGTAATTTTTATGTACGCAGAGGCAGCTCTGCGCATCCTGCTGGTACACCGTGTAACTGGCAAGGGTGGCGCCATTTCCTGGCTCCTGAAGGGCCACCACAGCAGGTAATTCTGGGAAAGTTGTAAGGAAAAGGCGTAGATCGGCTCGCTTTGTGCATGCCTTGAATCCGCGACAGTTCCACTGTACAATTTGAATAGGGATCGAATCGCTTCGCGGATTCTTCCTATTTCTAGGGGCACCCGCCATGATCAAGGGTAGAGTTGTGAGTTTGGAGAGAGGAGGCTTGAGAGCCAGTGGCTCCAAAGAAAGGAGCGTTCTCTATACTGGGGATGGCACAGGGGACCTCTTCTCCGGCGATTCGACGCCTAGACGCTTTGAGCTGCCGGCCTGCGAAGGTTTTGAGCGGGCCAGCGCGCTTGGGAGCGCGGATGAGTTGAGCGAACTGAGCGGTTATGAGGTTTGGGATAGATGCCGCAAAGTGGCTAATTTTGTTGAGTGCCGCCGTAAGTGTGGCATTGATTTGCGTTTCCAATGTGGATATTCTGTTGTTAACTTGAGCTTCGAGCGCGCTCACTCTCGCCTCGAGTGCCGTGAGGGCATGCGCAGCCTGTCCTGAAGGGGTTGCGTCGCTTTCCATTGCCTCTGCTGCGGGTGAGGCAGAGGTGTGGTTGGGGGAATTTTGGCGGGCCTCCGCTATTGCGAGGCGCTTTTGAAAATTTGCAACCTGCTCGCGGAGAGCAGATAGTTCTTTTTGTTCGGCAGAGATTGGCCGTGGTTGGGATTGGGAAGGGGGAGGGAAGGGAGAAGCTGCCCTGCCCGCGCCGCTCACCTGGGAGTGTTGCTTGACAACGTTTGCCCACGTCTTGGAGCCACCGTTCTGGGGAGGTCCGAGGGGCTTCGCTGCACCGGCTTGAGGCGGCGGTGGCGCAGCTGGAGGTTTCCCCTGGCTCCCGGTAGAGGAATTCACAGGCTGGTCCATGGCTTGGTCGGCAGCCTTGGCCTTCAGCTTGTCCGGGCGACGCTTGCCACACTTGCGTCGGTTCCGCTTCGATTTACGCCCGCGCTTGGCATGCGGGGGCTGGATAGCGCGACATTTAGCCGTACACGCAGGGCCCCCCGTGGCATGGGCCCCGCCGCACACTGCACACTTTGGGTTGCACTGGTAAGGGGCCCGCACCCCCTCAACGAGTAGAGCCTGCTGTCCGCACAGGCCACACCGGTCCAGCCTTTGGCCGGGGCAGGCGTCCACGCGGTGGCCGACCACACCGCAATGTCGGCAGGCTGGAATGGTTCGCTGGTAAGGCCTAACTTGTACAAGCTCTGAGCCGTGTGTCTGTCACGCAACTAACCACGTGGTTCACTGCAGCTGTCGTCCGCCGCCACCTCTGCGCCAATGGTCGTCTTGCCAGCTTTGGACACGTGACCAGCCACATGAATCGGCTTGAAAAGGCGAAGGAGTCGCCGCGTTTCGATGGGGCGAAACGCAAGAGGCACCCGTGTGCTGTGCGATCGCAGTGCACGTTCAGATCCCCAGGTGGTCGAAATTATTCGGGAGACATCCACTACGGCACCCCTTTCTCTCTTTCTTCTTTCACTCCCACGTTCCTCCCTTCCCTTAAGCGCGGTTAAGGTGTCCGTCGAGATATATGAGACAGATACTGCACCATTTCCTTAGCTCAAAAACTAATTTACCAATTTATTTACTCTCGCGTGCGCGCCTGCCATTTTTTCGCTATGGGTGAGGCGAAGCGGTAGGAGCCGACACCTTCTATTTGCAGGCGGCGGGCCGAGTCTGACCAATCGGTCGGCATTGTCAACCGTGCTAGGGATTTAGCAATTCATGGGGAGCGTAAACGCGCATAATGCCCAGCCGTCGTTGTGGCTCTTCCCTGGTATTTATTTTACATGGTTATGTACAGAAAGTATATATATATATATATATATATATATATATATATATATATATATATATATATATATATATATATATTGCCGCGGTATCATTGTAGTGCCCGTTCGTTCGCGCAAGCCAGCAGGAAAGGGGTGTTATCATTTTTGTTCGTGACGCGAGAAGCGACCGGACTTATCTCGATTGATCACAGCTATGAAGAGCTGCATCTACGTGTTTCCAGATTAGTCTAGATTATCGCGACCTGTTATCTCGAAGTTTCCTTGCCGGCTTTAAATTGAACGATGTCGCGAGCAGCGGGCATTCGTAGTTCGACGATTGACGAGCACGCTTATTGCTTACGCCGCCATGTCAATGAACGAGGCTGAGTTTTTGCGCAAATGGTCGACATACTTTATCGTCCTGCGCGGCGGTCGAGTATCGGCTTTCTTACTGCATTACTGACGTGCTCAGTGCTGCGTCAGTGCGCATGTGCTTGACTTATCAGATCATTAAGTTCATCTGTTTTGTTTTGTATTTTCTATGTTAACACAGAACAAAATAAACTTCTCTTTCCACGCCGCCACCGAGTGATTCAGTTCTTTTGCGGGCGCAAGTCAGCCCAAATAGCCCAGCAGATTCCTTGGATTGTGAGCTTATTACCGGCGATTTGTCAAGAACTTTTCGCACATCGCGGAACCTTTGACCCAACTTACCAAGGCTGACGTGCCCTTTAAATGGGAAAGGCCGCAAGAGGAAGCTTTCAAAGAGCTGAAGCGCCGCTTACAGTCCCCTCCTGTGCTCGGGCACTTTGATGAAAACGCCGAAACCGAAATTCATACCGATGCAAGCAGTGTGGGCTTAGGAGCGGTCCTCGTTCAGAAAAATGGAAGACAGGAGAAAGTTATCGCGTACGTTAGCCGTTCACTGTCGAAAAGCCGAGGTCAACTATTCGACCACCGAGAAAGAATGTCTCGCCATTATTTGGGCCACGTCGAAATTTCGCCCCTACCTGTACAGACGACCATTCAAGGTTGTGAGCGATCAGCATGCTCTGTGCTGGCTAGCCAATTTGAAAGATCCCTCCGGCCGCCTTGCTCGTTGGAGCCTGCGCCTTCAAGAATTCGACATAACTGTAGTCTATAAATCTGGCCGCAAGCATTCCGATGCAGACTGCTTGTCACGAGCCCCTGTCGACGCAGCACCCGAAGAGGAAGGCGACGACGCTTTCTTAGGACCGGTAAGCGCCAGCAGTTTCGCGCAGCAGCAGCACTCGGATCCTGGCTTGCAAAGCCTAGTTGATTATCTGAAAGGCATGACCGCATCGCCTCCCCGAGGGTCCAAGCGGCAACTGTCGTCCTTCGTCCTTCACAATAATGTCCTCCTGAAGAAGAACTTCGCGCCGAACAGGACTGTGCATCTTCTTGTCGTGCCCATAAATCTCAGGCAAGAAATTATGCAGGCATGTCATGATGAGCCGACTGCAGGACATCTCGGGATTGCTCGCACGTTACACCGCATCCAGGAGAAGTAATATTAGCCGCGGCTAGCTACCGACGTTTCCCATTACGTGAAAACGTTCCGTGAGTGTCCGCGACGCAAAACGCCTCCGACTAGACCAGCCGGACTCCTGAACCCCATACCACCGCCAACTAAGGCCTTTCAGCAAATAGGGATGGACCTCTTCGGCCCGTTTCGGACCTCTTCATCAGGAAACAAGTGGATCATCGTGGCCACCGACTACATGACCCGCTACGCCGAAGCAAAAGCGTTGCCTAGTGGTACCGCAAAAGAAGTCGCAAAATTTTTTGTCGAACAAATTCTCCTGCGACACGGCGCCCCGTAAGTGCTCATCACAGACAGAGGAACGGCGTTTACAGCGGAGCTGACGCAAGCTATTTTAAACTACAGCCAGACAAGCCATCGGAGGACGACTGCCTATCATCCGCAAACCAACGGAGTCACAGAGCGTCTGAACAAGACCATCGCAGACATGCTCTCCATGTACATCGACGCCGAACACAAGGCGTGGGACTTCATTCTGCCCTACGTGATCTTCGCCTATAATACTGCCGTCCAGGAGACAACCAGGTTTACCCCATTCCAGCTGGTATACCGCAGGAAGCCCACGACAACACTCGACGCAATGCCTCCGCACGTTTCCGACGAAGACAACCTCGACGTCGCCGCCTACCTTCATCGCGCCGAGGAAGCCCGCAGACTTGCGCGGCATCGCATTCAATCTCAGCAGCACACCGACGCCCGACGCTACAATCTGCGCCGACGAGACACGCATTACAAGCCAGGTGATCGTGTTTGGATATGGACGCCAGTTCGCCGCCGTGGATTGAGTGAAAAGTTACTGCGACGCTACTTTGGCCCATACAGGGTTCTCCGTCGCATCGGTGACCTCGACTATGAAGTCATCCCCGACGGCACGACAGCATCTCAGCGACGCCGCACACGCCCGGAAGTCGTACATGTCGTACGCCTGAAGCCATATTATGAACGCTAAGGGACTCGAAGTTTGCATTCTCCGTGCTTATTTTCATTTTAAAGCATTGAGACGATGCTTCTTTGGGAGGGGGGTAATGCCGCGTATCATTGTAGTGCCCGTTCGTTCGCGCAAGGCAGCAGGAAAGGGGTGTTATCATTTTTGTTCGTGACGCGAGAAGCGACCAGACTTATCTCGATTGATCACAGCCATGAAGAGCTGCATCTATGTGTTTCCAGATTAGTCCAGATGATCTCGACCTATTATCTCGAAGTTTCCTTGCCGGCTTTAAATTGAACGAGGCCGCGAGCAGCGGGCATTCGTAGTTCGTCGATTGACGAGCACGCTTGTTGCTTACGCCGCCACCGAGTGATTCAGTTCTTTTGCGGGCGCAAGGCAGCCCAAATAAAGAGCTTCGTTTGCAAGTATTTCTGGTGTCTTCCTGACCATGGACTGCCGTCACTAGAACGTGACAATATGTATGTGTATGTGTATACTGTAACGTACTTGATGACGAAGGGGGCTTTATAAAAAGTGCGAAGACAGACAAGGCCACGCAAGCTGGGGCAGCAAAGGCGACAGATTCCACACGGCGCGAGCCCTACTTCGTCGTCGTCAGCTATGCGCCACCTGGCAATGCTAGGTGGCATTATTCCCTCCTTATGAAAAAGAAGAGTGCTGTCGACGTAACAAAAAATAAACAAAAAGCGAGCAAAGTTCCGCAACTGAAGCGTTCCAAGACATCAACACATCTGCGTCACCGAGTATAGTACGGCTTAAGCCGCACAACGTGCACAATAACAGAGCTGGGCTGTCGTCGTCGGGGTTGCGCAACACCGCCCGGAACAACTTCATAGTTGACGTCACTCGCACGCCGTACCACTCTGTAAGGGCAAAAATAGCGGCAGAGCAGTTTTTCGCACAAGCCTTGGCGACGGACAGGAGTCCATACCCAGACTTGGTCACCGGGTTTGTAGTCAACCTGTCGGTGGCGAAGGTTGTAACGGCGCGCATCGGTGCTCTGCTGTTGCCTGATGTGCACGCGGGCCAGCTGACGGGCTTCTTCAGCACGTTGGGCAAATTGTTGAACGTCTGGGTCGAGTTGGTCATCCTCTGGGCACGGGAGCATGGCATCAAGCATGCTCTGGACTTCACGTCCGTACACAAGACGGAACGGCGTAAAGCGCGTAGTTTCCTGCAGGGCGGTGTTGTAGGCGAAGGTGACATACGGCAGGACCTCATCCCAAGTTTTGTGTTGGACATCTACGTACGTGGACAACATGTCCGCAAGGGTCCTATTCAATCGTTCGGTCAAGCCATTGCTCTGCGGATGGTAGGCCGTGGTCTTGCGGTGCGTTGTGCAGCTCAGCCGAAAGATGTGGTCGATTAGCTGCGCTGTAAACGCCGTCCCTCTGTCTGTAATCACGTGCGAAGGGGCGTCATGTCGCAGGACAATGTTGTGCATAAAAAACTCTGCGACTTCGGAAGCTGTGCCACGAGGGATCGCCTTGGTCTCGGCGTAGCGAGCCAATAGTCGGTAGCAACAATGATCCTCTTTTGCCGCCCTGTGACATAGGGAAAGGGCCGAGGAGGTCCATGCCGATCTGGTCGAACGGAGCGCGAGGGGCAGTAACGGGCTTGGAAAACCCGCCGGCTTAAGTGGTGGCGTTTTCCGGCGCTGGCATTTTCGGCAGCTTTTAACGTAGCCTTTGACATCAGCACAAAGTTCAGGCCAGTAGTGCATGTTCCGCACTCTGGCGAGCGTACTTGAAAAGCCCAAGTGGCCAGACGTGGGCTCATCGTGGCAGGCGAAAAGAACGTCAGCTCAGAAGTCGGCTGGAATGACGAGAAGGTAAGGTCTATCGTTGCCTCTCGAGTTCTTCTTGTATAAGAGACCTTGCCGCAAACAGAAGGAGCCAAGACGTCGAGAGAAGTGGTGAGGTATAGCCCTATCACCACCTTCAAGGGCGTCAATGAGAGGGCGAAGGTCCGAGTCCGCCCTCTGCCGAGTCAGTAGGTCGGAGGCGGTGAGAGTACCAAGGAAGCCGCTGTCGTCATCGGGCACTGCGTCGCCAGGATCAACTGGTGCACGCGACAGTGTGTCGGCGTCTTCGTGTCTGCGCCCAGACTTGTAGACAATAGCAGTGTCAAATTCCTGGCGCCGTAAGCTCCAGCGTGCCAGGCGTCCAGATGGGTCTCGCAAATTTGCCAGCCAGCATAGGCAGTGGTGATCGGTGACGACTTTGAATGGGTGGCCGTATAGATAAGGGCGAACCTTCATGGTGGCCCACACGACCGCAAGACATTCTTTTTCAGACGTGGAGTAATTGCTCTCGGCGCGGGAGAGAGTACGGCTAGCATAGGCGATAACCCTCTCAAGGCCCTCTTGGTGTTGAACAAGGATAGCGCCAAGACCGATGTGACTGGCGTCGGTGTGGACTTCGGTATCGGCATCTTCGTCGAAGTGCGCAAGAACGGGAGGTGTTTGAAGGCGCTGGCGGAGCGTAGAGAAAGCGGTCTGTTGCTCAGTGGTCCAAACAAAGGAGGTGGTATTCCTGGTGAGGCGTGTCAACGATTCAGCAATCGTGGAAAAGTCCGCAATAAAGCGCCGATAATACGCACAGAGACCCAGGAAGCGCTGGACAGCTTTCTTGTCGGTTGCAACGGGTAAACGCGCGACAGCGGCAGTCTTTTCGGGGCCCGGCCGCACTCCCTCAGCGCTCACAACGTGACCCAGAAATTTCAGCTCTTCCTAACCGAAATGACACTTCTGGGGCTTCAGGGTATGGTCAGCTGAGCGGAGAGCGTCGAGGACAGCCCGCAAGTGCTGGCGATGTTGATCAAACGTTTCCGAAAAAACGACGACGTCGTCTAAGTAAACAAGACTGCTTTGCCACTTGAGGCCTGTGAGGTCGGTGTCCATCATCCCTTGAAACGTAGCCGGGGCGGAGCACAAACCGAAAGGAAGCACTTTGAATTCATAGAGGCCATCTGGAGTCTCAAAAGCGGTTTTTTCGCGGTCCCGTTCGTCTACTTCAATTTGCCAATAGCCGCTCTTCAAGTCAATAGATGAGAAGTACTTAGCGCGCCGTAATCTATCCAGCGAGTCGTCAATGCGCGGCAACGGGTAGACGTCCTTTTTGGTCACACTGTTCAGTTTGCGATAGTCGACACAAAACCGGAGAGTGCCGTCCTTCTTCCTAACGAGGACGACAGGCGAAGACCACGGGCTTTGGGAAGGTTGAACGAGTTCCATTTCCTGAACTTGAGTTTGAATGACCGCCCGTTCTTTAGCAGAAACACGGTAAGGCTGCTGTCGTATAGGGCGAGCGTCGTCATAGGTGATGATGCGGTGCTGCGTGATGGGTGTTTGACGAACCTTCGAGGAGAAAACGAAGCATGGTTTGTATTCCTTCAGCAGCTGCTCCAAAGCCAGTCGTTTCTCCTGAGGCAGGTGGCAGTTCATGTCGACGTTTTGAAGGCAGGGTTCGTCAGTGTCGGCTGCTGCGGACGCAAAACAAACAGGAATAGCGAGAACAGGTTCGGCAGAAGCGATAGCAGTTCCTGCAAAAAGTTGCCGGTATTCATTAGAAAAATTTGTGACCAGGACCGCAGACCGGCCACCACGAAGCGTCAGTAGACTGCGAGCGGCACAGATGCCTTGAGTAAGCAGGAGTGAACAGTTAGCCTCGGCGACTGCTTCTGCGTCATGCAAGTCATTGCAGGTGACTTCAACCAAAACACTGCTCCGTGGCGGCAACGTGACACTGTCACCAGAAACACGAAGGGCGGCACTGCGGTGGCAAGAGTCTGCGAGGTAGGTGGCTTGACTGGTCGAAAAGGTGACGATTCGTTGGCGGAGGTCGATAACAGCACCATACTCCCGCAGAAAGTCAATGCCAATAATGAGATCGCGGGAGCAATTGCACAGAACTACACAACTAATGACGAACGTAGATCCGTGAATCTGAACGCGAGCCGTGCAAATGCCCTTTGGGGTAACGAGATGACCACCGGCTGTACGAAGGTACACCACAGAACATGGAGTAAGCACTTTTTTCAGAAGAGTCGCCAATTTATCACTCATAATTGAATAGTCGGCCCCGGTGTCCACTAATGCACTGACACTGTGTCCGTCGAGAATAACAGGTATGTCCAAAGAAACGGGGCTGTCTAGGTCGGATGACGGTGCCATCTGTTCACGGTCGGAGCGTAGCGGCGGCGACGGGAGGTCTTCAGCACAGCGACTCCCAGCGACCTCGCCCCCGAAGGTTGCTGGTCTCAGTTTTCCCAGCGAGGGCTGGGCGAGCGACCCTGTGCTGTTCGCGAGGAGCAGTGGGGGTTCGGGGAAGAGCGCCTCGGAGACGATGAGCGCGGCTGATGCGGCGCGCGGGCTGAAATTCGCTGTTCCGCTAGGAAGTCTTCAATGGCAGGGGGCCGATTACCAAACCGGGGTCTGGGTGAATCGGCTCGAAAGCCCTGCAGAGCGAGGTGCCGATAAGAGCAATGGCGGTAGAGATGTCCTGGTTCTCCGCAGTGAAAGCAGAGTGGCTGTTTATCAGGTGTGCGCCAGACATCGGCCTTCCGCAATGGCGCTCGGCGATCGTCGAAATACTGCACTGGTGGCACTGAGGACCGCGACTCAGGAGGCTTTACCGGAAACGGTGGTGGCGAAACCGCAGCCGGGCGCCTCGCAATTTCAGCATAGGTGGGGCGGTGGCAGTCTCCTGGTAGAGGAGGTGTTTCGACAGCAGGAGCCCTGAACGCCCGTTGCACCTCCTCGCGAACAAGAGCAGCAATCGAACCTAGCGCTGGCTGCGAAGGGCTGCAAAATTTCAGGACCTCATTCACGCTCGATGGTGCGAATCAGTTCGCGCAGATCGTCAGGGTGGCTCCCGGAGGTAGCAAACGATGCGGTGACAGCAGTAGCATGCACGGGCCGGCCGTAGGTCGCAGAACGTTGTTGCAGCACCTTTTCCATCGTTGTGGCCTCTGTCAGGAATGCAGCAACGGTCGATGGTGGGCTGCGCACGAGGCATGCGAAAAGCTGCTCTTTGACTCCACGCATCAAATACCGGAGTTTCTTTTCTTCCGGCATGGCCGGGTCAGCTCTTCCGAAGAGGCGCGTCATGTCCTCGACATACATCTGGACACTTTCCTTCGGCAGCTGGATGCGTGATTGTAGTGCACGCTCAGTTCGTTCACGACGACCCACGCTTGTGTAGGCCTCCAGCACCCGACGACGGAACTCATGCCACGAGATTAAAACGTCCTCTCGGTTTTCAAACCAGGTGCGAGCACCATCTTCGAGGCTGAAGTAAACGTTTCGGAGTGTGGCTGCGTCGTCCCATTGGTTAAACGCAGCTACACGCTCAAAATGAAGGAGCCAGTCCTCCATATCCTCAAAAAGCTCCCCACGGAACGTCTTGGGAATCCACGGAGTCTGCAAGGTGTAGTGGGATGGCGCGGCAGCGGCAGTTTGCAGGGGAGGAGGAGCGGCTGTCTCCATGGCGCCGCTCTCTACTAGTCCTACCTCCGAAGGCAGTTCCTGGATCCTCCGACTGAAGCGATGTACGGGAGTGTCAAGCGGTACAGGGCTGGCGCGGCGGCTGCCTGGAGAGGTCTCTTGCATGGGCTCACGGGTACCCAGCACCTCCATCAGACTGTAACGCACTTGTTGACGAAGGGGGCTTTAATAACAAGTGCGAAGACAGACAAGGCCACACAAGCTGGGGCAGCAAAGGCGACAGATTCCACACGGCGCGAGCCCTACTTCGTCGTCGTCAGCTATGCGCCACCTGGCAATGCTAGGTGGCAATACACACAAAAAAACTATTTACAGAGCACCTAGGTAGGCGCTACGTGGCACAAACATTATAGAAAACATAACAGAACTAAAAGGCCGGCAGGATATAAAGCGCGTCAGGACAGGAAACCAATCAGGTAAAAAGTGCAGTTTTTAGCAAATGTCCGTTACCTGCAGCAACATTCGGCTAAAAGGAATTCTGGGCAAAACAATAGGTTCAACTTTGCGGTCTCACTGGTTAAGGCGCTAGTCTACCGAGCCGGAGTACCCGGTTTCGAACCCTACAGCGGCTGCCGTGTTTTAATGGAGGCGAAACACAAAAGGCACCCGTGTGCTGTGCAATGTCAACGCATGTTAAAGCTCGACCCCGGCGAAAATTTGAATTTTTTTTTTCGGGAAAGGAAATGGCGCAGTAACTGTATCACATATCTGGTAGACACCCGAGGTGCGCCATAAGGGAAGGATAAAGGAGGGAGTGAAAGAAGAAAGGAAGAAAGAGGTGCCGATTCCGGAATAATTTCGACCACCTGGTGATCTTTAATTTGCACTGACATATCGCACAGCACATGGGCGCCTTTTCCGTTTTGTTTGGTTTAGTTTGGTTTATTGGGGTTCAACGTCCCAAAGCTACTTAGGCTATGAGGGACGCCGTATTTCGACCACCTTGGTTTCTTTAACGTGCACCGACATCGCACTACACGGGCCTCTAGAATTTGGCCTTCGTCGAAATTCGACCGCCGCGGCCGCGACCGAACTCGCGTCTTTCGGGTGAGCAGCCGAGCGCCATAACCACTGAGCCACCGCGGCGGCATTGCCTCTATCGAAACGCTGCCGCCGTGGTCGGGTTCAAACCCGGGTACTCCGGCTGAGTACCCGACCGTCCTAACCAATGAGCCATCCTCAGGTGGTCAAAATAATTTCGCACACCTCCACTTCAGCACCGCTTCTTCCTTTCTTCTTTCACTCCCTCCTTCATTCCTTTCCTTACGGCGCGGATCGGGTGTCCACCTTAATACGTGAGACAGTCACTGCGCCATTTCCTTTCCTCAAGGCCATTGATTGATTTACTGAAAACTTTATTTAAAGAATGGCAATTAGGGGTTACAACCAGCGTCGTCGCTTCGGCGGACGCGGTTGTTGCGACCCGCGTCTGTTATTTCAATCTTTCTTCTCGCATCTTTCAACTCTCCTCTGTCTGCACGTGGCAGTGATTGTGGCTCAGCCCGAGCCAGGGGGGCAGGCCCGTGCACTTTCCTTTTCAACCTTCCTACAGTCGCAACAACAACAACAACGGAACCTTGGGTGGTCCGCCTATTCAGGCACCCAATTGGCCTGCGCCGCAGCGTGGGCCCTGAGAACCAGTCCTAGGTGCTGGTCGGGGTCCTCGCTGGGCAGAATGCCCTCCCACTGCTCCAAATTGGGATTCGGAAGTTTGTCTCATAGGAGTGTAGAACTGGCATGCCCACACCATTTGAAAGGCTGTAGCTATTTGTCCACAGTATGGGCACTGGTTTGTAGAGCGATGCGTACCGTTGTTCCTCAAAGCTAATTTTCAATCTTTTCATCCGAAACCGATGAAGATCTGGAGCTTCGAAAGCAAAGCAAAGACGCACTACTGACCTCTTCGCACAATGGAATCCTTAGTCGCGCTTTAAGCTACGTAGCGGTAGTGACAGATGTGCTCTGCATGCGTTTGGCATTGACAGCGTTGTGGCAGAATCGCGGCACTGATGCTGATTGTATTCATGGGCGTTGACAACTATCTAGACTCCGATGATCTTGAGGAAAGGAAGGACGCATAACTGGCTCCCTGAGTCAGTTAACTTCTCAATCCCAGTTTCAGGTACGTAGTGGTGTAGAGAGAGAGGTGTGGGCTGCATGCGTTAGCGCTGACAATGTTTTGGCAGACAATGTGGAGGTGTTGATAAAGTGTTATTAAACTATGTACAGAGAGGGTTTGGGGTCAGACCTTAAGAGTCTGACCCTTACAAATTCAATGAGGGGAGGTGGGTGTCCCTAGTCCGGGACCCCCGTGGCTTCCGCGGCGGCCCGGGCTCGAGCCGCCAGGGATTCTTGGGCCTGGAGGTCGGTGGTGGTGGTGAAAACCTTTAATTGATGAAATAGAGTTTGGGAGCCACAGAGTAGCCTCGTTACATGGTCGGCGTCCCTAGTCCGGGACACCGCATGACAAGGCCCCGACTCTCGCCCGTTTCACCAGAGCCCTTTGGGACTCAAGCGAGGAGCAGTTGAGGAGGGCAGTCTCCCATGCCTCTCTGGAAGGGATAGGGGAAGGGAGCAGGTGGGGATTTTGAGTGCATGCCCACACCATGTAGAAGATATCACAGGTCTCCCCACATTGAGGGCATCGCCCATCCGTGTTAGGATCGTAATGTTTTATGATTGCAGGACAGTGTAGAGTACCTGTCTGCAGGCGCCTTAAAGTTCGCTCCTCCGTCTTACTCAGACTCTTTGCAGGGGCCGGGAAAATGCGGTGGTTGTCGCTATAATGCGTTATTATTTCCCTGAATCGCAGCACCGGCTGGTCAGTCTCCGACCCAGAAGAGCTGGGATGAGGAGCCCGGTGAATAAGCGCTCGGGCAGCCGCGTCAGCGGCCTCATTACCTCGTAAGCCCTGGTGGCCAGGTGCCCAAATGATTCTTTTCGGTGTTGGATCAGTGTTGGAGGTCGGAGCAACGGAGCAAGGAAGTCTCGCAGTCCTCTCGGGTAGGGTGGGGGTGGGGTGGGAAGGAGGGACTTGAGGTGCAAGCCGACACCATGTGATAGGTGTCCACAAACACCTGAGTATGCTTGATTGAAAAGTTTTAGAACTGCAAGGCACACTACCGTGGGGGTGCATAGTCGGAAAAGCCAGCGCTCCTCTGCGTTTCTGAGGCCGTTACAGGGTGTTATGTAGTGGCCGTGCTAATTTTGGTGTACGGAAATCTCAGGGAAACTAATAGCAGGTGCGAGTTCCTCGTCCTGCGCTGGTTGTAAGGGAGGCAATGCCCGGTGAGTGAGCGCGCAGGCGGCGGAATCAGCCGTCTCATTACCCTCAATGCCAACAGCCACATGTCACTGCAGCAATAGGCCACTGCGTGAGTTCACGCTGGTCGTGCAAGCGTGACTTTCGCTTTCATAATCAGGGTTAGCTGAGCGTAGCCGTCGCCAATTTGTATTCACTCCTGTTAAACTAAATGACAGAAGAATTTAAACCCTCAATTACCTGTGGTCAATCCCGGACACCGGGTTGACTCTTCCCGGCCGAAACTGAAACCATTTAAAACAAAAAATCTGCAGAATGAGGATAATTCTACAAGATCAGAAAATCGAACTTCCGTTGTTTTTTTATAATTTTTTTTGTATGATTACAAATGGAATCAATGAGTCTGAGTGGACGCCAATCGCTGAGTTTTGTGATTACTTTGAAAATTCAAATAAATATCAAATACTTTCAAAATATGCTTGTCTCTGCAACTATGCAAACGGAATTCTTTAGTTGGCTGAAGAAAACCACTGGTTCTTTTGAGAGATGCCGTGTGAAAGGCAGGGCGACCAAGCACCCAGGCCCCAGATTTCCAGCCTCGAGCTAACAACATCTAGATAACTGCACTGACAAAAACCTGTAATGCGAAATTCTCAAAATTTTAATCAATGCAGAAGGGTTTCAAGTATGCGTTTGATGAAGGTGCGCCTTGCGGTTGGCGTTCGTATTCTTGACTTCTGCCTTGTGCAGCAGTATCATGCTGCACCCACAACGGCAATTTCTCTGTGATTACTGCTTTGGTCGAGCAATGCGAACCATTTTTGGGTGAGTTGGTCTGGTTTTCAAAGGCTTTCAACTTTCAGCGATGTTGCGCTACCACTCGGCTCTGCATCACCCTGTAGTTTTCCGTTCGCTGCCCGAGAGGTTCAGTGTGTCTGCTTTATGCTTTGTGTTTGGGTCGTCGTTGTCCTAATTAATGATGATGATGATGTCCTCAGGCTTAATGGCACATACCCACGGCGGGGGATTGGCCAGGGTGCATAGCGGATACAAACACACTCATGTACAGGGAATGGAGTATATTTTAAATTTTGGGACGCAGAGCTAGCATTTGTACAAAACAAAAAACTCTGAGAAGGAAAAGTTGTGAATTCACATTCTAGCAGAATAATCTACCAGATCAAACTATATAATCGTGAATAAAATCGCACAGTGGTTTCAGGGCATATCCCTTGGCGCTTTCCCCGAAGGATAGGAGAATCGGAATAGATAGAGGAGGCCCATGCCGAGCCAGGGGGATCTCCAAGTAAATTCTACGGAGAGCAGCGATGACTGCTGCATACTTAGTACCCATTTCATGGCCGCATTTTATCTTCGTTTTTTTTTAGCTCTTCCACTCTGCTCTCCTGTCTTTATCTCCCAAATTCCCCTCCCTACGCAGAGTAGCATGCCAGCGATTTTTAAACGCCGGCTAAATTCTCTGCTCTTCATTAAAGGGTCTCTCTCTCTCTCTCTGCTGCATCTTCTTCATCGGATGATAGGCGGGCCACTCCTGAAACTTCTTCCTTTCTGCACAAAAAGTTCTTGAGCTGAGTGTAGGTATCTTGGGAGGAAGAGAAAAATGTTCATTGTTACATAAAGGCGGAGGAAGAGGCGATATTTACACGAAACAAGCTGTCAAAGGCAACTCAAATACGACTGCGCTGCTTAATCTCCAATGGGGCCCACTGGTCCCAGTGATTCCATTCTCAATCCTAATTATTTCCGAAATATATTTGGTTCAAGTAAATGTGCTGTACGAATGAATTTATTCTGAAGGAGTAACGTGAGGCTTACTTGCACCTTTCCACGTGATTGGAGCCAACCAAAAATGGTTTCCTTTCTTCTTCACGGTGCAAGCAGCAACGTGGCGCAGTGTTAATCAAGTGGAGAAAATTTCGGAGGAAGTGAGGGTGAACTGAGCGCCTATGTGTTTTTACTGCAGCCATAGTACTATCCTCAGTTATATCGAAGTGGTGTTAGATCCATTCCAGACTACCTGTGTATTGAAAAAAAATAAAGATTAACGTAGATTTCCAGCATGTGTAATATGCCTAAATATTCTAGACGTGCAATGAAAAATAAAGATGAAAAAAGTGCCAGAATAATTAATTTCGGAAGCATCCAAACGGCAATAACTTGAAGTGCATATTCTGTAAAAAAAAACTGGATCAAATGGCTTGCCACCAATTATTGCTTCTGAGAAACGGAGTGCATTGCCAGCTCAACATTTCCTTCAACGACGCAGTAAAACAAAGATATGACTAGTCTACGACTTCTGAATTGTAAAAAAAAAAATAAACTCAGATCAAAGCCTTACATTTTACAACAGTTGCACGGGAGGCGTCTCAGTAAAAGTAGAAATGAAAAGAACGGCCATAATGGCGGCGCTTGCTAGGACGGCAGAAAAAATAGTAACGCAGATAAAAGCGCGCGTGCACAGAGAAAGACCGAAAAAATGAAATAATCTCAAGAAGTGTCGTGCGCCTCTCAGTTTTCCATTTGAACGGTGGGATTTTTTTTTCTTTTTTCCTGCGGATATACCTCTCAAATAACCGACAGGCTGCGCCTTTGTGTCGGTGCTGGGTGCGCGAAGGTCAGGACGGCAAAGTAGCTTATTGCCGGACTTGTATCTCAGATGGCCAGCGTGATTTCCCGGCCGCCCTCCGGACCTCTCCTCCTGACTCCGCTCGCGGCGCACTACCAATCTGTCTCGCGAGTACTAGCTACGTATTCGGCTTTCTACTTTCCTTTGTGCTGCCCCTGAGCAGAGGCGAACAAGAAAAGCAGATGAAAGGAAGGTGCGAGACGAAAGAAGGAGAAGAGTTTTTCAAACTCTGAGCGCAGGAAAAGAATATGGCTTGGGGATCATGAAGTCCTGCGCTGTGTTCAGAGTCCAGGCCAAACAGGCCAGCGCCTGCTGACTCGGGAACAGCTGAGTGACGCCTTCGGTTATTGGCAGCCTAGCTTTGCAACGTCTTCACGGATGACGGAACGCCGACGGAGTGTGAGTGACAGTAAAAGCAAGAGCAACGGTAGGAGAAGTAAAACAAAATTAGAGGAGGATGATACGTGATAGCTTTCGCACATGAGTGATCGAAGTTGACACGTACGCCTTGGGTATGTCTTGAAAGCTGTCATAGTTTGCACCCTTCATGAGGCATGCTGTCTCCCTTGTACTTTATCATGAGTTTTTGTTATTTTTCTTCATTTGCGTTTTTGTTAAAGAAAGAAACTTTTGCGCCTCACTTTTTTAATATTTTTGTCATTTTTGTCGCACTTTGAGCAATTCAAGCGCGCCCAGTGCTCTATTCATGAAATGGGGTCCACTAGTTGGGTACTTTCCAATTTTCAATTTTATTCCAAAATAGTTCTTTCTTTCGTTTGGTTTCGTTTATGGGGTTTAAAGTCCCAAAGCGACTAAGGCTATGAGGGATGCCGTAGTGGAGGGCTCCGGAAATTTCGACCACCCAGGGTTCTTAACGTGCACTGACATCGCACAGTACACGGGCCTCTAGAATTTCTCCTTCAAAGAAATGCAACCGCCGCGGCCGGGATCGAACCCGCGTCTTTCGGGTCCGCAGCCGAGCACCACAACCACTGAGCCACCGCGGCAGCCATTTCTTGCTTTCACTTTCAGCACCAAGGTAGCAGGGTGGAGTAATGCGGCTGCTACGTTTTTATATGTAGTGTTGTTTCCGCTCAGTGAGGTTGCTGTGCCGTCTACGGCTCGGTGTACATTTTGCAAGACAACACACTTTCCAGATTGGTATGGCCGATTGCCCTGCTTGTGAAAAAAATCGCTGCGATGAGGCAATCGTGAATCTCCTGAATGAGTGTCCTGCTGCTGCAGCCGAAAGGCATATATGCACTGCGTTGCGCTCTGGATTGCCTCAGTTCTTGTCCTCTCAAAGAAGATAACATTCTGGACCGTGGCCCCAGCAGTTGACTGTCCTCAGGTCCTACAAAGCACTGCTTTGCTACGTGACAGCGACTGACTTCGGTGACAAATTGTGGCTGCGCTCCTCGACCCTTCTCCCTTTCCAATCACTCGTCTCTCTTCCCATGTGCAAGGTAAGCATCCGGAACACCTTTCTGGTTAACATTCCTGCCTTCCCTGCTCCTCTTTATCTCCCTCTCTGAGCGCATAGATTCGGACCTGGTTGGAGAGAAATTCGCGTTCAGGATTACTGCACTAGTACTTATCAAAAGATAGGGCTTCTTGTCAATAGGATACACTTAGGACAATCCTGTGCATATGTAATCTTAACTACTGATTCAAAATGCCTGTATTGTGTGCTCTAGCTCCGCCTTCATTCCTGTACACCTTTGCGGTGCCTCACTTTCTGCTCCAGGTTTGCTAATAGCTTGTTTGCCATTTTGCCCTGCATATCTTATTTTCCTCGGTTTAACCAATTTTTGACGAAGCCGCTCATGACAGTGCCGAAAAGTGCATGCGCTTAAGCGATTTGCGCTTAGCACTTATATGCGAGGGCTGCAATAAGCAAGTCTGTGTGCGGCGAAATGACTTAAAACTAGTTTTTTCTTTCTGCACAGATTACTTTATAGTTAGCGACTACAATAGCCGCAGTACGAGAGCAAACGGAACACAGAATGCTTAAGCGCGAAAAGCGTGGCCACGGCAGAAATAACTGGCAGAATCTATTTCAACAGGCCTTCCCTTAGCGAAAATGATACATTTGGAGTTTACGGCGCCAAATATATATTGTATTTTAAACATATTTCGTGCTCATCAATGCGCTAAAATATTTAGGAAATATATTCATCAAATATCTTCCTCGAAATTCGAAATATATTCCTAAAATCTGGAATATCTCACCTGGAAGCATCCTCGCAGCAATTTTGAAATACGTGAAAAACATATATGTACGGCTTCAGCATGTTGGCATTAAAGTAAATATGACGTTTCATAAATATGATCTTGATTCTTCAAAAGTATACTTGGATTCTAACAAATGGACATTCCTCGGAAACCTATCTTCAGCACTCTTTAAGCTGGGTTAGAACTATCTAGTACACGAATGCGTAGTTCGGGGAACAGTCAAAATATTTTCTTTTCTCTCGCCCTTTTCGTTTGTCGTGACTTGTAGCAGACAAACAACCTCCACCCTACGACTTTACCTGGCTTTGTTTTTATCTTGTTTTCACTGAACTAGAATTAATCACTATTCATGGCAGCTGTAGACAGCACTGAATCACAGAATACTTGCAAAGGCACCTAAACCATACCATCTGACTCGGGAGACAAATCCACCAACCACAAGTTCACGAGAGATATTATACGGATTGTCGTATTGAACGCAGAACATCTTAGGAGCAGCAAAAGCCATTTCTCGTGTCGTTTGTCAAGGAACACTGTGAATAGCGACAATAAATTCAACAAAAGCTAATATTAAAGTCTGAACTTGGAAGCGCTATAACTAGCTTTATCAGAGCAGAACAAATGACATAATGTTACTTTTAGGAGTTCAGTCTTCTTACCATCAGTTAGATGGCTTTGACCTGCTTGTGAAATCGGCGCGGTTTTTCCGTCTCTACCCCGTTTCATAGCACTCAAGGCTGCAGAGGCTGCGGAAGTAGCGCGTCCGGAAGCCATACTACTCCGTCACGTATCCGTTTTTGTCTCGAAACATCAATGATTGTTTGCCAGAATGGAACACTGGGATAAAACTAGCTGCTAGCAATGGAAATCACCGTCTATAGTTGGAGGCACGGAGTGTTTAGGCCCATTGGCTATAACCTTCATTGAGTGGGAACTATTTTTGAAGCGTGGATGGAGTCATAGGGATCCAGCCTACCTGCCACGTATCATACCACGGCCTGTCATTCGTACTTCTCGAAGTCTAGATGACTCGCAGGACGAAAAAGTGGCAAGAGGCTAAACGAAGTTCAGAAGGTTACCAGTCGCATTATGCATTTAAGATCTGTGGCAAAAAAATATGCCTGTGTTCTCTTCGGTTGAATGTGAACTACTTTTTTCGAGCGGACTGCTTTTGCACGAACTGGCGTGCTAGTGTGGCAGCGTTGCGTGCATTGTATGAAACGGACTATAGTTGTGCTTAGCATCTATTTTATTTGTGCGTTTATTTTGTTCTCTTCCAGAGTGCTTCACCAATCGAATGCTAAGGCATCTAGGCCCAGTGAACCTGCTAAATATGCACGTGCATTCGCTCCTCGTGACCATAACGACTGCACGGTATATGACAAGTGGCCTACGTGTTTGGGGCGTATGCCAAGTAGAATCATTTTCCGGCGTGTTTACATAACGATAGCCAAATCTTTCCCTGGGACGGATTTTCTGCCGTGAAGCGTGATAACGCTGTGTGGAGACTGGTCGCACCATAAAGGCAGCATTACAGATGAGACCTTAGGCAAATCCAGCACTTCAAATAGAAGCCTCCAGCTATGCATCCGCACAGATAATGTGGAAGCGGCTGTAGCAAATGTCACGCTCAGTAAGCGGGGTATCAATTATGGAACTTTTGCCGCTGATGTCCTGGATGTCAGCGCTCTGGCTCGCCAGCGACTAAGGCATAATTGATCCTATTTTGCTTCATTGCGGCAGAGACCTACTTAGAGACCAGGGGAAGATAACTTAACCTGGACTAGGACTAAAAGCGGGAAACCGCTACGTTCTCTTGAACGTGGTACAACCTCAGTGTTGAAGTGTTTTTTTTTTCTCCGCTTAGTAGGTCTTCATCTATGATTGGGAGCTTATGACGCTTATGACGGGTCACAAAAACGATAGAACTATCGATTGGAGGTTTCAGGTGACACTACCCTAAAAGGCTAGACTTTTTTGGGTAGTCGCGACTAGAAAAGTAGGCCGTGCTTGTAAGTCAGTCTAACAGCGCGTCCAGAGCAAGCTTTGAGAGGTAATGTTCAGCAAGATAATACTGACCAACAGTGCGATTGTTCTCTTATATTTCCACAAAAATAACTGTTGCCTTGAAAGCACTGATTATTTATTGTGCACACTCAAGTGAGTGCCATCTCACCTTCAAGATAAAGCAGCCGTCTCTAGCCTTCCTAAGCCATGTTGCCTTTACTTGATAAGTGTTGAACTGGAAGCATGTGGCCCAGTGATAAAAGTTGCAGAGGTCTCTCAGTGTAAAGTTCCGTCAGTTAAAGGGAAATTTTTAAAAATGTTCCCGAATATTTACCCCTGTAGCTGTAGTTTAGTTTATGGGGTTTAACGTGCCAAAGCGACTAAGGCTATGAGAGACGCCGTAGTGGAGGGCTCCGGAAATTTGGACCACCTGGGGTTCTTTAACGTGCACTGACATCGCACAGTACACGGGCCTCTAGAATTTCTCCTCCAAAGAAATTCTAGCCGCCGCGGCCGGGATCGAACCCGCGTCTTTCGGGACAGCAGCCGAGCACCGTAACCGCTTAGCCACCGCGGCGGCATCCCTGTAGCTGTAGTAAAGACAATTTCAGCTTGGACTGGGATCGTGCAATATTGCTGATTTCTGCCGGAGTTTCTAGAAGCTCAGGCTAGGGGATGTATAGTGCATTTATACTGCCACGTCTACAATAGCGCCGCGAGTAAGCTTTGGTGAATGCCTTTTCTTGAAAGAATTGGAGCAGCCGGGTGTGGTAACCAGTCATGCGGTGTGGGAAACGGCTTGAGCAACGGTGAAAAACGGGCTTGGCGTACTGCCTTGGCTTCACAGGTCTGGAGAGTGGAACCTTTTCTACCTTGCCGATTCTATTCTCGGTTTCGTAGCCGGCGCAAGACCTCGGCATCGGACTGAGAAGGTGCCGAACGGATGTTCGCTCTTCGATTTGAAAGCATGGCTTCAATTCGGTGCGTTTCTTTTTTTTTTTTTAACGCGTATTGCAACCGATACGTTGGCTGGTTGGTTTATGGGGTTTAACGTCCCAAAGCGACTCCGGCTATCAGAGACGCCGTAGTGGAGGTCTCCGGAAATTTCGACCACCTGGGGTTCTTTAACGTGCACTGACAACGCACAGTACACGGGCCTCTAGAATTTCTCCTCCAAAGAAATTCAACCGCCGCGGCAGGGATCGAACCCGCGTCCTTCGGGTCAGCAGCCGAGCACCATAACCACTGAGCCACCGCGGCGGCGCAACCGATACGTAATCAGTGGATAACGGCGACATATAAAAATACTGCAGGCATCCCTCATAGAGCAACTGCTGAAAAAAAAAACGTTTGCGTTCTGCACCCAAACTGCGCATTTCATCAAAGTCATTCAACCTTGCAGAAATGTCCGTGGCATAGAAAGCAAATGAGCTGTAATGATCGACTAATGAGGCTGATACTTTTTGGAGCTGCCTCGGTGTGAAACAGCTCTTTCATACCACGCAGAAGCTGCAATAGCCTATACGATGCCACTCGATTTCCTCATAGCCTCTGAATGTCTGCTTGCAGTGTTTCAGAAAGGGAGTCCATTAGGTTTCAGCAGGAGGAGACGATTTTTCTGCAGTCTTCGAATATACTTTCCGCACTCCAGGCTCCCCTTGCTCTTGTACGTTATCCCATATGAAGGCTTATTTTGGAGAAAGTGGAAGTGGTCTGGAAGCGGCGATGGTCTTTGGATCTCTGTCTAAGCTCGATTAACTTTGAAGAGGCCCAGCCGATACTTAGGAAAGCAAATATCATGGAAAGTAGCCGGAGAAATGAATTCACGAACAGACCGTCGGAGAAATTCCAGACCATGGGAGCGAAAACCATCTATTAGAAAGCTCGGTCATAGAGAAGCCGGGCATTTTTGCCATTCTCTAATTTCGTCTAGCTCACAAGAACCACTATCGACCTGTGCTGTGTAGCTTAAACCACCGCTTTTCTTCAACGGGGAGACGGAAAAAAACGCAGTATAAAACGGGCACTATTTATTTATTTATTTATTTATTTATTTATTTATTTATTTATTTATTTATTTATTTATTTATTTATTTATTTATTTATTTATTTATTTATTTATTTATTTATTTATTTATTTATTTATTTATTTATTTATTTATTTATTTATTTATTTATTTATTTATTTATTTATTTATCTCGAGTGACGTTCGTTGTTGCATTGAAAGTGGGAAATTTGAGTTCCAAACATTTCGACGGGATCGAGGACACAACAGATGTAAACAACAACTTTGAAAATTCCGGACAGAGAGAGGCACCAAGAAATAAAATGCGGAATCTGAAAGCTTGCCGATATTGCTCATGAGCATGGAATGGAACAACTGCCCCGCAGAGTGTCACAAGGGCAGCTGCCAACAAGTTCGCCTGATCAAAAGAGAGAATCCTTAGAGACTGGGGAACCGGTAATTCAAAACTAGCGTGAATTTCAATTTTGATAGTTTCACTACGCTAAGAGGATTAATCACACTGAAAAAGGAGAAAGAAAGCACTATTCACCAGCATATTGTGCATATTGTAAGAGGGAAGTGTCCAAGTGCGCAACTTCACGTGAACATATTTTCGAACTGTAGAAAACTTGAACTTCCCGTTGTCAGTTTCCTTTCACTTCGCGCAGGCGTCCAATTACAGTCGGCAAAATTTCACAGGCGATCCAGTGCAGTGGAACTGATGTTAATTTTCGTGCAGACAAAAATCAAAGAACGTATAAATTACCTGCCAATCTTTCATGATACTTCATCTATTTTGCAAGGAAGGTTGCTTGGAAAGATTTCCTGTGATGAACGGCGTCATATTCTATAGAAGATATCCCATGTCGGCCGTGCTGAGTAAGCGTGTCGCAAGAAGTTCGAACGTTACCGTGTACCTATGTATGCCGTAGCCATTCCTGCGAAGTTGAGACTGGACTGGGCTGTCCAGGAAATGCCTCGTCTGTGATTGCATAATCGAGACATGCTGTGTAGTGAAGGCTGCAGTCGGGTGTGCGGTACAGATATTGCTGTGATCGCACTACCCTCAGGTGAAGGGCTCTTTATCTCGACAGTTAGTTTGGACTGTCTTTGAGCAGTTGCAAATACAGCGATCTCTCAGTCTCTTTCTCATTTCGGGAGTCAGCGTCCGCTCAGTCGCAGGTCACCGGCAAAGAAGGGAAGGCGCATTTTCAGTTGCTTCGTTTGTGATAATAAATTCCGGACCCAGTGTTTATTGTACTTCGCCGAAAGAATTTTTTTAATATTCTCAATTTGGCCTACGCTATAGCAGAAAGCTTATGCTCATAGCATATATGCCCACCAAGAGTCCTATGTATTCCCTGAAGCAGAGTGTCTGCCCATACCTATAAAGTGCTTGTAGTTCAATAAACTAATAGGTTGTCAGTAGTTCTTTTTGAGGTGTGCCTATGCACGGGAACGTTTTTTCTATGTTGCGCTGGACTGTGTTCCATGTTAAAGACATTACGCCTCGAAACTAGTTTAAAACACTTACGTAAAATTTATACTCTTCAGTGTTAAGAAAAATAAAGTGCATTCTGTCTTGATCGTATGCTTTGTTGCAATCACCTGACACGACAATGGCGCTTTGCGTTTGTTTCGCATTTTGAGTCAGTAGGCATAAAGAGACACTTTCATGCAGCAGCCGTGCCAATTGTGACTCATTGCCTTCGCACGAGGCTAAATTCGTGGACACTGGAGATTATGCCGCGTTTTGCGATAGAAACTGCAGTTATGGAGAACCTATCAGGAGTAGTGGATCATAGTGAACTGATTAGTTCTGAGTATGAATGATGACAAGTCTTTAGTCCGGCAAGCACACGAGTTTAGAGCATTAGGCGCATTATGGCCTTCTTTTTGGTCGTGCAACGTGATTATTTGGCGCAAACATAAACGGTAACCTTTAGTTCTGCATTAATACAGCGGGGAACAGAGAACGGGAACAGAGACCTAAAACTCGCAGTTGTAATTCAGCATGCCGATGGTCACATCATTATCAAGTACCCATGGTGTTACAGTGATGTCATCTTTGACAGCAGGAGGCACTTGACATTGGCAGACAGCCAAGTTTCTGCGCGACACGTAGTACACGTCGTAGACTCTGGCCGCGAAAATGTCTAGCTCCATTCATTGTTCCAGCAGGACGTCAGGAAAATACAAGACAAAAAGAGCAAAAATGAAACAGTATACAGCACATGCGCTTCTGCAAACTGGCTAACGAACAAACCATACATGAAGATTATTTACGAAAACTGCAAAGTACTATAAAAATCGAGCCCGCTTTGTTTAATGTCCTTTCAAATAACGCACATAAATTCAGCCGTGAAAACATGAACTCATTGTGTATCCCTAACCCAAATTAATGAAGCGCGCACTACCGTTATCGCAGTTCCTTATTTCTAATAACAAGCTGAAACCGTTTTCGCTACTGCAGACCCTATATAATTAATCTAGTTGCTGCGGAGGGCTTTCGCATAACACGAAACACGCCCCATGAAGTAGATTTTGCTCATTACCCTTTTTCCAGCAGGAGGAAGTGCAATTAATTCTTTCCTTCTTTTTGAAATGCGCGATCTTCCTTGATGGACTGGATAGTCTCAAGTCGTGGGCGCACATGGCGCAGTCTTACGCTTACAAAGCTAAGGCAACTGAAACTAAAAAGTTTTGCAGTATTTAATTCTCACCAAAAACTTACGAGCCCGGCCGGCTCTGTTCACTATGTCTGCAACTTTTAAATCTTTCTGCAGGGATGTTTATACGTAAAAACAGTGAGATAACTCGATCATACTCATTGATTGGAATTTTTTGCACTGGTGACGACAACTGAGTGAATTAGAAACGTAGAAACGTCAAACGTTGATAACTTTTTTCCTGCAAAGTTGGGCTACCATGTGAGCAAGAAAGAGAGGAATTCTTGCAAACCCCAGATTCAGACCGCTTTCCATTTCAATCATTTTGCGTAAAGCGCCCAGGGCAACG
The DNA here is from genome assembly GCF_055824585.1 of Amblyomma mixtum. Taxonomy (NCBI): domain Eukaryota; kingdom Metazoa; phylum Arthropoda; class Arachnida; order Ixodida; family Ixodidae; genus Amblyomma; species Amblyomma mixtum. The sequence goes on along the minus strand of NC_143012.1, from coordinate 209,870,510 downwards.
TGGGCGCTAATAACTTTGGGTATGTCATTGTTTATTATTCTACGACCACTTCATTTTGTCACCAACGAAACTTGTTTAAACGCTTTGGTTTCATTTTTTAAAAACTCGGTTATCTTCAGTACACGTTACATTTGGGTGAAAGGAATAAGAAGTGCTTAAAGCAAGCCTAATCTGCACAGTGAGCGCAATAATAGCAGCATTCTCCTGCAAAACTTAAAGTAAAATTTATACTGACAAAAACCACGCACAAAAAAAGGACAACTAAACAAATTCGCTTCTGGTAGTAGGAATTTCAAACAGGGCCAATAAAAGCTTTCACGCAGCAAGCATTGATTTCGCATATCATCAGAACAAAAAAAAAGTTTAATTTTTCATCCTGCTCCTAATATAAGGGGCTAAAGAAAGTAGACAAGACATGGGCGCCGTCTTTGAAAGGGAACAGTTTGCCAGTACTGGAACGTCCCCTAATAAGATTTTTAGCGCACAATTTTAGGTTTCGTTCTTTTTGGAGAAGGTCATCGAACGCAAATGAAAATTGTTCTTAACATAGTCGATACGAACGCTTTCTTTTTAAATTTGCTGATAATGCCCACTAACTTTTCAGTTTTCTGATGCTCCCCTTGCTGCGCGGGAGGGTTGCAAGCTTTTAAAAGTTAACGGCCGCTCTTACCATAGGCCGTGGGTGGAGCGTAAATGGCCTGTTAGCGGATATACTGCTCTGGGCAACATAGCATTGTGACACTTGAGAAGACTGTCCCCACAGCACGCTGTCAATTAGAAGCGAGGCCAGAAGGTACGCCTAATTATTTAGCGAGAGTCTCAGCTTCCAATGTAAAGTCGTCCTCAGCTGAAAGTCGATACGCGTTCCGTGTGCAATGCATTCTCGGGGTTTCCGTCTCCTAGTGGCTGTGAGTACACTTTAACATCTGAGTGAAGACTTGCGCCTGAAAGCAATACATCAATATAAGGGCTCCATAATGAGGAGCCTTTGTACTGATGGCATTGTCGACTCTTTTCTTCTTTTTGCAGAAAACATCTTGCAGCCTTATGAGCACAAGAAACCTTATGAACACAGAACTTAAGAAGCCAGCTTCATGCGCTTATGAATAAACTAATGAAGTAAATGCACGGATATCACGTTTGTATATACCGCGAAGTTCGTACCGAAGCCATGTCAATACATTCTTTAGCAGAATCCCAGAGTGGAGTACACAGATCAAGGCAGAAATAATTGCTATTACGTCTACGTTCACAGATACGCCGGCTTCAGCGAAGGCCTTGTGAAGTTAAATTATGCTGATTTGCTCTGTGCAGGCCCGCGCACATTTGTGCGTGTGTGAGAAAGAACCTGCTGGCGCCAAATCGCACAGTCCTCCGTTACTCACGATGTCCTTGAGAAGAAATCGCAGAATCACTTTCCTGTGTGTCACATGCAACTTCAGTTTCCTTTTCATGTTTCCTGGAACTTCCCACGCATTTATGTTGTTGATGAAAAAAAACTGGAAGCCCAAAAAATATGATGTTCTCTTTGCAGACGTCAAAGAATTGAAGAGGCTAGTAACCCTAACCGGAAATTCCAAAGCCCATTCTTCTTCACACCAAAGGAAGAAGAAATAGCAAGCCGTCAGTGAATACGCAAATTTTGTAATCAGTTATAGCAATACTCTTATTAAAGTACGGTCTTCTCGGGAATCAGCTTAACGCGTGAGCAATGGAAAGCTAAGACGAATGAATCAGTTCTCACCGAGCAAGAAAAATTAATCCTTACAATGGAACACTCAAAGAAGGTACGGCAACAAAATAAATTCGCAAGTTCTTCACGTCGTTATCCCATTGCTCTGCCACTTAGGTAGAAGATGAATAGCGAGAATACGTTTTCAGCAACCGCGCTTCCGAGCGCAGCGAAGCGGTCATAAGTGAAGCGTTCTTTTCTTTGTTTTTCTTTCCTCACGCAATCACTACATTCGCCTTTCGGGCAAGTTATTGACCGCTAGCGCTATCAGAGCTTCCTCATCATTTCAAATTCTACAGAGCTACCGCCGCAGCACAGCAGATAAAAGAGAATACTCGGCGCACAAGACCATTTTTCATCATATTCAGATTCTCAGTTCGTTCTTGTCGTAGCCCACACCGGATGCCTCACTCGTTACAGGCTGAGTGTAGGAACGCATGAAGGAAAAAGCCACAAGAAACATCCGGTGTAATAAGACTGAGAGTTATATGAGCGTGAGGCGACGAAGGTCTTTGAATAGAAGATATTTTTATCTCCAATGCTTGTGGTTGCATCGCTTTTGTCTTGAAAGCCTGTGGTATCTCGCATGTGGTTCACGTTTACTTCAAAAGCATGTGATTGCAGGTAAGCTTTCAAAACCCCAAAATGTATTCTTGTGACAGTTATCAACGTATTTGATTGGATTCGTTAAAACCAGTGCCAAATAAAATCAATAATAAACCTGCGCAGAATTATTTCGAATTTTGTACGAAGCGAGTGAATGCCATGACAGCGCCCATACTAAAACGCACAAGTGTCTTATGAACTGAAAGAAATAGAGTTCATTTCTGTAACATATGGGATGAAGATAACAAAAATTACCATTTTCCTAAGTTACCAGTATCACCTCCAGAAACAGACATGTGTTAAGCCTCGGCGACTCAAGACTCGACCTTCCAGAAATATTCCCCCCACCAATCACCCGCCTCCACTTTCCAGAATGTCGCCACCCTCCAAAAGTTCACGCAGCAGTGGAAGCAGGCAATGAAACCAAACTCAAAGGCACAGTGGAAAAACGATCAATTCAAAAGCAAAATGTGCAGCCTCCTCCACTAACACAGAATATTCGCATCACATCCTAAGATCGCACGCCAGTTTTTAAATAGCTAGAAGCCATCAAGTAACGTGATTGTGACTTTGACATAATACGTTTCTGCTACTGCAATTGCTCTAGGTAACAAACAACAGAAAGGTACACTAAAGAGCGGACGCATTGCCTCTACTAGGCGCATCTATAAGAGGCTAGCAGCGAGTACGGTGTCTCAACCTTGGCTTGATTGTATAGTGGTGGCAGACGGGTCTTCTGAGAAACGCTTTCTACATAAGCACACAAATGACACTTCTAATTTTGCTACGCACTGTGGCCTTAGGCATGTGTGCGCAAGATGTCTGCGCACTGGCCCGTTAAGGTTGAGGTGGTAGTCAGTCACACCTCAAGAAATTCAGGTTTGGCTCCGTGGGCGACAACCCATTGGGCAGTGTCTGAGTGCTCGTTTGTGCACGCCAGAGGAGTAATCCTTGTTCCCTCCTGACTTATTTGAGTGAGAAGGTACGCGATCAATTGGAATAATGTTTTGCTTTGAGTGGACGGCGCTCCTCCTTATGTAGCATCGGATTTCGCTCGCTGAGGTATCCTGCTTATCGGCTGGTTACCGGTTAGGGTGGCGAAGAGGGGGCTTCCTCTACTCCTTTCGCTGGAGGGTTCCCGGGATCGATCTCTGTATGCTTGCCATATAACTGCCCTGATCTCGTTACCTATTCATCGAAGTGAATTTTCAGCATCACCAGCCTACGTTCACTGAAAGATCAAAGCTTTTCCTATATGCACCTAATTAATTGTTTCCTGTGTGAGCTGCGGCCACCTTGTTGTCGCAAGCTTCCTGGTCTCATTCGGCCGCTCTGAAAGTGAATGGAAAGCATCTGAACAAACATGAGACACCCACGCAGAGTCGAGGTTTTGATAAAGAATCTTGAACGAGAGCTTTTCGGAGCAAATGATGGTGCATTATTTTTCTTCACTTCGGCGGCCTTTTCACCTCGTTTCCCTTACCCAGGGCTTGTCACACGAGGGAACTATTCTATTACTACTACTGTGCATCTTCTCTTTTCTCCTTCCATTCTAGTGCCGCCAGTACTACGACCAACACCACCATTACTACTTCTTGTATTAGTAGCACTGCTCCTAGCAACCACTACTACTACTACTAACTACCTTTACTATTACTACTCCTACCACTACTAGTTACCAGTACAGCTACTAATTACTACTACTACTACCACTACCACTACAACTACTACTGCTACTGCTACTACTCTGCGCATCAACTCAGCCTGCATGCCGGCGGGGCTGCACAGGAACCACCGGGCCATCTCACCTAAGTGCGTCAATTCTGCAAGCGTGTGTGTTGTGAGTTTTTTATTTTACCGTGCCTATGTTTTTGTTACCAGTGTGAGACGCTCCTGTCTCGTGTACTGTACCCTGAGAAGTCACGAAATGAGCATCAAGCAGTGGCAAAAATGCTCTAGAAAATTTCAGAGGACACCGGAGTTATGAGAAAGCTGTAGAGGCGCTTTCATTCGATTAAATGACTCAGGCAGACCAATTATCGAAAAGCCATTTTAAGGCTAATCCCACATGTATATAAACTCCACTACCCCCTCCGCCACCATCAGTTTTCGGCAAGCACCAACGCCACAAATTACTGTCGCGTTACTAACCACATTCGACGAAGCTAGCTCAGCATTTCACTTCTCTTTTCTCGTTTTATAAGCATGCCTATTTTTCTTCTAAAATTTTGATATTTAAACTTTTCTGTGTTTATTTAAATAAAACATATTTTTCTTTGCCTTATGTCACGCTTTCGCATGAATGCTTTCATTCGCCAGAATGCGGACGGCTGTAGCTCTTCCTTAAAAAGAAAACAGAACTCACTTGTAGCGCTCGCTTTTAAGCGGATATGGCGCAGATCGTTGAAAGCGAGGACAAGACGGCGTGACACACTTTATTCTGCGGCGCATTTTTCACCGCTCACCAAAATCTCGCCAACCGGAAAGAGGGAATGTTAGCCCTCGTCACTGTAAGTGCCGTAAGCTTTTCCATCTTGAAGATGATGTGTAGCATGTTCGCATTGAGCTAAACGACTGCATATATCATGTAAAGCACAGTGGCGCTTCATTTGCTCTCTTGTATCGACAGTTTTGTAAGCGTTATCCATGAATACGATCTGCATCTGTATTTCTCTCCAGTTCAAAGTGTGCGGCGTATCTTCCTTTGAAAAGAGAGCATTTACACCAATCTGCAAAAAGACATCGTGTGCACCAATTGGACCTAGAAGGTCAATGCTCTATGTGGGGAGTTTCAGAGATTCAGTGAAAAATGGACAGACGCCGCACGCAACGATTCTTGCACCCATAATGGCGTGCCGATTTAGTTGGAAGTTTTTCTCAATTGCTGCCTTGCCGATCTAATGAATAGCTGGGTAGGCTGCTCTAAGGAAATATTGATTGCGAATGATTTGCAATAACAAAACTAAGAAGGAATGAATGGTACGTACATTTGCGGTTGAAAACTGTCGTCTCTGTCGTTATGATGCGGTAACTCGACGTGCGCTAAGATGTCCTCTCGTGCCTTTAGGTAAGAGAAGAATTCGCGAAGCATGAAACTAAGATTCTTAGTAGCTGTTTTGCTTGTCATGCAATAGCTCCCACTTGGTAGTTTGCATAGCGATGCTTAGCAGATAAGATAACTTCTAAAGAATTGACGAGAAAGTGAGGATTCATAGCATCTTTACAAACCCCATGAGAGCAAGAATTCGATAAACGCTCTTCCAGATTACCAGGAAAAGGGAAAAATAAATATGACGGAACTGCCTCAAAAAATTAATTCCGACAAGCGCACCTGATGCAAAATACTGAACCATTCGCCTTCTTCCGCCGTGGTAATAAAATGTGTACCTTTGTACCCACCTGACATGTGAACTTTTGCACATATCTGAAAACGCATTGTAGATCGCTTTATTTAACGCATAAGATGTGCTAGTGGGCTAGTGTAGTTCCTCAGGCGCCCGCAACAACACCATATATCTTTAAGGCGTGTCGAATAATGTGGCGCTTGAAAGGGGCAGACTTTAAAGACAACTTCCAGCTAACAGGCGACCTCATTTGTGTATGTGTGTGTATATATACTCACACACATGTATATATTGTTACGTGCTTAGCACGCACGGGGGTTAATTCACAGAGGGGATCGGTCGAAGCAGGATGGAAGCAGGACGCCTACCAGCGTCCTTCAGCTCTTTCTCTTCCTTTCTCTCTGCTGGTCAGTCCTTCATCTTCTGCTTCTTCCGTCGAGGTTCTGTGGAAGCACGTGACAATATATATATAAATATATATCACGTGGCATGTGTTGAAGATGCTCCGTTCATTCCTTCGGTCATGTTGCTCGCCAACACGCCAGACAGCATGTGGTTTCAATTTTTCCCTCTTTACTTGGAATAAGACTGGATGTTTTATAATCACACAAAAAATAATGTGTAGAGCATCGGCACCTTTCTCGATTACGACAAGATAGTCGATGAGCTACTGTGAATATAGCTTGTATTTCAACGCAGTGTACATTATTCGAATCAGGCCTTTAGTGTTAAATCTATTGGTGTCCATGATGTAACGCACTAATTCAAAGATATCAATTGCTCCATCGTATTTCAGCAAAGATTGCAATGTTCCTTTTCCATGCTCAGAGCCTCCGGCACTAGGCTTTAAGACTCTGTGCCGCCACTTGCGACCAGGCTGAATTGGAATGATTGTAGGCACACGGGGCTTTTTCTACGTTTTCTAGATCGTCTCAGATGCTTTGGCCGCCTTGTTGCGGGGGTTCGTCGTCAGTTTTAAACTGAGTGAGAGTTAGTTCTTCTGAGGGCACACTTTCTCCAATAAACATTTTTCATTGGAAGACTTTAGTTGTGTTCTTGCGGCCCGACGGCCGTCATCACCTCATTAAAATATAAAATAAAATTTATGTCAGTGAATGCATTCAACTTCATGCATTCAATGCACTGAGCTTGAGTGTTCAATTCCACGACAACTTTGGCATTATCGCACTCCCCAGTTGCAAATTTGATTTATGTCCACGAACAAAACGTACGAACAGTGAGGGAGCGCAAGAGAATAAGAGGAAAGGGAAGGAACTTAACAATGAGCTGTGTCTACCCGGCACCGCGAGAGAGAAAATAGGGAATGTAAAAGGGGAGGAGGGAAGGGGTGCGGAACAAAGTCACAATTGGCTTCTGTCGCATAAGCATGACGCCCTCATGTAACTAAACAGTGTTTTGTAGGCTTTTGCGGGCGGTCCATTGCTGTGGCCTCGTTCCGAGGATTTTACTCTTCGTCACAGGGCGAGGATATATGCTGTCAAGATAACGGCACAGACTATGCCATCTAGTGTTGAAAACAAGGCAATCCAAGAGTAGACGTTCGACGTTCTCTTCAGAGCCACATGTGTTACGAGCGCGGCTGCCGGCCGTCCGAACGGAGGAGCGCTGCATCGTAAAAAGAACACTGAGCCATAGATGGCACAGACCAACCGAAACTATTCATTCGTCGCCATGATCTACGCCTGAGTGGATGACGGTCACCACAGGGATGTTGATCATGGGCAGTCGCAGAGATGCAGTCGCCGATGTGTTGCCAGTCACACACAAAAAATAAATAATGTAAAGCAAATTTCTTCACAAAAAAATTCTCCGTGCGCTGAACTATGTAGTTTCAATATCAGGCTTTCTACCGAATGTATCCGCTTGGCGCCGATTGACAAAAATAATTTCATGCCTCATCTGGCTCTTGGCGTCGAAATTGGTTAGTTTTTCTCGAAACCTTTTTTTCCCTCCTCTGAGAGCATGGGGTCACCCAGCATTCGTTTTAGCAGCATTATATTGCACTCCATCCCCCTTAAGGAGGCGCTTGTTGGCATTTGCAAGATCATTTATAGAAACACATTTAATCTTTCCCTTCCCCAATCTGTGTCATGGTGCATCTTTCCTGCTTTTCCGAGAGGTAAAGCTGAATAAATTGCCCTTGCAGCATTTACTTCGAGGTCATTCACCATCATGCCAATATAGTAGAGCATTAGGAGCGCATGGCAACTTGGCGGGCTGCAACGTTTGGCTGGTGAGCGCGTAGTTACGGATTTGCGCTAGTAGCATTTAATCTCGCGTCGTGTTTGGGCACTTTGTATCTTTTTCCTTAAATAAGTTTAGGGCCCTAGATTTTTTACATGCTCTAGCCAAGCGTTGCAGCTGAGAAACCGAGCGAGGGGCCGGCGCATTAGCATAATTTACTGCCCTCCCCCGCTCGCCGGTCTTTGCAATGCTTCGAGGACATTCATTTGAATCAGTGTTGCCGAGAATAGCGGTGTCGCCAGAAAGATGTCGTACAAGGGAGCAAAGAACTGTATACAAGCGTCGCTATTGCAGAGCCATGGGCAGTGAAAGCAGCACCTTTTATTTTTATTTTTGAATTTCCTCTATACCCTTCTTTTCCGCAATATGTGGCTGGCCTCTTTTTTTACTGAGTTTCCCTTGATGGTCATCTCGGCAAAGATGGCTGGGAAGGCACGTATAGACCTTGAAATAAAAAGAAAGAAAAAGAAAAAGAAAGATATATACAAGGACATAGCTGATACATCATGTCCGGCTTCCACTAAGATTGTTTCGCCGCCGTGCGCTCACGTGTGTGTTTGTGTGGGGAGGGGTGAAGGGGAGGGGGAGGGATAAGTGAGTCGGTGGGTGGGTGGGAGCGGGGGCGGTCGGGCGGGTGGACAAACACACAGTACTTTCCCGTTATGGCCTACGTAATTAAGTTATTTCGCTGCTAGCGTGCCCTTTAATATTGCGGTCGGTATGAATGGGAACATGGAAGCGCGTGAAAAATAGCCTCGAGCCGCACCTGCGGCGATAGGCGGGCCACAGAAAGAAAGAAATAAAGAAGAAAGAAAGAAAGGAAGAAAGAGAGAAAGAAAGAAAGAAAGGAAGAAAGAAAGAGAGAGAAAGGGAGGAAGAAAGGAAGAGAGAAAGAAAGGAAGAGAGAAAGAAAGAAAGAAAGAAGGAAAGAAAGAAAGAAACAAAGAAAGAAAGAAAGAAAGAAAGAAAGGAAGAAAGAAAGGAAGAAAAAGAGAAAGAAAGGAAGAAAGAAAGAAGGAAAGGAAGAAAGAAGGAAAGAAAGAAAGAAAGGAAGACAGAAAGAAAGAAATAAAGAAGGAAAGTGAGAAATAAAGAAGGAAAGAAAGAAAGAAAGAAGGAAGGAAAGAAAGAAAGAAAAAAGAGAGAAAGAAAGGAAGAAAGGAAGGAAGGAAGAAAGAAAGAAAGAAGGAAAGGAAGAAAGAAAGAAAGAAAGAAGGAAAGAAAGAAAGGAAGACAGAAAGAAAGAAATAAAGAAGGAAAGTGAGAAATAAAGAAGGAAGGAAAGAAAGAAAGAAAGAAAGAAAGAAGGAAAGAAAGAAAGAAAGAAAGAAAGAAAGAAAGAAAGAAAGAAAGAAAGAAAGAAAAAAGAGAGAAAGAAAGGAAGAAAGGAAGGAAGAAAGAAAGAAAGATGGAAAGGAAGGAAGAAAGAAAGAAAGAAAGAAAGAAAGAAAGAAAGAAAGAAAGGAAGAAAGAAAGAAAGATAGAAAGAAAGAAAGAAAGGAAGAAGGAAAGAAAGAAAGGAAGACAGAAAGAAAGAAAGAAACAAAGAAAGAAAGAAAGAAAGGAAAGAAGAAAGGAAGAAAGAAAGAAAGAAAGAAAGAAAGGAAGGAAGAAAGAAAGAAAGAAAGAAAGAAGGAAAGAAAGAAAGAAAGAAAGGAAGAAAGAAAGGAAGAAATGAAGAAAGGAAGAAAGAAAGAAAGAAAGAAAGAAGGAAAGAAAGAGGAAAAGGCATTTCTTCAGCACCTCGCAATGATAACGCTAGGTGGCACGCAATTATCACAATGCTCCCGAGTGTACTGCAAAAATATTGCGGCTTTTTATGTCTTCGTTTCGTTTTTCTTGCGCGCAGCATCCTTCCGTCTCGCCTTACATTTGTAGTGATACCTGCGTAATAGCATTGACTTCCATTGCAAAAGACTTCGAAGTAAAGCGCCACGGAGGGGTGGGGGAGGGGGGGATCGGCAACGGGCTAGGCAGCGGGAAGGTATCGCTTAAAATGGTTTGAAAGCTGTCCTCCCCGCATGCATTACATTCCTCTTACTACTAACGTCAGTTCGTTGTCCGCATTACGCGGATTCCCTTGCACGCGAAAACAGGATATAGCCCGCCTTTAGAATTGGCATCCTAAAGCGCGGTGAAGCCTATTACAGGTAAAAAGGGGGTTCAGATAACTTGCTTCCTGTTTTATTGCGAAAGCAATACTACTCGCACTTTCAAGCATTCGCGTGACCCGGCCGCAGTTACGTTTGACCTTTAGTGGAGTGAATATGGGCGACCAACTCGCTCCTTCAGATATCCCGGCTGCAGTTACGCCGCGCCGCGCACCTGTGGCGCTACTGCCGCTGTGACGTCATACCAGCTGTAGATTATGTTTTCTTTCTCTCAGTCGCAGCAACAACAAATACAAAATATAAAAAAAATTACCGAAGACGCTTTGAGTCGTCGCGCAGCGGAGGCCGGTAGCCACGCGTGACCTGTAGACGCGGCGTACTGCGTTCCTTCAGTTGGAGGCGCTACGCTTTTGCTTTCGCAGCCTACCCGGCTTAACCAAAGCTAAGCCCCCGCCAATTTTTAAGACTACAACCAACACTACGAGGATTTGACCAGCGCATTGTTATAGAGAGTCCTTTTGACCACATCAGCATATGCGTATTTAAATGCTGTATTTGTAACTGGTAAATAACTCTTCGGTTATTATCTTTAGCGAAATGTTTTGAATGCTGAAGTGGTTGAACTAGTTCGCATATACACGTTTAGGTTGTTCTCTTCATAGTAACTGCAGCACGGCTCTTTCTCTATGTGTGTGTGTGTGTGGGGGGGGGGGGGGGGAGGGCTAAAACAAATCTCACAAGATTTAAACGCTGTCAAGTTAATATATGAATATATGTTCGTGCGTCACGATGTTAACACCCTCAAACGTGCCCCAACGAAAAGCAGACGGCCTACTGCACTTAGAAAGTTTCCACAAAAACATCGAACCTACACCGTTCTCACTTCGCGTGGAGCGCATGCCGAGTACTCCGGCTCGGTAGACGAGCGTCTTAAACACTGAGCCACCGCGTCGGGTATAATTTTGCATTGTAACAGTATGGCTGCGCTTGGGTGGATGCTAATCAGTAATCACTCCTTTACTAAGGTTGCACAAAGCCGCTACTAATGAGCAGGTCATCTGCAGCAGCAATAGTTTCGCAATCATCCCGGGCACCTCATTTCGTTAGAATAATAATACTGCTGAAGAAACACGATCGCGCAATCGGAGTTTTAAGGAATCGTGCAGATATCTGTTTAGACTTAAAGGTGAACTGAAGAGGTTTTAGAATTCGACGAGCTGAAATGGGATGAATTCCTGACACTTACCGGCACAATATGCACGGTAAATTTGGCTAGCATTCGAGATGGTGCTGCAATCACTGATTGAAACAGTGACTGCTTTCAGGCCTCTTTACAGACCGCAGAACCTTGTGGGGAGAGCATGATGCCATCATCTTCGGTGCCAGTGCATTTCCAATGCAGAAACGCTTGCTTTAAAGGAACAAAGCCAACGCTACCGAAGCTAAAGCCCGTGATGAGTTGCTTGTCAGCATCCAATGGCGCATTGAAGAGTGTGCGCAAGGCAGCCGAAATTCAAATCTCATCCTGCGTGACCTCCCCACCGAGGTTCTCTGCCCCTCTTGGATGCTGTGAGGAGAAGCCTGAGTTTTAATCATTGATTGCACCATCGATTTAAATGCTAGCACAAAAGAGCGTGGCGTGCATTGCATTTATCCCAAAAAAGCGGCTCAGCTCCTTTCACACTAATAGAATCTTGTGCTTTGTGCATCTTCATAATCAAGTGCATATAAATGAAATTGGACGTATGCGCGCTCGGCCACTCTGCACATCTGCGGCATTGCTATAGACCAGAATACAACACTCTCGCACTGTGTATAGTGACAGCTGGCTGAGGCCTCCGGTTCACGCCACGAACCCACACCGGTTGACGGCGCATATCCAGTGTAGTAACCACAACACCGACTCGGTGAAACCGTCTGCCAATGCAGCTGTTCGGCCACGCAAGAAGGGCAAGTGCAGCCCGAAGCTACCGGGTTGGTTTTCTTTGTTTACACATTAGCAGTATCGATCTATGGGGTCCCGCTAAAATAGCGCGGTGCCTTGTAGTTTGACCGATATAAGGCAACGAATTTGGTCGAGTGAGGCGATCCGACACGACTCTGGAATTGCGTGATATCGCGGCTACACACGTTCGCAATTCATGGCTCGCAACAAGCCAGAATTGGAATGCTTAAGATAGATGCTCGACTAAACCATATCGGAGCTGCTATCAGTACACATATTCTTATTGCCGCGCAAAGAGCAGGCATGCAAATGAACAGATCCAAGCAATTCTGGCGGCTTTATGGAAACCTGCTTCATCGTTTCGAGGACTCCTAACAATACATGTTTTGACAAAATCGCATGAGAATTTCTTGCACTCAGCGCAGGCAGTTGCCCGGCGACGGTCAAAGGGTCTTCAAAACCCATCGCCAGTGAACACAGCGGCTTCGCTGAAAGTCGCAGGATAATTAACTTCAATTACGGCATTGTGCACCGCTTACGCGGTGTCATTTAGCCGCTCCTCCCGTATGCGCCCTGTGTCGTGTCGCCTCACGTGGCAGCCCAAATGTCCGCGTTCAGCAGATGGCGCCACAGCGCTATCAAAATGGCGACACTAAAATTTCTTTCATGTTCTGGTCTATAGTGTAGCTGTATGCTTTGTAACCAAACGCCGCACTTATTTCACCCTTGCATGAGCCGTGTTGTAATGCTTAACCTAACACGTGTGCTGCGCCGAGACTGCATGGCTTGTTCAAGCGAATATCTCATGATACGCGGCTTCCACACGGTTACCTTAGAACACACGCCATTGAGATCCAGCTAATCATGGTTGAGCAATTTGGTTATAAAGTCTAAACCTCTACTGCAGCGCAAAACGCAATCTGTTAGCCGGGAGTCCCTGCTTTTTCCATACCACGCTGACGTAACGTGATACCACCTTTCGGACGCTAACAACTCCGTAACACGGGATAATCCTCGGGCACATTTCCGAAGGCGGAGTTGCTTAATGGAAAGCGTACCACCGTGCCGCGCCTGCTTTCTTTTCCGTCGCTAGCGCTGCGGAACGTAGTCTGCCGCGGCGCTTTTATCGTGCTGGAGCAGACCCGAGTTTATGCCTCAGAGGAGAGAACAGAAAAAAGAAAATGATTCGACCGGGACGCGAGGAGCTGAAAGCATGCTTTCCTGCAGCGCCTAGTTCTTTGCTTTGGGGAGTGGGAGCCCATGGGGACGATTGAACTGAAAATGTTAAAAAAATAACGGTCTGCCAGTCCCTTCTGGCGTGAGCATATACTTTTTGGGAAGAGGGCACTCCGGAGTTCTTCCGAACACTGTGGGCCTGTTTCTGTAGCTGGACTTTCTTTGCTCCGCTTCGAATTAAATGTTTGCTGCTGTTCCTACTACGGGAGGGCGTGTGACGCCTTTCTGTTGCTTCTTCGCTGTTTTTATCGGCATTCTTTTGTTATAGGCCACAGCCTAATAACTGTTAAATGAGAGTAATGAATCAGGTTGCGCTATTCAGGTAGCGCTATTGAGGTAGCTCTATTTAGATCTCATCTGTGACGGCGTATAGAAGGTGCCGCTAAAGAGCGGTAGACGAAAGCCACGAAAACTATGGATTTGAACAGTATCAGATGCCTTGCCCTGACACAGTGAGGGATGTATTAGTCCTTTGTAATATCCTCGAAAACGGGCCTCAAGGGGTATCCCGAATTAATAGGTAAATTAATACTCTCGACCTCCAGCATGAAAGCGCCAACCACATTGGCTTTAACATGATTTTCCGTGCTTCATATACCTCGGTGACCTCTCTTACATGCCTGCGCTCATATGACCTCCTTATTTTCATGTGCGGAGGCCTAAAGAATTAGAATTAAATGAGCCTCACTTGAAGGGCCTTTTGATATAAACAAAATTTTAGTCCGATTCTTTCTCTCCCATTCAGAACGCACTTGTAGCCTTACCGACTGAGTTTAAATTTATTGTATTTGCGCGCACTTCAAGTTTCAGTTAGGAAAACATTTTGGAAGCCTCTACACTACTACTTTGGCGTCGGATCTACGTTTTCGCAGAAGTGTGTCAGTTTTCCTTCTCAAAGATTCAGAGTTGCTTGAAGCTGCGCAGCTTCCGAAACTTTGCAGCGCCATGCATTCGCTTGAGAAACTGTGAGGGTTAGATCAGGATCAGATTGGAAGGACTACACATTAGGCCTGCATCCTCAGCAGTTGCAGTACATATTGTCAAGCGTTCTTTTCTTAGTCCTAGTCTTATAGCAGCCAAACGGCAATCGTGTTTAGTGCAGTGATGTGTCTTTTTATCATTGCTTTTCGTGTACAACTAAAACAATCTCACAATGCCGTAGTGTTGGGCTAAACTGATCCACACATTTTTCAAAAACAGATGCATATATATAGACTTTCAGATTGCAATGCCCACAAACGTTTTCCTAAACTAAAGGCTTTCTCAATGCCAAAAATTCAAGACAAGCGTTTCTAATTCTCTCGACTGCCACCACATCGTGTATGGCTTTAAAGCTTCAAAAATAGGAATGATGGCATCATCCGTGACGTAAAAAGAAAGAAAAAGACAGTAACGGTTGCACAATGGAACGTGCTGATCCGCTCGGCTTGGCGGAACTGGCAGGGCGCTGTCCCGAATTCCCGGCAAAGTCCTTTTAAAAAGCTTAAGCATCTGATGCGCGTTCATTGCTGTGCTATTATTCCGTGATAGCCACTGTATTGTAAAAACCAAAACTGCGCTTTCAGGGCGTGAGTTTGAACATAACATGCATGTACGCAATTTCCGCAATTTCTGGAGTCGACCGCCCTTTCAAGCAGCCGCCTGGCACATTGTCCGCATTTCGGGAACCCATCATAAGGCTGCTGTTTTTCCCTTATTGATTTTTGCATCGGCGCCATTCTGGAGGTTTTGCTCTGCTATGTCTTTTTCCAGTTCTACTATAAAACTGAAGGTTAGCTATAGACTCAAACAAATTTGTTGCTGAAAAACAAAAGACGTAAAGAGCCACCTCCTAGCGGCAGATAAACACAGTTAAACGCTTTACTCCGCAAAGGAACAAAGTTCTCAGTATTGAAAGCATAGGCTGCTTTTGGCCGCTTAATTTTCCCGCGAAATGACCAACCAGCTTCGTATCAATTTTTTCCAGAATTCACAGCAAGAGAAATACAAAGAGAAACCCCATTCAGCTGTCGTAGCCTGCTGTGCCTGCTTTCATTATACTGACTCTGCAATGTCTTCAAAGAGAGTGGTGCACAAAATCAGGTGCGTACCTCCCAGTTTGTCCGTATGCGAACTTAACAAAGGGACGAGGATTGTTCATGACATTAATTTAAATATATAAAAAATAAGCTGCTTTTTTTTCCTGTCACGAGAAGGCTTGCATTTTCAGAGAAACAAAGCTTAAATAAAAATTCAGGGACGACGAGAAATAGACTGCAAAGCCAGCGAAGAGGACAAAGTTTGTCAATAGGTCTGTCCTCCCTGATTTTCGGAAAGTGCCAGAACTTTTTATCCTACATTGACAATGCCTCCGGTATATGGTTCTGTGGAATAACGTCAACTTTACCCGTCATAAAGTATAATCACTCATAAAACCCAAAATCACCCGCGTCCTTCTAGACAGAAGAAAATGTGTATTTGAGATGAAATTTATAGGAAAAAGAGGGCAAATTTTGTCTCCTGTAGTTCTCCTTTGAATGTTACTCTGCACATCCTCCACACTATGCAATGCTAAACGAGTGCTCTTTCTAAACAAAGTGCAGACACGTGGTCATGAAAACAAACGTAAGCACCGCAAATGTTCTAGTACGCACACAAACTGCCATGAATGAATATTATAAATATTGTTGTGATGCGCACGTGTCGCTAATCAGTGATTTCTTGAAATACTTCGGAGCGAAAGGTATAGTAAATGGAGCCCAATCCATCCTTATTTCGCAGTTCGTTAATATTAGATAAAAAAGAAAAGATGGCATTTCCAGCGCGACGTCTGAAAACACTGCATGGCAGATTGCTTTGTTTTGTAATACTGCCCAAGAGTACAGCTTTCAACCTTGATGTTATTTTGTATTGTTTGTTAACCCGTATACGAACTGCACACGTACTATTTATCTTCATTTCGTGCTGTTTTACTACGTTCTCTAATCTCGTAATAGCTTTTCGGTATCATTTCACTGCAATCATATTCCAAAACCGATACGCGGAAACACTCTTGCAGCGTCTACTGATCAGCAACGTTTTTTATATTTCATACTTAGGCATTTCCGCCTCGCGGTGTAGTTCGATAAAGCTCACATATTAAAAGAAGATTGTGAAACACGAAACATCAGTCGGTATACATAGCCGCAAAAGAATAACCCTAGGCATATGTGAGTTCTACGAGAGGCTACCTCTCATGTTCCTCCAAGCCGGGCGGCTGTTCTGAGAATCGCCCAGAGGTTAGATAGGTTGGACACGTATTAATTTACCGCTTCAATAAAGCTGACACACAAAAAAATTCTATTTTTCACCGCATCTTCGAAAACCTGCAAAGAAACAGCGCAGACTGCGAAGGTACTGCACGCTCCGCAGCACAAAAATAAAGCATTTACAGTCCGATAACACATCCTTCGGCGCTACTCCAAAATTAATACCCTGGTGTTTTAATAAAGGTAGACAGTCGATACTGCAAAGCTTATTTCCTAACTGCCAACCAAATTCTTTTCACTGAGAATAGTGTCGACTATAGACATAAACTGGCATAACTGACTATCACCTTGGCAGTGTTTTCTACAATATTCGGCTACTGAGCACGAGTGCGCCATATGAGATCCCGCCTTCCTACTAGCTCATTATGAATTGTAGCGCCAAGAGAACAGGACGGACGGAGAAAACAGGGCTACTAACTTTAACCAACTTTCTATATGTCCGTTATAACGTGATCCCTACAGCCTTTTTCCCCACCACCGTGGCAGTCTCTCATACGGCGATGGGCTGGTCACGACGACGCTGATTGGAATCCCGCCTTTGTACTTTCTTTCTCGCTACGGCCGTGGCAGCATTTTCTACGTCGTTTGAGGACGCATAATTAAATCCTGAGTTCGGTGGCGGCATTTGTTTGTAAGTGAAAAGCATCAGGCTCTCCGTGTTCTGTGCGGCGCAGTGCCATTTAAATGAATCGTATGCAGTGAAAATTAAAGCGAATGTTCCCACTGCGGAAACTCGAAAATCCTTCCTTCACACCGTGCTCCGTCCCTTCACTCACGGCGCTTTGGGTATCTGCACCTTGAGTGAGACAACCACTGCGTCTTTCATTTTGCTTGTTTAACGTCTCTCCCCTTCGCAACTGCCAGGTTTAGTTACGCAAACACACTCGTACACTGGGTTTCCTCGCCAATTACGGCTATCCCCGTAAACCAAACTCAAAACGAGGGCAGCACTGCGCTTGCAGAGGGTAGAAAAAGAAACGGCGTCCTTAACTGATGTTGGTTGCATCTTTTATGCCCCACCTTATGATATCAGCCTAGATACCCCGATTTAGCAAGGAAAAATAAGGCGTAGCATCCCAAAAAGGGTGCGAGAATCCAATTCCCAATACAAGACAAAACGAAAACCGTGGGCAAACACCATGCCTCACAAGCGTCCTTTCCTCGATAAGCAAGCTATGCATGAGCGAATTCCGCGTTTCAGTAGCGATTTGCCCACTACAACTTGCACAGGTAGGGTCGACTCTCCATCGCTTCGATAAATAATTGAAAGTCTCCCTTTTTTCCTCCTTGGTCTGTTCTTGCTTTATCTGACGCCTACTATCGTCTCACATCTTCTTTCTATACCTCTGTAGTAGTACAAGTAACAGGAAGATTACGGTGGCGCAAAGCGTCGAAAGGTTGAAAACCTTGAAAACGACAAAACAGGAGGAAGGATGCAGAAAGGAACTAGGCTTCCTCTACTGCTTCCTCCGAAAGTAGGTCATTCACTGCACAGCAGAAGGCAAGGAAAAATCAGAGGTTATCTTCGTCGGTAGTTAGGAGCCGCTTCAGATATCCTTTGGTTCTAAGAACAAACCTCGGAAGAAAGGCCATATAAACCCTAAAGTGCCGTCAGGCCCGCCGTCAGAAGTGTTTACAGCGTCAAAATGCAGTGTCCAGTACTTCACCAGCGGCGCGCTGGTCGTGCGGAAAAGTGGACTCTATTTTTGGCAGTGTGCCCGCTTCTCAGGGGGCGCTGTCCGAGCAGCGTAATGGGGAAGTGCACTTGAGCAGACACTTGCGTCTTACAACGAATCTCGAGATGGCCCGAAGAATGCTGCGAAAGGGTCCACGGGCGGCTACGAAGTACTTGAGCACGCTCGTCCGCTACTCTTCCCACCTGGTCGGAGTTTGAGGACCTTCCCGGAGAGCTTCGGAAGCCAAGGTGCTCTCTTGGCGATAATGGCCTATTACGCCGAAGAACTTTCCTCGCCTGCAGGAATTCACGTGGCCGGGGATGTTCGTCACACGCCTTCTCAGCGTCGGTCAACTTGAAAGTTACCACTCAAGGAATTAACTTCGCGAAAGTCTGTGGCAGGGTAGCCATCAAAACTCGCAAAGTGCTTTTGATGGCAATTACAGCAAAGTTAGCTAGCATCTTTCCTCACCGCTCCATGGTGGCATTTTCTGGACAGTTAAACTATCGACGTAGCTTAAAGACGACTTTTAGAAAGTTACAATATATAGGTTGAAAAAGCCAAAGGCTGAAAATCAATCTCGGCTTTAGCGGGTGAATTTATTACAATCAGCATCTGGTTGAGAAAAAACATTTTACTGAGGAGAACAACAGAAGCCAATATGGCAGTAACGAACAACTGTAGCAGTTATCTTGGTGTGTTAATAATGCACTCACAGTTGAAAATTCATGCCTGGTACTTAAAGTGAGTTAATTTTTGCAACTGGAGCCTTTATAAAAGCGGACAATAAAGGGACGGGTTCAGTGACGTCCTGAAAGTTTTACCTAAGGACATTATACCAGTCTTCTTGTGTATCTGACAGCGGTACATGGCGGTGAAAGATAAAGTTAGCGAGCTATCATTCTATATCCTTTATCGAGACTGCATGAGCTGTAAGCATGCTTTAGGAGTTGCTGCATCATAAATCTTACTTTGAAGCGTTAAATATTTCTATAAATAGCTTGTTGTGCAGATCATTGCTGAGCTTCAGAAGACATAGGTGTTGGTGATTCGTTGTATAGAAATTTGTTGTTTCAGTATGTTTTCAAAATCCAACAAAACTGTCGCCATGTTCCCTAACCTAGTGCTTTCAAGCAAGCAAAATAGGAGAAAACTATTCACTGACGGACTGCTCATTTCAATCATTCCCATCGGACGCCAACATGGTGAATCAAATAAGCTTATAAGATTGCAGAACAAAAGCGCATGCCGGTGCACGGACTTGAAGAAAGCAGAAACGAAATCCTTGTGAACGCTGTCTCTCCATTCGTTCGTTGTACGCTTCGATTATCTTGTCACGAAGCCTAGATCTGAAAGGCTGACATTGGAATTTTTCTGCGCTTCTTTTTTAGAGGGCACCAAACGTGTCCAGGTATCGGCATCCTTGATCCTTTTCCCGAGTTATACGGTGAACCACTGGCATGTCTGAATTCAATTCAATGTTTATTTCCCAGAAAGTGCCTGGAGGGTCTCCTTGGCTAAAAGCTGCTGATGCAGCTTGACTAAGACCAAGAAGACCGTTATATTGCAGTATCAGTAACATCATAATAAATTTAAAACAGAGATGTTACCTCTAATTTGCAATAGTAAATAAAAGTTATATATATGATTCTGAGCACTGAAGTTATAGCAGGTGAACAACATAAGTGAAACATACGTCAGACAAGTCCCTCCTACCATCTCTATCCACCACCACCTGGCTCGACTGGCTTGGCGCTGAAGGGGAAGAAGAACAGCGGCTTCTGGTTGCCCAGGCGGTCGACATGCTCGGCCTATAAATTATGATCGAATAAAGGTCTTTTACTAGTACTACTACTACGTCAGAAAACACAGTTCAAGAACATGGCACAACAATGTGAAATCAATTAGTCCAAATGAAATACAGGAACAGAAAGGAAGAAAAAAGAAAACATAATAAAGTGTAAGAAAACAAAACTTTTGTCAGAACATAGCAATTACAAAAAAAGAGACCTCAAACCTCTTGTACTGAACATTAAAGTGCGTGTATTTTCGTTTAGTATAAGTTTTGTAATATTTTGTAATGACCAGTTTAATTTGACCGTGACGTCAATTGTGAAAACAGCAATAGTACGCAGGGAAGTAAACGGCTAATCACTGACAAAGTAGGTCTGGTCGTGGTACTATCACTAGCCATCCTCCGGCTTAGTCGCACCACCCTGCACCGATTCGTCGCACGAACGCTGCCCAGTTTGTTTAAAGAAATTGTAATAGAGCCAGAAAGCTTGCCAGGCGTCTGAAAAGCGTTGCCGTGCTTCGTCATTGTCCTCGCCGGCACCGATCCGCCAAGGTGACCCGGACGTGGGACGCGCGTGTGCAAGAGCAGTCATGGGCTTCTTCATTTGACGACCAACATAGCATCTAATCCCGCGGCCTAAGTCACTGGGAGCAGGAGCCAATACCAGAGGACCAAATGAATGGAAAATGAAACGTTTTTTTTTATAAAACATGGCCCCAGGTTGGCAGTCAGTCCCATTGAGTTGGCTCTATTTGGGCGAGGAAGAAAAGGTCCGGCACAGCTGCGAGTGTCGCTTTCTCTACCACGGGGAAGGGCTCTAACTCTGCCATTATTTTTTCTTCCTAGGTTTATCTCCTAGGTTTCGCCAAACTTACAACATAGAGGGCTCGTTCATGGCAGGCTGGATAACTACTTACCTACATGAACTGCGTTTCGTTGAACGGCGCCGAAGCAACTGAAGCCCTCAGGCACCAAACACAAAGCAAAGAGTGCTGTGGGCACAGCTTAAGCATAACTTGTATTATTATGCTTGATATTTTCTGCACAATAAACGTTGGCCACTGGCTCTCTTTCAAAGCTCTGCGCTCTCTGGAGAGCTGGAATGCCGGCGACACAACAGGAATACCATGATTCTTTCAAACAGCGCAAAAGACAGGGACACAGATAGAAAAGACACACACAGGAATACCACGTGCACAGATGACAGTTTAGTTTTTAGTGCTAAAGCACTACTTGACGAGGTCTAACCGGCTCACAGAGTTTATGTGAAGATTGACCTTGAAAGTGACCTTGGCACAACCAAGCATAGCTACAGCTCATGCAGAAATAAATATTGCCCGACTGGGCTTGGAACCCACCGTAGGTTAGCTTCGCTGGCCACTGCACGATGGCACTAGGCTATCGCCGCAGCCGATCACGTCTCGTGCTTAACTGCAACACACTCTAGCCCTGTGCACTGCACATCGCAGCCTTCATCAACTTCCATCTGCGGCGCGAACAGATCAAATCAGCTTATAACATCGGTTAGAGCTTAACCTCAGTCTCACAGCGTCACCAGACATGCCGACGACCCAGCAAAGCAAACCCATGTTCCAACCAGGCTAAACAAATACTTCCGGACGTCTAGTTAGTTTCGCTACGTTAAAACCGTACCATACAATTTTCTTTTGCGCTTGCCTGCTTCTCGCTACCGTATCGTGTAAAGAGCACTCCATAGAGCTGTGCAGTTTGCAATCAGTATGCACAAGCAGCACACTAATTACACGCTTACAAACTTGTTACACGGGGACGCCTAATTATCCTGATTGCCTCCACACGAACGCAGACATGTCATTCCCAGAGTGTTTCATGCTCAAGTAACGCGTTCATTGTAAACACCCACCTCCATGTACACCCCAGTTGTGCTCTGGAGAACACCACCCGAAACAGTCCGCAGCAGCAAAGCTCAGTTTACTAACCTGAACTGCTGTCAGGCAGCCACAAATATCGATTATACGTGAACATCGGCCTTCGGCAACAGAGTTATTTTTGTCGATGGCCGACGCTTCTACTTTTTTTGTGGGATAAACAGCGGTCGCTCTGTGATGCCTTCGAGTAGCATTTCTTTTACATTTTGACTTCCATGAAAAGTAGAACACAAAGATAACACGAGAGCGAGCCTTCGCAACAAAAGGAGTAATAAAAAAATGAGGAAGGCTGCCTTTCTGTTGAGCACACCTCATCGGGTCGCGGCGAGGAGACGCGTTCACTGTTGATCCGCTAAATCTCTCTCTCTCTCTCTCTCTAACTGTTCTTTTTTCCGTGTGGTGTAATTACTTCCGAGCGCCCGCATCACCAACCGGCGCTGCGTGTTTACACTCGACGAGCTCCTAACTCGATCCTAACGCGTCATCTCATCAGCGCGCGTACAGCAAAAATTCTTTCCTTTTTTTCTCCCCCATTCGCCGGACGTGCAAACGAAATACCTTGGCAGTCTTCAAGCTGTCACGGGTCTGCCGGGCGTTGATGGTGAGGCAGTTTGCACATACAGAGAAGTGAATTTCTTTTGTCGTCCCACATCTGCTGCTCTAGGGAACAATTTTCTTACAGCTTTGTGCTTCGGCTATGAAGAAAAAGTGAGCATCAGTTAGAGAATTTTAGCATAGCGGAGGTGCACAAGCGTAGAGGTACACCAGGTTGCCAGACCCCTGCAGAGCACGTGGTTTAGCTAGCGTGCGGCAAGGTGGGGCGCACACATTAACAGCACAGCAGCAATTCTGTAATTTAGTACGCCTAGCTAATTGGTCTTGGCAATGATCAAAAAAATATCATTTATAGATCTTATGATCTTATATCTGATACAATGATGGCCGTAATTTTGTTTCTTTCAGTACTATAGCAGGCAAAAGAAGGAGACCCCTACGACTTCCGAGCTCGAACGATATTTGATATGAACAAAGCATTTGGTTTTGAGACCGACCTAGGTCGCATGTGCTTGCAGTATTTATTATCCGCCATATTTGATTAACTTCATACAACGAGTTGCGCGGCCGGTCATCTATACTAAGCGTGATTTTTTCAAAACATTAACATTTTCGCTTTAAAAAAACTCTTTGGTATACGTCGTTGTGGCCTGTGCCGGTGGATCGTGCATCGCACATCAAGGCGGATGTTATTTAGGTGATACAACTAAATGGTTTGGTTTATGGCTTTTAAGGTCCCAAAGCGACTAAGGCTATGGGAGACGCCGTAGTGGAGGGCTTCGGAAATTTCGACCACCTGGGGTTCTTTAACTTGCACTGACATCGCTACATTACACGGGCCTCTAGAATTTCTCCTCCAAAGAAATTCAAACGCCGCGGCAGGGATCGAACCCGCGTCTTTTGGGTCAGCAGCCGAGCACCATAATCAAATAATTAAACGACTGCTTACGTAAATCATCTAATAAGCTTTTTATTTTTGATTTTAGGGAGGCGGCAAGATTATTTTCAAAACTCAAGGCCGTCAGCAGTGAAGGTGAGCCCAGTTTTTTTAATTTTCTGTGTGGACAATGTGGCTCGAAATATCGAACGCCAAAATTATTCTTTTAAAAACTTGTTAGGTTGGCTTTCCCGCATTGCATATAAATAAAACGGTGACGCTGCGTGCAGCATCTCCGCTGACATCACGTTAACTCCTTGTAGCTTTAAAAAATTACACAAACGGCGCCTGTATCTGCTGCATTAGAAATATAAGTGACACAATCTTACATGTGGGCAACGCGGGAAAGCCAGCTCAACGAGCTTTCAAGGGCAAAATTTTGAAGTTCGATATTTCGAACCACTTTTCTAATGAAAAAATCATAAAAGCTAGGCTAACCTGCGACTGTGGTGGCCGTCAAGTTCGCAATGTAATCTTGCCCCAGGAAATATAGCCTAAAAGGTTTGTAATGTAATTTCAATTTTTAACCCTCTAATTACTGAGCACAATTATATGCATAAGTACACCTTGCTGTACAATCCACCGATACATTCGACACCGACATATCTTAAGTGGATTTTAAAATAAGAACCTGTAGTCAAAAAAAATCACTGTACATATGCAAGCAGTGCCTTGGAGTGCCTAGAGAGTTGCTGTGCGTCGATCTCGGCTCGATAGCGCAGCGTGTGCCGCCATTACCTCCGTGGAGAGTTTGGCGAAAAAACGAGGGGCTTCAACTTACGCGAGCGCGTCTAGTGTGGAGAACCTGCTCTTAGCTTCTCACAGCCGGCGTCAGCATTTGCTCTTGCATTGTCCTACTGGAGAGAAGTGCACCTTCGTCCCTGTTATTGATGAAGGAAGCCTGTCTGTACATATGCATTGATGAAGGAAGCCTGTCTGTTTTCCTTGCAGCAAAGGTAATCTTGCCTCAGAGTCGTCCGGCACAACAGCGCATATATTTTCTCTTTTTTGGTCCGTGGTGCGCGTAATTCATGTACTTGCCCCGTGCCTGATCTCGCTGCCTTCACGAAGCACCGGCGCGGAGCGCATAATTTCACTCGCGCCATAGTGGCTGCGAAGTCTGCACAGTGCGCAGCAGCTTTTACGCATCGGATCTGTTCTGAGAAAAGAATAAAGCTTGTAGCACAGATCCAAGAAACAATAAAATCAAAGCGCGAAAATGCGAAGCAGAGAAGAACTCGTGGAAGGATGACAGCACTCTACTCCTAAGAAGGAAACAAGATTATAGCCGTAAGAACAGCGGCAACCTAGGCAGACTATTAGCTTTTTACGAAGAAATGTCGAGACGTTGCCCTGTGTAGACACCCCGCACTAAGAAGACACATAGACTGTACCATGCATTCCAACTTATGCTCGAGTTTCAGCACCTCCACTTATGATAAAACATTTAACCACTCGTGTGCCATCTTGCTGTAAACCTGCCGCCATTTTTTATATCTTTGAGGTAGTCAGCAGGTCCGGAATTTCGAAGCTGGACAATTTTTGGAGAGTTTTGTGTCTTGTCTGATGCAGAAACTGTGCTGAGATGAATGTAATGTGTTTTCATCTGCCTCTAATAATCTGTATTACTCTGGTGTGCAGTGATGTCTGTAGTCACTGTGCTTGCAGAAGCTGTCTGTATGCAAACATAATACTCGCAGGTTTAAAAAATTGGCAGTCTCTTCAGTAACCGCTGCTAGGTGTCCATGCGAAAATATCTTTAGTTTGAGTATTTGCAGGTCAGCAAGCATGTAATTTAAAACGGACCTCAGTTCCGTTTCGAACATGGCAAATATGGCTTCATCCGCTGCATGGCTTCATCCGCTACGTGGCTTCATCCGCTGCTTGAGTATCTATGTACTTCGCACGTGCAAACGCACACACAGCACTCACAAAATACGCGCGCAAACACAGAGAACCCAATGCTTTTAGTGAACTTCTCAAAAATAAGCTTGATCCAAAATGATGTTCGCCATAAAGTCTCGGGGACGTTTGGGAAGAATTTAAGAGATTTAGAGCCTACACATCTCAAAAACATATAATCTGCTTGTGTGGCGCAAATCAACACACATCGAAAAGTCTCCCACGTAGAGCCGTCTCACTTCAACATCGCATGCTGTCTATCTCTTCTGCCCTCTCCTCGTCAGCATGTGCACGTTAAAGAAACCCAGATGATCGAAATTTACGGAGCCCTCCACTATGGCGTCCCTTATAGCCTGACCCTCTTTGGGACTTAGTGAAGAGGAAGAGGAAAGGCGGGGAGGTTAAATGGTAGATGAAACCAGTTTTCTGCCCCACACTGGGGCAAAGGGATGTGCAGATATAAAGGGGAGGGAGGAAAGGAAGAGATGAGAGAAAGTACAAGGCGAAAAGGCTTAGGCATAGTCACAGCCTGTCGTGCAGGCCAGACACTCTTAAGAACCGCAGGAGGGCCTCGCAGGCCCTCACCGCCGATGATCTCCGCGGCCATTGTGTCAAGGAATCTGGAACGCCGTTAGCGGGCGCGAAGCGGTGGGTTCCCGCGCAAGGCGGAGAAAATGTCTTGCAGAACTGTGCGCTGGACATTCACAAAGAATGCTTTGGGACATAAACCCCCATAAACCATAGACCAAACCTTATGTGCTTTAGTAGTGCTGATTGCCGGCTCTCAAGAGAGAGTTTCTTAAAATGCTTGCATGACAGTCTATCGGCCTGAGGCCGTCTCCTTCAAGGACCGTCTTCGCCTTCAAAATTCCTCTCTCTCGCTTTTCAGGAAACAGTTCCCGAGTAGAACTCATCTTGCATTTTACCAACACCCTCTCCTAAGAACAACTGATAAAAGCCACCCAAGCTTCTTCCTCTCTTTCTTCTCGCTCTTTCATTATACTTCTTCGTCACACCCTTTTTATTTTTAAACAGCACTCTGGAAACTAAATAGGAACCACTACTCAGAAGAGATAAAGATTCTTTCATAACTTACACCTATGGGAACGCCTTAATTGAAACAGCAGACTTAAGGAACTGAGATAGTTCTAACGCGTTTAATGTGAGCTTCAGGTATTTGCGGAAAAGTTTAGGCGGTGGAGCGAGCAGTTAGGCCAAGAATTAGGGCAGTTTTGAGAAGGGATTTGACAAGAACTGGGTCAGGAAAGTTAGACAATGGTTTTTAGCGTTACAATAAGCGATTCTGGATTTGATTCAGGCTGAAGCCACCGCGTTGCGTGTGGGCAAAATTTATCTTTGGCTATTGTTTTTGCTCGATGTTGATGATGTTGCAATTTAATTTCGCAAGGGCAAATTTTTGGTCACACAGCACCAGGGCTTTGGTGTTCGGCAGTCTCGAGGTTGGATGGAAGACCAATTCTACAATCTTTTCCCCCCAGAGAAGCCAAGATCCATGCCAGGAACATACCATCCACTAAGGCATAGTGCGTTTTAAAACTGCTCGGGATATTTTCTTTTTTACAACCCTTAGCTCGTTTCCACACACAGTTTTCCAATGATTTTTTTTATTATTTTCCCAGTTCTGTTCGTGGACAGTGATAACATCTATGCTTTGAATGTTTTTCCTCGCTTCTCTCAGACATGCTGCTCATTAACATTGCTTTTTCTTTAACTAAACAAAGGAGCATTATCTATTTTACAGATTTTCGCAGTGACCAAGCAATTAAGGACATTTGACAGAAGTAGGAGATGAACAGGTTAGGTTTGGTTATTGAGGTTTAACGTCCCAAAGCAACTCTGGCTATGAGGGACGGCGTAGTGAAGGGCTCCGGAAATTTCGACCACCTGGGGCTTTTTAATGTGCACTGACATCGCACAGTACCCGGGCCTCTAGAATTTCGCCGCCATCGAAATTCGGCCGCCGCGGCCGGGATCGTACCCGCGTCTTTCGGGTCAGCAGCCGAGCGCCGTAACCACTGAGCCACCGAGGCGGGAAGGAGTTGAACAAAGGGGCCGACAATAGCAATGTGATAGGAATGGTGACGAAAATAAGTCGCTCAATACACTGCAAAAAAAACGAAAATATTCAGTTATTACTTACTACCAATTATTTACTCTGAATGCTCTCGAGAAAGCCGTGGTCTGTTGCTCACGGCAAAACATGATTTGTGTTTTGCACATCTCTCTGTGAATTATGTATAGTGCATGGTATGAGAACGAAAATTCATGGATTATGTTATTTTTATTGCTACTACTAGTGTTAGGGCGCTCTCAATGGTTAGCAGCACCTGAGTTGAAATGTAACGAAGAAAAGAAACGAAGTTCTGTTGTTCTAGAAGGAACAGACGGAAAAAAGCGTTTGTGTGGCATCCATTAATACATCTAAAAGTATTAAGTCCTTTTAAGAACTGACGCAAAACTGCCACACTTAATCTCTGATGGTGAACCATATATACTCTACAATACAAGATTATTTTGCGTTCTTTTCAACAAGTGGGACAATTGCTGATATACTCTAATATACAAGAATATTTTGCGTTTTTTTCAACAAGTGGGACAATTGCTGCTGGTTTCCAACCTAGGACATATGTTTGGTGCAGATGAGGAAGACACTGAGAAAACTAACTTTCTTTTAATTTTGCATTTTCAACAACCCAGAAAAGTAAACACGGAAACAAAAAACCTCGATAAAATGTCTTGCGAAAAAGTGATATCAAGGCAGGAGAAAAAAATACCGATGTCGCCATGGAAAAAAAAAGCACAACTTCGTACATATGCACCCGGAAGAAATCCCACGGCTAGAACGAGTTAACTGGCAGCGGGTAAAACGGAACTCTAGGTTCGAGCCTTCTCCGAAAAACCCGCGGAAATAAACGATCGCGAGAGAGACGCCACTAAATCTTCGCTGTCCCTTAGACTGCCACAGTTCATGCCGGGCTTCTGTTTCGCTGGTGCCGATTGCGTCTCGAGGCTTGGCCATCGTGAGAACGCGTCCAGGTGTTCTAGAGCCGCACGGAATGCTGTGGAAAGCAAGAGTACGCCATTAAAGTCACTTTTAATGGGAGGCACGCGATACCAAGTCTGAGCAATGTACAGGAAATGGATGTCGAAGTTCGCGTTCGTCAATAAGAGGGTGAAAAAATAGTTCACTATATGCGCACATCCCTGAAGCAGCTGATTCTTCTTTTTAATAACAGTTCCCCTCATATAGCTGCTAAAATAGTGCTACGATAACGGATGGAGCTCTAGCAGACCACTCTATAATGGGTTACTTCTTCATATACGAAGAGCCCGCAGGGTGCACTTTGCAATAAAACAGTCACAAAGCTGCGCCATTACTTTCGACGCAAGGCCGCTAGTCTTAAAAATTATTCGCAGCATATTATCGTTGCCATTTTGTTAGTATAGTCGCCATATAGAGCAGTATGCATACATGTATACAAATATGCATACCCTTGAGGTTTAGAAGGCCGAACTTTAAATGCGACCAATTTTTTGCGCTCTGCAGGAGATATTATCGCTTTAATAAGTGGCGTTAAAGGTCATCGAGCAAAGCAAATAAACAAAAATAAGCGCTGAACAACAGGCAGTTCTATTTTCAAAAATGTTTTCTTTGGAAAGTGAGGCAGAAATTGCAGGATAAACGCCGTAACTCTAACTGGTACATGCGGATAGATTGTCGTTCCGCAGATACAACAAAAGAGCTTCACCTTATTTAAAGAATCACGTTGATTTATAAGACCCTTCACAGCCTTAAAATGCGGCAGCAACGTTATGTTGCAGTATTTGTTCCTGCAACGCCCTTACCCCTATCCCCACCCTCACAGGCTTCCTTTTAAGGGTTGCCTAATAAAAGTTTTTTTCCTCCTCCTCCCTGTGGATATATTTCCCATTTACACCTTTTACATGTTAACTACTCTGAGAATACAACGGAAGGCAATGCACTGGATAGATTATATGCTAGTCCAATTATATGCTACAGAAGTCAGCACTCGCGCTGTGCCCTTCAACTTAAAAATCAACAGCAGAGGCGACGATACAAATCCAGCTACTTTCTCCTTTGTCATTCTTTGTTTTCTGCCTGCTATGCGCGCAACTTTAGAAATAACATGCGCGAAGACAACAAAACAAAGAAATTAGCTGAGGTTTAGTTCTGGTTAAACCGGACAAGTTGCGTAAGCAAGCAGCAACTGTTTTGCCCGAGGCGAACGCGCGTATTTATTCCCCGTTTCCCTCCCGCTTCCTCTCTCCCCTCTCCACATTCCAACACATGCGTCGAGAGCGCGCGACTAGGTGCGCGGCAGTGGCGGAGGCCCAGCGACGGTCCTGCCGCCTGGTGGAGCGCGGCTGAAATGGTTGCTATGGCAACGGGGCTCCATCTGCTTGACTTCTGTCAACGCCGGGAGCCACGCGACGGCTCTAAACCTGGCGCAGTATTGCTTACGCAATAAAAGGCGTTTAACATTCATACTGGAAAAAACTTCGCCACACGGGATTGCGACACGCATAATTACCACCAAGGCAGCCCAGGGAGTGCGAGAGGTCGCTATAGTGATGTGCACCTGGACTAGCCAACTTTCTGTGAGCCTAAATCGTCTAAATTTACAATTCTAGGAAGTCGACGTAACATCTCAGTGTACAGCTCCCAGCTATAGAGAAACGCTCCAGACAACGAGGTGCGCACTGCGTTCGGAGTGTAAAGATATCCAACACGTATGATGTTCGGCCGTTCGTTCATATTCCTGCGTTTTCTCAGAGCAAGAAATTCAAAGAACATAGGTATTTGGAAATGCACCCACCCGTTCACGTTCCGCAAATTTCTTTGAGGAGCAACGGCTTCTATTTGTAGAGAGCGTAAGCGGGGCAACTGCAAATGCAAGCCATGTTTGTTTGCCGCTACGTGACATGGCCTCACAAGAAATAAAGGGGCCTTCCACACTGCCTTCATCCACTGAGGGGACTGGTTCTTCGGGAGCCACTCACGGTACACCAAGGGTTTGTGGGGAGAGCGAGACCACCAGAATGAGTGGTGTTTCCCGCCCTCCTGACGCCCCTCCCCACCATCCGTTTCCCTCCGGCTACGCTAATCTTGCACCCAGCTGCGCGCCCCGCGTGCCCGCTATTCCCCCTCAAGATAACGGATCTCGGTTCCGGGCGGTGGCGACAGACCTAGGCCGTATCCATCCTTCACCGCCCAGACTGAACGAAGGGCCAGCCCCTAAGGCCGCTGCCGGAACAACGGATCGACGCTGTTCTGGCCTCGCGGACAGTGGCCATTACTCGGACTTGGACCCATTCATTACGGCTTGCAGCTGATAGAGAAGCCGTGCGGCCTGTCGCCATTGTGCGCACGTATACAAGGGGCCGTCACAGCGCCACTGGCGAACGGTGGCTCTTAAGCGTTCAGTGCAACCAAGGATTTCATTGAAAGTCTCCGGTGACGCTGATACATTTGCGGGCGCTAACAGTGCCGATAATGCGGAAAAAAACTAGATCCAACAGCAGCTGCATAGAAAGAACTATAAAATAGTTGTGTTTGTTTCTATTCCAGAGATGAATGAGACGAAAATGCGGGCACCGTGGAATAAGAATTTAGGTGCCTTGGAACGTTGGGAAGAGACATATGCAAAAAAGGAGTAGCGGAAATGTTTCGCTTTGAGAGACGTCAAGAAAGTCACCCGGCATTTGAGTTTTGGTTCACTGGTGTACACTGCTAAGCAATAAAAAAAATCCTGTGGAGGACAATCATGATTGTTAAAATTTCCTAAATCTCTTTAAATAAATGTTAAAGAAAAGCTAGCGCTGCAATTTTAAACGACACGGTAAAAAATGCGCAGTGTTTTGCGAAAACCGTTCGTTTTGGTTCAAGACGCGACGATGGGTGTCTTCACGTTCAATTAATTACGAAAGCCTGTAGTTTTTCGAGTTTTTCTTTTAGCCACTCTCCATATTTTAAATATGCGAAGGCTGTGTAGTGTGAAACCACCGTTTTTGTAGGGTGCCGAATTAATATTTCCTAGGTTTGCAAGCTGGAGACTGACATTAAATAAGTTGTATTTCTCATTATACGCAGAGAACAGACGCTAGGGTTTTGATTCCTGTGGTCGAATAAAATTCATGTAATACTCTTTGGCAAATAGTCAAATAGATTGATTACTGAGAACTTTTCGCAGGATGCCAATGGGTAATAAAAGGGGTACTTTTTATTGGAAGAGTTCTTGAACTGTAAAATAATATTTCGAAAAACTTCCGTACGGATCCTAAGTTATGAATATAATGACAAGCTCAACCACACACTCTTCATGGATGAAAATTAAGCTCTATAATCTCGCACGTTAGCATGTTTTCCGTGATTAAGTCGGGAGAGGATCGATTTGAGCAATCGATTACTAGTTCCGAGCCCTAACGCAGGTAAATACTCGCACGAAAAGCTGAGACCACATAAATCGCGACGAATGAAGTTTCTGCAGCCAGTGATGCAATTATCATTAATGTTCCCAATTCTTTCGGCCGGCTTCCATTTTCATTTTCAGCTCGGCTCCAAAATGCTCATAAGAACTCAAGCTCAACAACACTCTCATGCCAAGTCTTCGTTAACAAGTACTCAGGTGCGCAAAGGGCGCAATATGTTTGAGGTCTCCGAATACACGAAGACTATTGGAAACTCTATGTAGCCCCTGTTGGTCGAATAATTGGACTTCTTTTCAGCTTATAGTGGCCGTCTCTCCTATGTTTTCAAGCAATGAAGACGTGCCCCATACCCTTTACTTGAATCCTTTGGGGCCTTTCTTTGAGGTATATCTTAACATTTAGAAAGCAGCCGCGATATTTTGATATAATTTAACGGCGTTATGGTAATTTCAAATAAAAACACGCTTATTCCAAACCAAGCCAAATGAACAAGCATAGGAAACAATTGTTGTCTGCCACATAACCCTCTGTGTTTCAACGGGCTTATCCAAGTTTCAGGATATCGAAAATGTTAATTCTCCCCTTATATATTAACCCCCCCCCCCTCCCCTTATATTATCCCCTTATATATTATATATTATATATAGCCTGAATTAACAAGAGGGATGAATATGCTCCTAAATTTACTGTGCAAAATACTTAACGTAATCTAAGCGTCAAATAAAGCCACAGCATGTAAATAACAATTCAAATTAGCTTTGACGAGACGCACCACTTGATGCTTAACGCTGACAAGCCCAGATAAAAAAGAAACACTGCCCGCTTGCTAACGCTAACAGATTAGTGCTGAAGCAAAATGGGATTAACCAATTTTTGAAGTAGTCTACGCTCCAAAAGCGTCATGAGCGGACGTTTGTACTTGCCAAATTAAGGTAACAGGACGTATGTAGGCTTTTATTGATCGGCGCTAGTTGTTTTCCGTGCATTGCCTCATTAATTCGTGCTAAAATATTTTAGAATAGCAGACATAGACATAACAATGTCAAACATGCAGCCTTGCTACTCATACCGCGATCGCTATGTTGCTTCAAGAGTGAGCACTCACATTGGCAAAGGCTAAGGCCGTATTACGTTCTTCTGTTACAATGAGCTGCTAGACTATGTACTTTCTTCAAGTTGCAAGAAAAGACTGAGAACTGCCATGCAAACGTTAGATAAATTTTAATCCGCACTGAAATTTTTTTGTGTTCATCTTGATCTGTGATATGTTTGGTTTTGCTTCGGTCAAAGCGCAGTTGATTTTTCTCGAAGATGACCGCTGCTGCCGGGGCACGCCACACAAGCCCCCTTGTTGCTTTGGCGCATCCGTTCATGTATCCTGCGGCTACTGATGTCTTTCAATAACGGATATTCTAAAGTATATTCTTTTCTAAGCTGTCCCCGTGCTATGCACCGGTGTCACCGAATACGAAACACAAAGTTTCTCTTGTTAGAAGTACAGACACCTCGGCTACCGGTGGTCTTGAAACTAGAACCCAATGAAATTTATTTCCGTATTAATTAACTAAGGAAGGAGCGCTGTGACAACAACGAAAAGATGAAGAAGATAGACTACCAAAAAGCGCAAATATCCGGTGGTTCTATTTTATTTTTCTTGGTGCAATAAACTAATTAAAAACGAAGACGTTCTTTTCTTTTTCTCAGAACAACAGAATAAAAATATTTCCAAATACCGTAAATGCCCTGTTTCTGCAAAGAACCTACATGAAAAGAGATTGGTGACGTATACTGGAAAGCAGTTTCCTTGAACCGGGACCATATGCGATCTCTGATACAAGAGAAGGAAATTTATTATGTTGAATTTAAATGGCGCAATGGCGGCTTGGTCAAATTTAAGATTCTCCTGACGTAGACTGTTTCAGGCTATAGAAGGGGTCAAAGACCAATTTTCCAAGCGTTCCACCCCTGAGAAGCCCCACACCCTGCAAAGGAATGCCTGTACTTACTGAAAACTGGCTAGTGCTCGTCGTCAGTGGGGATGGAACCCCCCACCTCCCGCATGTAGAAGTGCTCAAACCAATGGCAACAGCTGCGGTCAGAAAAGAAAATTTTAAAC
The DNA here is from genome assembly GCF_055824585.1 of Amblyomma mixtum. Classification (NCBI taxonomy): domain Eukaryota; kingdom Metazoa; phylum Arthropoda; class Arachnida; order Ixodida; family Ixodidae; genus Amblyomma; species Amblyomma mixtum. The sequence continues at coordinate 209,836,625 of NC_143012.1, read as the reverse complement.
GCCGTAGTCACAGAGTATTCATCGTTGATTTCGACATCAAAGAGCTCTCTCTGTACTGCGGGTATGGGTAGGCTCAAATACATCTTATTTTGCATACGTTGGCTAAACAGAAAAAAATATATACTTATGAGCAGCTGATGAGTGATGAGCTGAGAACGGATAGAAAACAGGTGATCTCGCTTGGATCACTCTTGTATCGCGGGTCATAGGAAAGAGTGGGTGTTTCTTGAAAGCATGCCTCATTCCACAAGATGCCACGTTCGTTCTTCTTGTTAAAGCTGCTTCCAGTGTTGCAAACACCGCCTTTAATGCCAGCAGGATAATCACTGGCGCAACGCCTGGCCTTGTGTGTCAACAGGATTAGAGACCAAGCTATGATTAGAGCGATATGCAGTCTTTGCCAGAAACAGTGTGGCGCGTACGTAAGGTCAGAAAGTAAGCATGGGGGTGAACTTTAATCTTCGCTCACGTACTACAAACGCGGCAAAAAGGTGTATTAGAAACACATTTTTTTGCATATATTTTCTCATAGTTAGGTTTTACACATAAGTTATGAACAACCAAATGAGCATGTGACGTCTTGTGGCTCATACGCCTCACGATAATTGATCAAGCGTGGTGAAATCCGGAGAGAAAACAGATTTGCCAAAATTTGCGAAGGGCAAGGGGGGAGTAAAGGGAGTTCAGATCATTTTTCATCATCATGCGAAAACATGTGTAAGCAGAGCTTTAATGTGTCTTTCCAGAAAAGGTCTCGAGCCCGGTTTGTGCCTTGCGTTTCAATCAAGCCCACACCACATTGTGAGCGCGTTTGGAGACCAAGACCTGTCAGTACTTTTGCATAAGGGCATAGCTGTTTCAAAAAGCAAGGGGCGTCTAGTGCAAAGCCCATGCTGTTCAGAAATGGACAGTAATGGTGTTGAAGAATGGACTGCCGAATTATTTGGTGTAATGTAGACACGGTTATTTATGTATTTTATTTATTTATTTATAGATGCTTCGATCTTGTACACAAGATCATAGCAGATAGAAAACAGTGCGTCAAGATACAAAAATACAGACACATACAAACAAAACCGAATTGTGCATAGAAAATCAGCAAAGAAAATACCGCGGCATGGTCATCAACAACAATCATGCTGTTCAAACAAATGCAATTATGACTGCCTGACGACATCATCCGTGAGGCCATTCCAATCAGTGATGGTCCTTGTAAAAAAAAGAATATTTAAAACAATTAACTAGCGAATGTAATGGTGTTATGGAAAGAGGATGGCGATTTGTAGTTTGGTACCCCAAGGAGTAAGTAAGGATATTAGAAGTGTCACCTTCGAAATTATTATAAGTTAATTGAAAGAAAAACTTTATGCGACATATGCGATTTAAATTAAACATCAGTTAATGCCATTGTCTTACGGTTACTGTAGCGAGACAGAGAGCGATGATGCTGATCAGTATCATTGTTTAAATTTGCAACCATCAACTAAGCTTGCATCTTCAGAAACACATTTGGTAATACTACCGCTGCTGTTCTACAGCTTTTCCCTGTGGCCTTATCCTATATTTCTCCAAACTAAATAACTAAGAATGATGTACAATGCGATCCTCGTTCCAGTGACCGTACACGCAACTACACATAAGCGAAAAAAACACCACGAGAATTGGTAGTTATAGATTTCCCACTCTGACATAGAAAATCTTGTGTCTTAAGATAAAGACCTCAGACGTAAGAAGCTTATTCGTTCTAGAGTTGCAATCTGTAAGTCCTCTTTACATTAACATTACATTGGGCATGCAAATCTGTCCAACTATTAAACGCTTCCTTTAAATGTTTTCAGCTCTGTGAGAATAAAAGCATATAATATATTCATGGCCCCTCAGCAGACCGCTGAGCGACGCCAGAATGTGAATTCCTTTAAGATGTATATCTAACCGCCAAATCGGAAACCGATTTTCTTAATATAATAACAAATTTTCCCTTTTTCAAAGGAAGCCATGTCGTATGTTTCCTAATTTTAACATCAGTAGTCATGCCCTAAAATCCGACTCCAAACAGCACTGACACACACATCCTCAAGCCTGAATAAAACGTGATTTTTCCTTTTCTTGAGTGGTAGTTTTGCTTTTATTGAATGTAATAACTAAAAACCCCACTACAAACCAACGAAAGAGACGGAGTGATCATGCTCTGTGTAGTTATTTAGTGTTGCAGAGGCAGGACCGCACTGAATACAGCCCCGTGCGGTTCCTGTGCCCCAACTATTCTTTCCCGACTGCATTTAGGTAAAGCAGTGATTTACGGTGCAGCGTTTTTCCGTTGTGTCACAGCAGTTTTTTTTTTTTTCGCTGCACGAGTTTTCGCGCCAAACAATTTCGCAGTGTATAAAATTGACTAATACTTTATTTCCGCATCCTGTGTTATCTTTTGATAAATTGCTGTAGAGAAGAACCGCCTGTAGCACAGAACCACCGCAAGCAAAGTGGTGCGCGTCGTCACCAGACTTTTGCTTCTTCAATGTGCTGTCTCTCTCCGCCCCCGCGATGAATGTCGGGAGTAAACGTGTATTGGAAACCATTTTTATAGCTTTACACGTAATCCAGTCTGCGTCAAAAAAACGCACTGCTGAAAGTTGTTACAGTTGAATCCGGATGTATCGAACTTGAAGGGGATTGCGAAATTGTTCCTTTGATATACATGATCTGTTCTGAAAGTAGTAGGACTCATTTTTTTAAACAAAATTTATTCAAGAGAATAGTACAAACGATTACAATTTTTCAAGGTAGCACCCTTCCGCACCTACACGCTGCTGCCAATGAGTTTTACAGTTTTCGTACGCCTCCAGGAACGCCTGGACCGGAATGCTGTTTAGCTCCCTCGTCACGGCCTGTTGAACCACGTCTACCGATCCGTGGTGTTTCCCCTCGAGCGTCGATTTTATTCTCGGGAATAGAAAAAAGTCTGGCGGGGCCAAGTCGAGGCTCTAGGGGGGCTGAGGCAGCGTTGCCGCCTGGTGCTGGACAAAAATTCGGGGTCCTCATTCACATGATGAAGGAGATCCTACCGGTTGGCATTCTCCTCCTCTGATAACACTCCCGGCACCAACTTCGCGCACGCTTTCTTCATGGATAAGTTTTCTGTCACGATCTCAAAAACTTGGGTTTGAGGAATGCTGAAGTCATCAGCAATCATTCTGATACGCATTCTACGATCACTGTTAAGTAAAATTTTCACTCGCTACACATTTTCGTTGGTCTTGCTGGTCGAAGGGCGTCTGGAGTGGCCGTCTTCCTCCACTCTTTCCTCACCTTCTCGGAAAAGCTTGTTCCACTCAAAAAACACCTGATCTACCCATGGAAGCGTCACCGTAGGCCTCCTTAATCATGTTGTTAGTCTCTTTGCCCATTTTACCAAGATTTACTCAAAATTTGATCGCGTATCGCTGATCCAGTAAACGCTCGAGGATTCTGCGTGACGAGACGTTTCGACAGGGGTTCGCAGTACAAGCGACCTCCTCTCTTCAACGGCCGAGAGCCGACTGCCGATTTTCCCCAGCATTCCCAATATCCCCCTTCAACGATCCTGCACGCGCAGACCGCCTCTCGTCCGCCCGTTTGCCCAGGAAAAAACCAGTCCGACTACTTTCAGAACAGACCCTGTATATCAAAAATGCTCGTAAATAGGCTTATCTGTAACATAGAAGCTGAATGCATTGCATCCACGCCACTAACACGCTTTATGCAGCGGTATGCAAGCCTCCCGCACGCATGCTTGCAACGTGCCGTTCGCTAGGATTTGATAGTACGAATGTGCTCCGCATCGAAGCAGCAGTGTTGCTTTGAAAGTAGCCAACGCCTTTCCGGCTATCAGTGTAGTATTAATAGAACAATCAGTGATTGTAGGCAGCGAAGCATGCGAAGCATGTCAGGCGAATGGCGCCTATAGGCTTTAGCTAGTTATATCGGCCTCGCCGCATGGCAGTGATATGGCGTGCAATATGAGTGCAAGCGACCGAACACCCTCCTCAAGCACGTCCAATATTCACGTCGTCGCACCCCTTAGAGCGCCAGCGCTGCCGAAAGGTGACCAAGGCCGCACAGCCGGACCCTTCAAGCACGCGGATAAGGACCGAAGAGGCTTTTGTAGCGAAAGCTACATTGGCCAAGAACTTCCGATTTCGCTGTGGCGGTGCTCCGAGGAGGCACAGAGACCAACCTTGAGCTGTTGCCTAGCAACCGCCGTAGCTGGCGGACGCCCCGCGCTCGCTGCGCCATCTGGCATGACGTCACACCGCGCGCCTCGCCGCGGATCCGCCGCCGCCGTTTGGTATGACGTCACACCGCTTGCATCGCCGTTGCGCTCGCCTCTGCTCGCTTCGCCAGCTGTGTCGCATGCCTGATAACATGTCGGAGGATTGAAAAGGACGCCTCACGAGTGCCGCACCGACAGTTGAGGCGACAGTATGGACGGCGACCAGTCTGCTAAGCAGAAGGAGGCCTGGAATCGACATCGGAACGAGATGAAGAGGAAACGAATCGCCCAGGAAACAGAGGAAGAGCGCGTCGAAGGACTAGCTAAACACTTTCGCTACGTATATCTCGGCATAGCCGAGATAAGCCACTGCCAATTTTTGGAAGAAGAGCCACTTGCAGGGGCGTAGTGCGCTGTTCGATATATCGAGCGACCGGCGATACTGAGGTTAATATGCTGCGCTGCATTCCTATATCATTGCAGAGGATATTTGAAGGGATAATCTGTGTATGCCCCCGCCTGTGCTTAATCTTACTTTCGTTCGTCTTTCTTTTTTTCCATAGTTTTACATTCTGGGCGTACTAACTCAGCCAGCCCAAATTTACTGTTAAATTTAAAGATGGTAATAAATCAATTTTATTACCGTGGCTGAAGCGCCACATTTTCTAAAAGCGACAGCTAGTCACACCGGAACTTATTCTTATGTTTTGTTTTCTTTTTCGCGTTCTCTTCAACGAGAACCTGGCCACAAAACCAGCTTCAATTAAAAAAAGGCACGAGATAAGTTTTGCAGTTTGCTTTGCACGAACCAGCCCGAGTTTTAAGAACTGCCGCAATCGAACTGATTTCGGAGCTCTAAATCTATGAAATTACAAGAGCTTGCCCAGTGCAGTTAACACGAAGTGAAAGTGCGTACGCTTGTTGTGGCAGTGTCGTAAAACAGTGCGCTCCCAAAAGAGAGGGCACTCTAAAATTACACTTCAGTTTCTTCTGACACAATCTCCTAATTTAAAATGGCAGCATAAGAGGCGGAAAGTATCGGACATCCCTCTTAATTAATGATGTCTGCAGGTTCGTGATTCCCTATTAACGTGGTGGTTTTGAAAGATAGAGGTTTTTATTGCCTACAATTTTTTTTTGCCTGAACCTTGGTACATATTTCAATTTCTGCCCTGTCAATCCCCTGATCGACCTATCTCCCGCAATATCATATTTTAAGAAAGAAACGAAGAAAACTGTACTGCTGCTTTGCTCAGCGCTTTATGCGGTGAGCTTTCCATCGCCAATGCCGCTCACGAACGAGCCGGCTTTCACATTTTCTCGTTTCACTAGGCGAGGAAACTTAAGGGCAAAAATACTACAAAAAATTACTATGAAGAAATGAGAGAACAAAGGAAAGGACTGAAGAAAGGCGTGGGAGAGAAAATATTTACTGGGTTTAGTCGAATTCTACATCCCGCTTGGTGCAGACATCTGTGTTAGTTTGTGCAAGCGACACTCATTATGAAACCACTGATTTTGGCTCCAAGTGAATCTTCCACATGAGGGAGTTCTATTGCCTCATAGCTTATTACCAAACGCTCCAGGTCTATTCGATGATACTGGAACTAATTGCGAAGCGTCAGCGCGTACTCTAACGCCCCAGGAGAAAAAAGAACGTGTGATACTGATCTGCATTACTTGCGTGAATCAAGAAAAATGACGACGGCGAGCCGTATTGCGCCACCGCTTACAATTTCCCAGCTTACGAAATATTGGCCAGAGCTAATACGCATGAATAGCTCAATAGACAGAATGGTGTCGAAAGCGCGACTCTGTGTGTAATCCTCGCGGGCTGAAAGAGAGGTTGACGATTATGTGCGCTGCATAGGCGTAAAAGAGAGCAGTTTATTGTCATTGCTCACCAAACCTCACTTGCATTTGCTACCGCCGACACCACAGAGAATTTCCATAAACTGTAAATAATCAAAATTATAGATGGTGGAAGCAACGAAACTGACGCAGGACAAGAAAAATAAGGCACACACACAACACCGCTGGACTTGCAACTTGTACGTTCAGTGGTGTTGTGTTTGTGCCTTTTTGTATTGTTATGTGTCAGTTTCGCTGCTTCCACCATCTGTGCATTATGAACCAACTAGCCCCGCAGTTTACTTTATTAACCAAAGTTAGACCTGCCCCTCTGTGCAGCACAGCGCAGCGTCAAAACCACGACGGTACTCGAGTATTCTAGCTGCGATAATTACAATTCCAGTACACTAGATTTCCTGGGTATCAGTGAGGGGTATGTTGAGGGGCGAAATTGAGTAACGCGTTCAACAAGCTTTAAAGTTCCCAAACCAAATGTACAAGCACGACACTACTCAGCAACGAAATGAAATGAAACTCAGGAAAAAGACTGCTCGGCAAAAGATAGCGGTTCCCAGATTTTAGTAGCTTTCAATATCTTTCGCTGCCGTTCCCCGTTCCCCAAAAAAGAAGCGCTGTAAAACACCAAATAGACAAATGAGGTGATAGGTAACTTCACTGCCCGCCGTTGGCGTTTTTCTGTTCGGCTGCTTATAATTTATTGTGCTGCTCTTCCAACTGCGTGGTGTGTCACACGTAGTGCTCTTTACTGAGGCGCAGGCCTTTTGCATGCCGATCATTCCGTGATTGTTTATTTTTGCTGTTTTTTTCTTGTTTTTGCAGCATTTTGCGAAGGCAGAGCAGACCGGTCATTGCTTATCGCACAGCGCCCAACAGTACAGCACAAGTTCCCAATGACATCTGCGCACCTGTGCACACGGGAGCCTTTGCTGCGTATCGGTTCCGGCGTCGAGGATGGTGAAACAGTCCTACTCTACTTATATAGCTAGCCCGATAAAATAGGTCGAAGGAGTGAGCACCTGAGCTCAAGGAAAAAGAGGAGTGACGAAAACCTAAGATGGGAAGCCAGACAGAAGACCGGACGTGCTCTCCTGTCCGTCCTGCCTTTGTCTGCATAGCTGTGTTTGGTTTTCTACTTCTGCCTTTGTAATGAAGTGTGAACTGACGGCCTAGCAGTGAACAAAAAAACGTCACTTTTTTATGTGTATGTAGGTCCCCAGCACCGGAACAGTTGCATAAAGGAAACGATGCATGCAAAAGAACAAGACAAAGCTATGTGAGTGCATTCATCTGAATAACAGCCATTGGAGGAACCTTGCGCCGGAATTGGCCGCATAGTAACTGCCCCAAGCATTGCTCTGAGCGCCAGCATTGCTTCCCGATCAATACTCATTTTTGGCACCTCGACTATTTCCCCTCTAGAAAGAGCCAGTAATGATGGAGATAAGAACGCAATTATTTAAAAACGAAAGTAATATGACAGCGCAAGAAACGCGTCAGAGCGACATAAAACACGATATGCTGGCAAGCTGTCTTGTAATTGGCCGCACTCACATTTCTAAAGACCGTCTTTACAAAACCCTTCGTCTGCAGAGCAATGTATTTGTAATATTCTTCTTCCGACGTTTCTTTCGCTTTGCCGAATATCTAAAACGTGTGCCCTGGTCCTTCATTTGCATTGAAACCCTGTGAATATCGCGCCAGTCTCCTAACTCATCTGTCTGGCCGCTCCTTGCACACGCGCGTAACTTCCTTAGCAGTGTCAGTATTTGCATAATCATAGCTGTCACTGCGCGCCATGTGTGCGCTTTTAAATGCACAAAGATTGTGTTTTTATTACGCGTTTGCATAAAAGTATATCTTCTTTTTTGTTCTTCCTCATTCTGACGAAAACGATCGCGCACTTTCTTTACGATGTTAATAGATGAATAAGGAAAGTTTCGAACGATAATATGATGTCTTAAATTCCGAATAAAGGCTTTAGTTCCTGTTTGTGCGGTTCCATGCCGCACTGAATGACAGCCGTTCAGTAGTGTCAAAACATAGGAACACACACTTAAGCTCTGCCTTAAGGATATGACGTGATAGTGTTCATGGATCAATGCTTATATATGCGGAATTGGGCATTCTCAGGTTTACATCCATATGTCCCTAGCAGTCATCATATCCCTCCTGGCGCAGTGGTGCAGCGGTTAAATGATGCGCCACTGCCCCCCCTGCGATGGGAGGTGCTGCCACCAGTGGGGCTTGTGATACCCAAGTTGCTGTTCGCGAGCAACCTCTCGCGATAAGTCATTAATTTAGCTGTCACGTGTCAGGGTGGTTCGTTTACTCACAATATGGTAGATAGGTTTTGATGAAGCCACAAGGTTACGTGACCTACGCAGCCCACAAAGGTTCCTTCAGAGGCGGTCGCCTGGGCTACCCTGCGCCACCCTATTTATCGCTCACAGCGCCGACGACGACCACAGATTTTTTGCACAGCGGGAGCCTTAAACTAGTAGCGTTAAAATACAAGTATACCTGGCCGGCCAGCATGAGAAGTTTAAAGGGGATGTGCTGAATCCGTACAGCAAGGCGGGGCGCATTTTATGATGAGATAATGCTCGTCGCTTACACAGACCTGTGTTATACCTTCAAAACATTTTTAGCAGAAAGTTTCTACACGCGGCCCAGCCTTTGTATTTTTACTCGCAAGAGGAGCGAACCACATTCCTTTTCACTCTCCTGAAACAAATGCAATCATGCTATTCCTTAAACTAATTGCACAGTCCGATTCCAAGAAGCGCCTGTAGAAACGCTAGGGGAAGCTATAACTCAGCTTTCACTAGCCACATTAGCTTTCTTTTTATATCATGATTTTTAGTAACATGGCCATAAAATATTTTCCAGTTCTGCTCCTACCTGCGCAGCGTTTCTTGCTTTACTTGACGCGCTTTTTTCCTTTTCTATATTTTTAACATTCACTTCAAAGTTGTGTGTATCTAGAATCCATTGCCCTTTCTCAATGATTGAAACAATACACGGGATGTAGAATATTTACGTAAGCAAAGAACGCTAATGCAGCATGGCGCGCAAAGTTCTGTTTTCCGGGCGCAATTGTTTTCTCGCAGCTTACAAAAACAAATGAAGAGAACGAAAGACCTCAGTGCTTGAATCGAGGTGAATTGTAATACCTTGTTTTAGTCATGTATTTCGAAACTAACCATTGCACCGTTAAACAGAAAGTTTTCAAGAAAAAGCACAGAACCATGTCTAGGCACAAGTGAGGCCAGGCTCTGCCAAGACAACACATTCGCACCGTGCGGCTATGGTTACTTTGTTCATTTTTCTTCTTTTAGATGGCGCAACGCCCTTTTGTGGTATCAAAGAGCCGACCGCAAAAGCAGCCTCTCATCTACATTGTCGCACGCAGCTGCCGTGATAAAGCACACTAAATCGCTTTGCTTCTCGATAATTCATGCCGGCTACCCTCAGTAAAAGCAGATATATGCAAACGATATGTTCGCGCCTCTTGCGTTGTGTTTAGGATAATAGCCTAACCTTGCACGCCAGCGTGCGTGGTTTCGTGGGGCGGCAGCAAAAATATACACCCCTTTTCTCTTTCAAAGTTTCCCGGAAGAAACAGCGAGTTTTGTGCCCAACGACTAGGTGGAAGTTTCGCAACGGTTTCGCGAGTCTCACACGCATAACCGAACAAACCGAACAACGCGAATATTAACATCACGCAAACCCATAGTTTCGGCTTTTTATTGCCTTGGACTCTCTCTCTCTTTTTTTTTTTTTTTTGAAGATGCACTGGTCCCTTCAGCACGAACCTTGTGACGCAGTAGGCAGTATTATATTGGAAGTTATAAAAACACTTTCTTGGCACAAGCCAAAGGTCTGACTTGTGAACCCAAAGGGTGTACAAACTGCGTGGGCTGAAATAAGCGTTTCACGTTTCACTGAAACAATTAGGTCGATTCATGAGTGGTTTTAGTCGTGAACAGTGCCATGCAACAGCGTTAAATGAGCCAGTCTGTACAGTAAATGCGTGCGTGATGCGTGCAGTGATGCGTGCAGTGATGCGTGCATTGGAATCCGAAGTGTGTCTTGCCAACAGGAGCAAGAGTTGCCTTGCAAACTTGCTGAGCTTTTAATTTTCTAGCATCATGCTTCTAGTCTGTGCCATAAAAGGCACAGCTTTAAAATTTGGTTCATGCTTTTCTTCATCACAGGAGAATTTTCTTGTAGCAGCTTCGTAACACGGCAATAAATTAGCACAAATACTTTGTGGAATCGTTTCTGAACCCAAGAACTGAACGACGCTGTATGCGTCTCCTCAACACATTAATATTGTAATGACAGGGTGTGTGTTACTATAGGATTATGAAACGCAGACGGTGGGAATCTTTCTCTGTCACGGCTTTCCTTCTAGCTATTGATCATTTATTTCTTTTTTACGTTATAAGCTGTGCCTCTCAGCCTCCAAAAGGAAAGCTTACGAAGCGTTAGCATCCACTTAAATGTGTGACTGCTATTGCATACGGAAAACAAATGATTTCCATTGTGTTCCTTGAGCTTATCTTTCTAATACACCAGAGTGCTTTCTTTTGCGCTGCAGCGCAAATCTTTAGCAAGGCTAGCAACCACGAAAGAGGACCGCAAAAAAAAAAAAAACTAGTGGAAGCACTGGCCCGTCAGAACGCAATAGCAGGCGGCATCGTGTGAATGGAACTGCCGAGGCTTTTCAAGAGCCAGCGCCGCTAGCCCCAAAGAATGAAACAATGGGCTGCTCCACTGTCAATGGAGGAGTGTGGGGAAAAGAACAGAGTCCATTAGGCTGTGCGCAACAAAGAGATCTCTGATGCCTTTTCTTCGGTGGCGGCAAGTATTGAGGGATACCAGAGAGACTAACCGATGAAGAAAGTAAGGCAACAGCTCATAAAAGGGCAACAATACTGGGCTGGAATGATTAGTCTTTTTTTTTGTGTATGTGTGGTATAATACTCATAATACTAGTAGTCATAATACCCATAATGTTTCATAATACTGCACTGCCTCTAGCATCAGCATGAAAAAACCAGGCACAATACACAATTAATGGCGGAAGGCGTACAATGATTAATTTTTACTGGAATAATTTACTCGCCGTAAGGCACAAAATAAATGAAAGATTTCTGAAGGGTACTGAAAAAAATATATATTTGCCTCAAACTTTCCTCTCATTAGGAAAACCCGTTCTTTGACTGGGATACTTATGCTGGCTACGAAAATCAGTCAGTCAACCAATCAATAAACCAATCAATCAAAGAATCATTCTGGTATTTGTCATCACGTTTTATTTGGGTTGTTACTCGCAGAATGAATGGGTGTAAGATTGCGGTACTTTTGCGTTAGTTATTAATAGAAAAATCGAACGACATTAAAGCGGAAACAAACGAAATGTGCTTATTTTTTGGGACGCCTGCAAGGGAATGAAGGAAGAGCTTTTTTACGAATATGACATCTAGGACCGCGAAATTCCTGTCCTTATTTGCTGATTATGACATCAGTGCGTTTGTTATACATAAAAAATGGCTTCTTGTTAGGCTTACTTCAAAATACGACCAGTTACACCACCCTGTTTCTTTACTAAGGTTCCGCTGTCACCAGCTACCAAACTGTCTTGTCCTATCATATGTAACGTAGATATTTTCGTCTTGTCACATTACACGAATCATATGCAAAACAAATTAACCATTGTAGATTCTACTGTTTTTTACATGTGAACTGTCTTGTAGGTAGACGTCATTTCTTTGACTTGAGAGGTTAAAGTCTGGACCACCACAATATCTTGTCAATTTATTAAGTGTCCGGTTCAGCAAAAAACCCGGCATCGGCATTGAGATTGGTTGAGAGGGTCAAGACGTCAATACCACTTGCCCTTGCGCGGATAATTTGAATATCCCGTTACTAACACCCATTACAACAGTGTTGACGTTACTATTTAATTCCTCATTTGTATAAAGGCCCGTGACGTCACTTCACCACCGCTGCGTAGCGCCTTTGAAGAAAGAATAGCGACTTCGCCGAAAAGAAAAATGTCGACCAAGGACGTACGCGAGAACCTGCCCGTTGGGTCGTGAGCCGGGCGCGCTACCCCTCGACCACTGTGGAAGGTTCATTCGATTTCCATGTAGGAAATTAAAAAAAAATTCCAGTTAGCCTCTAACAAAAGAAAGAAAGCAGTGTCTGTGTCTGCGAACTCAAAAATCCAAAGACAACTGCAGGCCACTGAAGGTCCTATTAACGCTGCTGCGTGATATATTACAATGGAGCATAAATATCCCGTGATTTTTTTTAACAGCGAAAGCTCTACTTCTCCCCTACAAAGCTGAAGGTCATGTGGCTCTGAAATTTGACCTTCCAACCATGAGGAGCGGAGGCTTGGCCCTGACGTCATGCCACGTGACTTGCCCCGCTTTGCCACAGCGCGTTGTGCTGACAGCGCTCGCTCGCCTCGCAACTATCGAATCACGTGACTCGCTGCGCTTCGCCTCTGCTGCGTACACGGAGCCGACGACGGCACTCTTGGAACTTCCGGAAATCACGCGACACGCCGTTCGCTGTACAAACACGTGTGGCGTGCGCTTACCTTCACACAAAGCCACGGATGAGAAACGGGCCGGAACTAGTGCTTCGACGATGTATCGTTGCCGTCAAGCGTAACCTGATGTTCTCTCCGACATGGAAAGGTGTCAGATCTGATTGGCAATAAAGAGAGCCAAACAACATGCCCGATAACATGCCGAAATTGAAGAGAAGCGTGAAGCTTGACTCGAGAAGAAACGGGAAAGTGAACGTGCTAGACGAGAGCGGATACGAGCATCTGAGGCTGCCCGTGCGTCTGCTTCGCCCAGCGTATCGACCGTTCATGAGAGCATATCGCCGATTTTAGGGAAGAGCGAAGCCGGAGGCTCACCGACCATACAATTGGCCTATCCCAGTGTGTAAGTGCGACGAATCGATGTGCAATAAAGTTTAATCAGATCTAAAGTATGTCTAACTATGCTTAACAGAGCTTTCACTCGTTTACTAGGCACAGCCCGGTTGAACCACAGCTAAATTTTCCCGATTTCCATAGACACACTGTTTCCTGATATCATTTGTCTTAGTAAAAGTGCGTAAATTAGATTGATTTCATGTTCAAAGGTGGTCGCATTGTTGTTTTACAACATTTTTCTGAGCTTTCTTGGTCCTTAAGTGAGGTGCTACTACAGAGTACAGTCATGAAATTTATGAACGTGAACGCAGGAGCGCGTGCCTGAGAGCCTCGAACCCTACTCGTGGCGACACGCGGCGGCCGCTTTCGTAAACAAAGTGGAAAGGGAGGTGTGTTCTTCCGCTTGCCGAAAGCAGGCAAGGCGGCGTATTCCTTTCCACCACGTTGTGTAAAGCAGCCGCCACGTATCCCCACAAGCAGGGCATTAGGCTATCTGCCACGCGCTCCCATGATCATGCTCATAAATTTCGTGACTACGTCTCATGTGCTTCAGCGCTCATGAACCCGACACTTCTGGACGCATTTATTAATCCCCCTATTTCTTTCGCCTCATTCATGGCTTATCTCCGCCTATTTCCCGTGCTGAAAGTTGTCAGCGCCAAGCAGAGCGAATTAAACTAAGGCGCTGTTAGCGCTCGTTCTCCTTAGCATATTTGTTCCAAATGCCCCAAGCGCGCAAGACTGAATTACTAAAGAGGACTTCACTGCTAGAAGAGGTTCGAATGGGACTGCTCACCTTTCTGCTAAGCATACTGATTGCGATTACGCTTGTTTGTTTGTTTTTTTTTTGTTTTTTTTTAATATCTTGCACGCCTTGTGCAACATAGCTTTACATGAGGGACCGAACACTCGTACACCACAAGGGTATAAACACGTTTAACAAAGCAGCAAAAAATGGCAAATAACAAGGCTTCATTGAAACCGAATAAATGTAAAGAAATGAACAAGGCCAGGCAGATTTTTTATAGTGCAAATTATAAGCTAAGGAAACAAAAATAACAGAGGTGTCACGTGATAAAATTCAAGCCACCATGATGGCTCAGTGGTTATGGTGCTCGGGTGCTCACCCTAAAGAGGCGTTTTCAACCCCGGCCGCGGAGGTTGCTCTTCGTTCAGGCGATATGCTAGAGGCAGGTATGCTGTGGAATGTTAGTGCACGTTGAGGAACCCCAGGTGGTCGAAATCGTCCGCAGCCCTCCACCACAGCGTCCCACATAGCCTGAGTCGCTTTAGGATGTTGAAACACATAAAAACAACATAATACAATTCCTGCTCGTGGAGCTCGATGAATCTTGATAGCTGCGAATGACCTTGTCGGAGAAAAGCAGGTTACGAGATGGGCAGTCGGTGTGCAGTGTGCTGCTTTGTGCAGCAAGGAACTGCGTCTTGCTTCCATTCGCCGTTTTAAGCCCAGCCAGGAAATAAGAAAATAGAACAGAACGCATGAAGAACGTTGTTCCATAGCGTGCTGTAGAGCAGCAGGCTTATGAAACAGTAGTTCCTGGCCTAGCTTCAAAAAATAACCGGTGTAAAATCTTAAAGAATAAAGCATCACAGAGCCTTTAGGTACTTTATCATAAATAAAAATAAAATAGAAACAACAAGCATTAATCTTGAGAGATAAAAGCGAAGCCCGCATATATTGGTGGTACGCTTCAATTGACACCACGCAGTCTCAAACATTAAAGGGCAATTGAAGAGGTTTTAGAATTAGACGGGTTTAAATGGGCCGAATTCGTGAAACATACAGCTAAAGCCTGCGAAATTTTTTTGCCCTTGGATTTGAAATGGTGGCGTAACCCCTGAATAAAGTGGCGTCGGCGTTGAGGGTTCTCTGTAGTGCACAGAGGCTGGTTGGTTGGTTGGTTTATGGGGTTTAACGTCCCAAAGCGACTCAAGCTATGAGAGACGCCGTAGTGGAGGGCTGCGGAAATTTCGACCACCTGGGGTTCTTTAACGTGCACTCACATCGCACAGTACGGGCAGGGGCCCCGGTAATGACGTCAGATACGACGGCGCCATCGAGCCAACGCCATCGAAGGTGGATCTTACAAAACATTGTTTCGCGGCATCGGACGACGCACAGCAGCATGCAGGCGAAGGCAGCGGACATCTGAAGTATCGGCCATGATGACGTCACAACGAGTTTCCTCGCGCTCCCCCAACGAGTGAGAAAAGCCTGAAGATCGTCGCGGTTTTAATCGACGATTACGTCAAAGTTTCAAATGGTAGTACAAAAACAATTCACATGCTTTACCTAGGAGCCCCGTAGATTGGACTTTTTGAATATTTCTCCTAACACCATTTCATCTTCCCTTTAAGGAGGTGTCGTCTGGTACGTGAGTCAAAATGTCCTAATGAATGCTCTCCTATCAAATGCATCAAAAACGCACTTGGCGAAAATGTCTGCGTTACCTGAATGAAGACGTGGGGTTTTTTGTCGCCACCCACGACCAAACCACCTACCTGCCTCCTGCACAAAGCCGCTACCAGCTAGTCGCGCAAGCAGCAGGAGGAAAGAAAGAGCGACGGGAAATCTAGCTGCCCTCCAGAAGCACTAGCCAACAGACAACTCACTCATCACTCCCCCCCCCCACCTACCTAAGACGCAGCCCACCAACCCACCACCACCCTCGGCCCACCTCCCCACGACACCTCGATTCACCTACCCGCCATACCTCGACTCTACAGAAGCACCGCTGAGCATCCGCCTTCCTCATCCAAAAAATTTGTGTTGATATGTGGCGTCTTGAATTAGACCATGCGTGTTCATTAGAGTACAAGCATCAAAGTAATCATTGGAAATAAATCCAACTGCTTTCGCAACTTATTCGCGTCAGGTCTCATGATCGTATAGCCAACGTATTCTTCTCTCAATTGAACGTACAGAAGTTGGTGCATTTTTTTCTTTGTTTGGTTTGGTTTATGAAGTTCAGTGTCCCAAAGCGACCCAGGCTATGAGGGACGCCGTAGAGGTGGGCTCAGGATAATTTCGACCCCCTCAGGTTCTTTAACGTGCGCTGACAACACACCTCGACCTCTAGAGTACCAGAAGCTTGGAAGAACGCTAACATTATCTTAATTCATAAGAAAGGAGACGTCGAGGACTTGAAGAATTACAGACCGATCAGCTTATCGTCCGCTGCCTACAAAGTATTTACTTAGGTAATCGCTAATAGAGTCAGGACAACCATGGACTTCAGTGAACGAAATGATCAGGCAGGCTTTCGTAAAGGTTACTCGTCCATAGACCACATTCACACTATCAATCAGTTGATAGAGAAATGCGCAGAATATAACCAACCACTATATATAGCCTTCACTGATTACGAGAAAGCATTTGACTCAATGAAAACCTCAGCTGTCATGCAGGCATTGCGGAATCAGGGTGTGGAAGAATGTTATGAGAAAATGTAGCAAGATATTTGTAACGATTGCACAGCTACTATAGTTCTCCATAAAGTCAGCAATAAAATTCCAATACGGAAAGGTGTCAGGCAGGGAGACACGATCTCGCCAATGCTCTTCACTGCCTGCTTACAGGAAGTATTCGAGGGCCTGAAATGGGAAGAGTTGGGGATAGGAGTTAATGGAGAATAACTGAGTAATTTGCGATTTGCTGATGACATTGCCTTGCTAAGCCACTCAGGACAAGAACTGCAAAGCATGATCAATCAGTTTACCAGGCCGAGCAGAACGGTGGGGCTAAAAATTAACATGCAGAAGACCAAAATAATGTTCAACAGCATAGCAAGGGAACCGCAGTGACCGCTGATCCGGATCAAGAGAGGGAAATAACTAGAAGAAGAAGAATGGGATGGAGCGCATATGGCTGGTTCTCTCAGATCATGAATGGTAGTTTACCAATATCCCTGAAGAGAAAAGTATACAACAGCTGCATCTTACCGCTACTCAACTACGGGGCAGAAACGTGGAGGCTAACAAAGAGGGTTCAGCTTAAGGACAACGCCGCGTGCTATGGAAAGGAAAATGATAGGTGTAACCTTAAGAGATCGGAAGAAGACGGAGTGGGTGAGAGAACAAACGCGCATTAATGGTATCCTAGTTTAAATCAAGATGACAAATTGGGCTTGGGCAAGGCATGTAACGCGAAAGCAAGATAAGCAGATAACCGCTGGTCCTTAAGGGTAAAGGAGTGGATTCCAAGAGAAAGCAAACGTAGCAGGGGACGGCAGAAAGTTAGGTGGGCGGTCGAGATTAAGAAGTTTGCGGGGATACAGTGGAGGCAACTGACAAAGGACAGGGTTAATTGGAGAGACATGGGAGAGGCCTTTGCCCTGCAGTGGGTGTAGTCACGCTGATGATGATGATTATCATGACAGCACACAGTAATAACGCCTCTAGCATGTCACCACCATCGAAATGCGACCGTCGAGGCCAGAATCAAACCGGTGTTTTTCGGGTCAGCAGCCGAGCATCATAACCACAGCGGCTGCTTTGGTTTCTAAATCTATGAGCAACCTTTGACACCCATGGCTACCTACAGGCAATGTACCTATGAGTAACCATCTTCTTTTCTCTCTGCGTAAGACTTGAACATCCACTGCACCGTTGCAAGCTACAGACAATATAAAAAAAGGCTGAGGCTTAACTTTGTTAAGCCTGCAGAATGCGAAGCATCATCGTGTCGCGTAATTTGGAGGCGCACAACCACAGCGACGGCGCGAGGTGGGCCCCCGTTTCTCCACTGCCGTGATGTCATCGTGTCACGTGGTGTGGCATCATCGTGTCACGTGATTTGGAGGCGCACAACCACAGCGACGGCGCGAGGTGGGCCCCCGTTTCTCCACTGTCGTCACGTCATCGTGTCACGTGGTGTGACGTCATGTATCACGTGATTTGGAGGCGCACAACCACAGCGACGGCGCGAGGTGGGCCCCCGTTTCTCTACTGTCGTGACGTCATCGTGTCACGTGGTGTGACGTCATGTATCACGTGATTTGGAGGCGCATAACCACGGTGAAGGGCTGAAGTGGTAGCTAAAGTAGTATGCTTCGCATAAAAGAAACTATAGGTCAACACGTTGTTTACACAAAAAGCGGAGGGTTCGCGGCAGGTGGATCCAACTGGGGGGTGAAAAGTAGGCTTAGTGCCCATAGGAATGCATGGAAGCAATGTTTTCAAAGCAGGTTTCTCATTCCGCATTGCACCTATGATGTCCCTTCGTGAAGAACAACCAAATTGATCTCAGAAGAGGATCTTAAAGCACGAAGCGTCATTTAGAAAGTCATGTGTTTTTAAAACACATAGTTACGTGAGGGTGGGGTTCCTTCCCTGCTCTGGATACGGCACGAGAGGGTGGCCCCAAGGAAAGGATGTAAGAAAATCTTTCAGAAATATTTTTCTCGTTTTACAGTGGGCCTATGGATGCGGCTGAGTGTTAACAGTTGGCGAGTGTATTGAAGAAGAAGACTGTGATAATGTATGCTACACCAATTTGAAGCTACCTTTTTAAAACAGGAAAATAAATGTGTGTTGTGAAGCCGGAAATACACCCAAAAGGCGCTCTATCCGCTTGGTCTCCACGAATCACGCAAGCTCCTCGTGTAGTGTTACATCTGTACCGGGCATGGTAGATACCCTCGAAAATACTGCCATTCATGTCATAGCAAAGTGGATATTGAGCACAGTCCTCAAACAGCACGGAACACAAACGGCGGACGGCAGCAGGCGACTACAGTGTCGCCCCCCCCCAACTTTAGCCGGCGCGGTGGCTCAGTGCTTATGGCGTTCGGCTGCTGACCCGAAAGACGCGTTTTCGATCCCGGACACTGCGGTCGAATTTCGATGGAGGTGAAATTCTAAGGGCCCATGTACTGTGCGCTGCCAGTGCACGTAAAAGAACCTCAAACGGTCGAAATTTCCGGAGCCCTCCACTACGGCGTCCCTCATAGCCTGAGTCGCTTGGGGACGTTAAACACCCCTATACCATAAACCAATCGTTCACAATTTTTACCCAAGTCGCCCTAGCAGGCGGCAGCTGCGCCGCCGCATCTTACATGCATCACAGATCGGTGTTGGTCTGTAGATCTACCTCGCAGTGGAGACATATTAGCTGGCGCGTATGCCAGAAACGCTGCGTAACTACTCTTCATGTACTGTAGTGGGTGCGCGTCGCCAACTCGCCAGTACACAGACTGCACTTTTTTTCACAGGAGGCACCCGGACGCTCCAGCAGCGTCTGCGCGATTGTTCTGCACTGTGGAGTCACTTGACTAAGCGGGTTAGAAATTTTAACTCCATGCATAAGAGCCAGCTATTTTTTAATGATTTTATAACACTAAAAGTAAGTTTTTATAACAAAGATGTTTGGCTTGTGGCCACACCAAGCGCTAAAGTGCTTCATATTTTAATCTATAGCTGTATTTCCTTTTTTTGCAGATTAGCTAAAGTGGTAAGAGATTTGGGCTGGGACCTAGCCTCCCTGCGGTAATACACCATTATGTTTTCATATTTTGCTAAACTTATTTTTCTTTCGAGTCTGGGAAGTTTCAGTACCTTTGAAATAAATAGCCTAACCATGTAGAGCCTTTTTGTAAACCAACAATAACAAACACCTTAAATTGAAGATAATTTGGGTTTGGACGTATGAGAACAGTTTAGATATTTACGAGAACAAAGAGAGAATTACCACAGGTTGGTTCAGTATTACGCAAAGCTTTCTTTATAACTTTCTCATGCCTTTCTTCCTAATAATAAGTTTATTCTAGGGTTAGGTTACACAGATATTGTCAAACTGTTCTCTTACAATACGGGATGCGACCAACTCCCGAACGCGGTCATCCACAATGGTGAAGACGAGCGGATCCGAGAAATGACTCCCTACTTCACCGAGATCTAGGAGACCTGAACGATTCCCCGGAAGTGCAAGCACGCAGAAATAATAACAATCTCCAAACCAGGCAAGCGACCACACCTGGACAACCTCCAGCCCATTTCGCTCACGTCGTGCGTGGGTAAATGGTTTGAGAAAATCGTACATACTCGAGTGGCAGAGCACTTGGAGCGCGAGGAACTTTTTTCGGACACCATGTTCGGCTTCCGGAAGCATCTCTCTGCACAGGACATCATGCTCCAACTCAAGGAGAATATCCTGGACCACAACTCATCCAAAAATGAAGGAATTATCCTGGCCGCACACATCAAAGAAGCCTTTGATAACATCAGTCACGAGGCTTTCCTCAACAGCCTCGAAGACCTCTGATGTGGACAGAAAATGTTCCAATATGTGTGGAATTTTCTCACTGGCCAAACAGCCACCGTAAGCGTGGGCGGACTACTCGAGTCTGACAAACGGCCCTCTCCGCCCAAAGGCATCCCGCGGGGTTCGATAATCTCGCCGCTGCTGTTCAACATTGCCATGATCCCCCTCGCACGCATGCTCGCCGATCAGCCTGGCATTCGTCATGCGCTCTATGCCGACGACGTCGCGGTCTGGACAACCACTCGTTCGGCAGGCGAGAAGGAATCGAAATTACAACAAGCCAAGGGCCCCATCGAGTACTTTGCTAGACGCTGCGGGATGAGCTGCTCTCCTGAAAAATCAGAATAAATTCGCGTCCACAAAAAGCCCTTCAAAAGGAAGCAAATCAGCCTTCACCTGCAAGACCACGCACTCCGAGAGGTCCATACTATTCGCATCCTTGGCATGTGGATCCAGAGCCATGGGGAACGCCAGTAGACCATCACAGGGCTCACCCTCGCCACGGGCCAGATCTGCGGGATGATCCTACGCATCACCAACCTGCGGGGCGGCCTTAAGGAACGGGGCGCGTTGCGCGTGGTGACAGTGCTCATCATTCTACGGTGGACATACAACCTACCCTTCCACTATATTACTAGGACGGAAGGGGAGAAAATAGAGGCCCAAATCAGCAAGGCCTATAAAATCGCACTTGTCTTCCGAACTCTGCCCCAACCGATGCCATCAACCCCAAGGGCGCCTTCGGTACTTATGCGGAGCACAAGGAAGCCCTCATAACTGCTCAAGAACGCCGCCTCTGCCTCATCTGTACAGGCATCAGGACACTTCAGCGGCTAGGACGCCGCCCCCACACAGAAGACGTTCACGCACCGCGGACCAGTCTACCCTTGGCTACCCGTGGAACGTCCACGTCCTCCCAATTCCAACCAATATGGACCCCATACACCATGATGCACGCCGAAAGGTCCGAGCCAAGCAAATACAACATAAGGTCATAGGGTGCAAAGCAAATATTCTTTACACTGACGCCGGCCCCTACCAAGGTCGATCAGCTGCGGTAGAAACCGTCACAACCGGCCTTGGAGAGGAGATAGCCAGCGCCACGGTTCAAAGCCGAAACAGAATAGCGGACGCTGAGGAAGTCGCAATCGCGCTTGCCATCAAGCACGCTCACACCACCCAGCAAATGACTACAATCATGAGCGACTCGCAGTAAGCCTGCAAGGCGTTCCTCAATTTGGAACTCCGCGAAGCTGCCGCCCGCATGATGACAAATAGCACTCTCGGTATACACATCCATCACAGTATTCTGTGGATACTTGCCACGAAGGCATAGAGAGCAATGAGGCGGCTGACAGTGCAGCTCGAGGCCATACTTTCCGAGCTTCATCGCGATTCTCCTCTGAACCTTCGTCTCCTCTAACACACGGTGAAATCATAGTCGCAGGAAATACGCAGCCCCTCACAAACACCTCACTCGTCAGGAAGCCACTGTATGGCGAAACATGCAAGTCCGCACACTACCAAACTTAGCCCGACACAATAAAATTTGGTCCGCGCAATACCCAACACAGGCATGCTCGGCCTGCGGAGAGTTTTCAGACATCCTCCACATGGTTTGGAACTGCCCCGAGCAACCAAAAGTGCACCGTTTACAGGAACTCAGCCATGAGCAGTGGAAGGCGAAGCTGGCTCACACAGAGCTCCCCTTTCAGCGCCAGCCGGGCGGTCAGGGCTGGAGGACCGTATTCGCCAATGGTTTACCGGACCTGGGTGAACCACCCGCGTAATTACTCTATATTAATAAAGTTTATTCTCTCTCTCTCTCTCTTTTGCAATACCGCCGCTCACGAAGTAGCACTTCTCCCAATACACTTGAAAGACGAAGTAATAAGAGGAGACGCATATTTAGTAATCTACACATAGAGGATCCTGACACAATTTTTCTCTTTTTTTGCTGTCTTCGGAGATACTTCGGAAGATTATCCAGTCAGCCCTCAGAGGCTTCGCACTCCTGCCGCTCAGGAGAAATCGGTGCTACGGAACGCGAAAAGGTCATGGCGTCTGGATCGTCGAACACATTCAATGGAGCACGCCCGGCTGCCGCCTATAAATCCCGGAGAGCGGAATTGGCGGGAGGAGTGCGGAATAGGAAAGGGCCGATCAATGCAGACGCTTCTCAACGTTTCCAAGGAAGGAACGAAGGGGATCGGATGCGGCACTGGTGGCGTCAATGGAGCATGGGCGATTACGTTCGCTCCAGATCTCTGTGAGCGAGTGCATTCCTCTCTCCTCTTCCTTCCCAGTTTGTCTGGTGCTTCCTGCATACTCTGTATGGTGCACCGTACTGAAAGGAACCATTCAATTTTCTCGTTAGAGATCACTGAAGTCGAAGATATGTGCTTGCCGTTACAAAGCCTGCCTGTCTGTTCTTTGCGTCTTGTGTTGTTTTCTATCTCCTTGGCTTTACACCCTAATACCACGATTTACAGGACGATGTAATCTGTGCGCAGAGAGTAGGATAAAAAAATGAACATTCGGTTCTGTGGGCTCAACTTTCAATGCCTGTCAATGCGTCTCCCTTTTCAGTGCTTTCTTGTGGTGCTGCGTTATCGGGGCTTTGTGCTCAATTCAATTCAATTCGATTTTTATTTTCCAGAAAGTGCCTGGAGAGTCTTCTTGGCTAAAAGCCGCTCATGCAGCTTGACTAAGGCCAAGAAGACCGTTACATAGCAGTATCAGTAACATCATAATATATTTAAAACAGACATGCTACTTCTAATTTGCAACAATAATTAAAAATTTTATACAAGATCCTTAGCGCTCAAATTATAGCAGGTAAACAACACAAGTGAAACAAAATATGTCAGAAAACACATTTCAAGAACGTACCAACAGCATTGTACAATCAATTATTAGAAATAAAGTACGAGAAAAGAAAGAAAGAAAAATAATACATAATAAAGTGTAACAAAACAAAAGTATTACCGAAACATGATAATTACAAGAAAACAGACCTCAAACCTCTTCTACTGAATCCTAGAGTGTGTGTATTTTTCTGTAGTACACCCTCTGATACCTTGGCACTGCAGTTCAAAGGCACGTCGAAACCACAGGTTTACTGGCACTTGATAAAATTTCGCGAGATTACTGAGGCGCCTGTTCACGTACCTGTCTTTCAGGATCAATTCGAACATCCGTTGCTGTCTTTAGGCTAGAGATTCGGGCAACGAGAAATTTGGAAATAAAAAATAACTTACTTAAATTAGCATTCGGGCAATGTTAATGGTCTCTCTGCCGTGTAGCGTCATGCTTCATTCACTGAATTTGATCATCATGAACGGAGCGTGCTTAATACCGATGAAAAAGATGCAAAATAGAGGCGCACCTCTCTGCCGGCAGCACGTGCAGCACAAAATGCTTGGCAGGAGAGGTTAACAAAGTTTCAGGACTTCTCTAAGATTATGTTAGATACGCTTTCTGAACATTTCTAGGAAAAGTTTCTGCTTTGGCGTTCGAGCGGTTTTTTTTGCACAGCCTATTCTTCAAAACCACAGACACGTAAAGCGGCAGTTTCCAATTAATCGAGGGCATCTATGCTCCCACGTTCTGCACGTGTCGCATTCCAGGTTCTGTAGACCTTTGCCAACTCTAGAGGCATCGAACTCAGGACCCGGTTGTAACACTATTGCCTCTGATAACCTGGACGTGTAGAGCGATCATAAGGCGTGTAGACAATAGCACGAGGTGAAGGCTGACCTATGACGATGATAATAATTAAGTGGCTTCACTTTTCCTTCGCATTAATGTAAACACAACCACTAGCAGCGAGATCAAAACAGTACCACCTACAGTCACTCTTTTTCCTAGCTTGCGTCAAAGTAAATATTTATGAAAGTATCACAAACAAAAACTGCGTGTACATACTGCTAATAGGCCTTTCATCCAAAGTGCTCCCGAAAGAGAAGATAGCGCACTCTAGGTAGGAAACCACTGATAAGCGAAAATATGATTCGTGTGTTTATGGACAGGAGAGAATTGTTCACAGCTATAATTTCTAGATTGATCCACTTGCCATAGATTTGTTAACGGGTATAAAAATTTGGGTGTCTTGATTTCTGCAAAAATAGAAGAGAAGCATAACCACTGCTAGCAGAAACTGCCCATGGGAGGTGTTGTGATTACTGGGCTCTGCAGCTAGCTACATTAAGCCCCAGTTACACTAACGTGATGCGTGAAGTATCGGCGGTGGCCTCCGCAACGCCTGAAGAAGGAAAAATAGCGCTCAAGAAAAGAGCAGGAACAATGTGTCACAAATAGGGCTGCAGCACGTGGCAACTTTTGCTGCAGCACAGGATAACTGCAACCCGTAATACGCTGCGTCCAAAGGCGCCTTAAAAGAGCCGGTTTTAAAGCAAAAATAAAAAAGACTGCTCTCACTTATGTTTTATTTTTTTTCTTTAAGTAATGAGGATAATAATGTACTTCATCTTTTTACTTTTCTTCATAACAGTGTTAACTTTGCGGCATGGAAGAGGCGTCACTTTGTGGCTGTTTTCCTGCCTTCCGGAGCTTGTGGACAACGGATTTAAGGGCTAGAAAAGAAAAAAAACTCAGTTTTGAAAGGAGTGAAAGCACTCTTCATAGAAAAATTCTCGGGGCGAAGTCAGTACTCGGTTATGCGAATTTTCAACGCATTTGTTGAAGTATTTTCAATTCGTGATATTCGAGGCATACAATTTCACAAAGACATGCGTATATAAACAATTATAGACTGCTCTTTTTGTTCTGCACATACTCGTTCTTAGACTAGAACTAATCACCAGTGCACCGCTACAAGCGCTGAGCCTCTCCTCTGGCGGCGCGTTTAGCAGCAGCAGCCGCAGGTGGAGCGTGCGACTTCGCCGTAACCATCCTCCACCCTTACTCCTCGGTAACCATGGTGTCACAGTCGCTACCTTGATAAACCCCCTTCCTGTTCTCGTTCTGTCGCTTACGCCGACCGCCTACGCCAACACCGATACTCAACCCAAGAAACTGGCACTTACAGCTTTGCTGCAAAACCTATAAAACAGGCTGTTCAAGGGTCCTAACGCCATCATTAATTTTTAACACTCGAGAACAAGATAGTGCGAATCTACTGAGGGTGCAGGAGGCCGGCTGCAAGAAGGCGTCCCACAAACGATCCGCAAGGCATTTCGTGAGCAGTAGGAATATTAGCAAAATGCTAGCATAAAATAATGGGTCAGTTTTCGGCAACGGAATTCTTAAAACAGAGGAATGCAGTTAACGGCTACATTTTTGCTGCTCTCGGTCCGCAAGTTTTGTCCGCCCTATTTCCGTCAGTCCAAAGCTCCACTTCTAGGACCTGCATAAGTGCACAACGTGCTGCTTAAATTAAATTTATCTTGTTTCTTGTGTGTTAAATCACGATATATTTAAGCTAAGCTGGCCATCTACTGAGGTTTTTAAATTATCATCTACGATAAAGACGCTACGAGGCAGACACTCACGGCATCCCCCAAAGAAATTTTGTAACACCAGACAGCCGTAGGCTGGAAAATCTTCCATCATGTACGAACCGGCGGCACGCGCCAAGTGGATCTCTACCCGAGAATCGTTGTAACGGAT
Source organism: Amblyomma mixtum (assembly GCF_055824585.1). NCBI lineage: Eukaryota > Metazoa > Arthropoda > Arachnida > Ixodida > Ixodidae > Amblyomma > Amblyomma mixtum. Next base: position 209,810,624 of record NC_143012.1, on the reverse strand, counting down.
GAACTTCAAAGTAACCTATGTTCACAGAATTATTGCAAGAAATCGGCCCTGCCATGCTTGCAGTCATTTCATCGAAAATGTCCATTGCAGTCTGACGTGCAGTAGGGACGGGGGGCTCAAAGCCCAAGTTGCACATTGGCTAGAACAAACGCTGTCTTTGAAGCAAGCAATGACATCCCAGAGAGCAAGGAGTATTTTCCACTTTGCCCTCCATGTAAACGAGGGCGCCACTACCGAAAATCTATACCGGGGCCGAGCCGCAGAATGCTTCCTCTTCTAATACGAAAATGTGTTTGAAACCTGGGATTGCATCGAGAAGCCAAACACAGCTTTGAGATTAGTGCGTCATTTTTCCGAACGAAAGCAATATTGGATTAAAACATCCATACCTATGCAAGCATCAAAGTCGGGCTAGTTGCCTGTTCATACCTTCAAACGGCGCAAAGAGAGCGTACAAAGACTCGAGAGGACACACACGATCACATATCTGGGTCTTTTGCGCTCCTTTAAGACTCGTATATGGCAGGATACAACTTAAAGCAAACTGAGTTGGCTACAACATCTTATAGGCTGTATTACGCTGCCTATCAATTAACAAATAATGCTAAAGCATTCAACTTCCCACTTGGTCAAACAAGTAGGCACAAAGAAATCCTAGCACCCATCATTTCATCTTGTGGTTGCCGTTCTGTTCAGGTAGCAAGACAGCCTTTCTCACTTGACTATTAACTTCGCAGAAATAGACATTGAGTGGCAGTGATGGACAGGAGGGGACGTTCGTACGAGACGCGAGTTCTGTACGACTGTAATAAAGTTGTTTTTTTTTTAATTTTGCAGGAGTAGGGGTCGTGGCTGGCGCAGTACGGAATTAAATGCAGACAACTACGCAAGGCATTTAACTTTCAGCGCCGATGTATTCGAGGCTGGTGATGAGAGCAGCTTGATTTTCTAGAGGGAAAGCTGTTATACGGAGCACAACAAAATCCCAGGCATGCACTCTCGATGGGGCACAGTCTCACTGTTGTCGACTAGTCCCACAGAACTGCTGCTGGGTCCATTTCGCCACCACAGCTTGGTAAATCGGTGTAAAGGTAACGCATTTTCTTTTCTAAATTGCTTCGCCAGAGATATCAAAACGCAGCACGATGAACTTTTACGCGCTCATTCAAACCATTCCAAAGCGGCACAAAATGCGCCCACTGTGCAACTGTTGTAGCATGGGTGCACATGACCTCTCTAAGTTTCATTTATATCATGTGTTAACCTGGCAATTTGCCTCAATTAAAACAATGAAAGACAGTTTACAAAATGAGTATTAGTATTTTTATGGTTCGAATCTAACAATTCAGCACACGATTTTCCGAAATAAAAAATAAGAAGTAGTGAGCCGGGCGGCCGTTTTTACGTGTTAAGGTTGATCTTCTAAATAGCGGCAGGCCCTTCCCGTACGTAAACAACTTTCTTTATGTGATTTCAGATTAGGAAGAACCCGTGCGGCCACGCGATCAGGTTCCGTACGAATATATTGAAAATAGGAAAATAGGCAACCAATGGTCTATCCATATATAGAGGTATATCTATGTATAGAGGTCTATCTATTTAGGCCACATGTTTCGGTCTGTGTTTCACTACACTCAACGCGTACTCTATAGGATCTCACCCATGCCGAGCTGGGTAGACTGTTTCGAAACTTAGAGCCCGTTTTTTATTTTATTCATCGGTTAATGTATACTTCATAGCACATCCTAACTTAATTACTTGACCAGACGCCCACGTTCCTAATTATGGCTCTTTTCAATGGTTATGAATGGCGCATGGCATGACATATGAAGGAGGTAGGGAACAGCAGCAACAGATTCGACAACGGTTGCTGAACAAAACACTTAGTTCTGGACAAGAGGGAAAGTGAATTCGGCAGCACTCAGTTTACTTGAACACTAAAAAACAAAACCATTCAAACATGTGCTAGAAAAGATATTCTGCATTAGTGTCTCGTTTAACTGTGATTGTGTTTTTTCTTGCTTATTTGATTCTCACAGTGCCTCAAACATAAAGCGCGAATCTCTGCTCCAAAAATACGAGAAGATCACATGAATAAACGCTACCAGGGAAATTCGTCTGTGAAGGCGCTTGAAATAAAGAAAGAGTGACTAGATCGCAGCTTAGGTTGCGCAGGACGGAAGGAACGGGGAGTAGTGAAAGTAACGTTCGAAAACGCATTTCTGTGGAGTCAGCTGCTGGCTCAGAAGTTTGTAAAGTAGTCAAGGTTTTGGTTCAGTTGTCAGAGTCTGTATGGGTTCAGTCTTTTTTTTCGTTAGTTTAAGGAGGCTGACAGCGTGAGGTGTTCATTTTCTAGAAACTTTTCTAATACCAGCGCAAATACGAAAAGAGTCGTTCACACTGGTCTTCGAGTGACTTCCAGAAAAGTGTTATTCTTACGTTTTGCTTGTCGCGCGAATAGAGTGTAGACAACTTTATTGCCAGGAAGACGATGAAAACCTCTCGCCAGCTGATACTCGCTAAGAGCGATTCAAGAGCAATACGTGAAAAAGGCAGCAATAGTTCGACGATGCGAAAAGCCAAAACAAAATTTTAGTAATAACGCGAAACTTTATAGACTTCCGAGATGTTCCAACACAAGGAGGCAAGTCATATATATTAGTACACGGGTTTAGTACTATGCATGTCACTATAATTTCGGTCAGCGTAATATTAACGATTGTACTAAGGCAACCGGTTCGTAAACTTGAAGAGGCGTAATCGGTAAAGAAGACACAAAACAATTGTGAGTCGAGTTTAGGGACTAACTAGCGATCAATAATGCACGCGATTTCAGTGGGTCGAATGCTGTGCACTGAGTACTTGCCACAGCCTGCAAATGTTTGCTAATATTATGGTTGAAGTCATGGTATGAAAAATAGAGAAAAAAAACAGTGTCTTCACTCACCCGCGGCGAGGGAGCGAAGAATGTAGCAATGCGTTTTCGCTCTCAATTCTTCCTATATCCCTTCCGAACCCGCAACCGCAACAAAACCACAACTGTTCACTGTGTGGTTTATTTGGCCAATGTTTTATATGGCATCTTGATTGGGAACGAATTAAAGAGAAAGGATAGCGAACTGAAAATGTGCAAAGAGGAGAAAAAAATAGCGCAATGTCCCTCCTTTTGGTCACGGGACAAGCTTGCACCATCCAACGCAAAAAAAAAAATTAACTCCGATATGTTCTCACTTCTAGAGAGAGCTCACGCGACCGTTAATAGTCTCAATTCCTGCCTCCCTTCTTGCTACTTTATTTCACAACGCACATGCCATAGTTTTATTTTAGCTTTGCAACTCAGCATGTTTCAGGAAGTGAGCAGCAGGCCGCTCAAAAACGTGAAATGTATAGAAATAGCAGCTTGTAAAAACAAGAAAACGCGTGCCTGCAAAAAATACTAGCTTGTTTCTGTCGAAGTGCGACCAGAAGGAACCTTCCCAGGAAGGAAATTTCTGTCCTCGTGTTACTAAACCTGCGCGTTTTTTTGCTTGATAACACCGTGCTGATTAAAAAAAGTTTCATATAACGGACCCTGTCTCATTTTGCCATTTCTGTGGAATCAAAAAATCTCTTGCGACAAACACCTACCAGCAACTGCAATCATAAACCTTGCATGTCCACACTGACTAAACAATTTGCCGTATGTACCATCATCATCACCAGCCTATAATGGCCCACGTAATGAGCGCGTACAATTTTTATACGTCAATACGGCGGGATTTAGTACATCAGATCTGGCATCTAGGCCGGAATCTCAAGGTTAATAGGTTACCTAGGATGAATTTATCGTGCAGCCAGGACATGAGTGATGTATACACTTCTTCTACAATGCCTTAAATACCATTATTTATACTGGCAAGTCAAGCAAAAGCAAGCGCTCCGGTCAGGACACAAGAATCAATGGGTTTTCGCAAGCATCAACAGCTCCGAGGGCATCACTGCAACACAGAGAAAAATATGCGTTTCAGCTTCCAGGTAAAATTGCTTTGCAATGTTTGAGAGGACGCGCAAAGTAGCATCAGCGCTGTTGGCTTTAAAGTCGATTAGTTCCCTTAAGTCCAGGAGCAAAACTCAGGAGGCGCGGCTCTTTCATGAAAAGGAAGGTTTAGAGTATTCACCGCTCACTCACTAAGCAGCCACGTTGCACAAGTATACCACCACCTAGCTAATGGAGTGATCAAGGCCGCCATGCCGGCTTTTGCGGCTGGCCAGAACCGCATTCGTCTTAGAAAGCACAGCCGTTGGCTTCGCTGTGCAATCGAGCTCTTCTGTGCAGTTGTTGCATCGGCAACAGTTAGGTGAGGAAAAAAATTGATGTCAAGTGGTTCTCACGCCTAGCGCATGTCTTTACCTGGCACTTATGTGGCTGAAACGGCGTACATAAGTGCAGGCGAAGTTCTCTGGATGAGCAGCGCGGGCTCAGCGGTACTAGACGACGCGGCAGAAAACTAAGATGCTTACAGCAGTGCCTAAAAAATCTGAAATTCACTAATACTATGTCAACTGCATCGCGTTTTTACTGCTTTATAACCCCGCACCGCATATGAACCAATATTACTCGTTATAACCATACTGTATTCTTCTTAACAGTCATGGTTCACAATGAAGTCTGACGTCAAGGCGATAGTTAACTGGCTCTCAACATCCATTGCAATTCTTCTCCAGTACGATGCTCCCACTGATACATACGTTATAGTGACGGACGAATCAGCAAGTGCTGGCAAATAGTTCGCTACTCATTTCCAAGAGTGCAGAAATCAAGTCACTCGTTTGCGCGCCTCCCGTTACGGCACGCCCTCCCAGTCCTCCCAACTTGACTATTGCCTCTTTCTGCGGTGATTCGGGGTGCCGACGTCATGAACAAACGCCAAATGGACGTTTAGACGTACAGTGGGACCATGCGGTAGTCCATGGACCCAAAGGGAGTATAAACACACTTGCCTCAATAAAGTTTCTCTCTCTCTCTCTCTCTGCCGTTACGGCATGCGCCGCTGACATTTACTGCGTCCACCTTAAGCTTCTCATTCGAAAAGAAGCTTTCCATACAAAAGGTTGGTTGGTTGGCTTATGGGGTTTAACGTCCCAAAGCGACTCAGGCTATGAGAGACGCCGCAGTGAAGGGCTCCGGAAATTTCGACCACGTGGGGTTCTTTAACGTGCACTGACATCGCACAGCACACAAGCCTCTAGAATTTCGCCTCCACAGAAATTCAAAAAGGGCAAAAGCAGACTTTCCTGGTACTTTATGCTGGTATGCTGGCACTTCAGTAAACAAAATGTCCGGAGATAGTAGCCATTGTGTATTTTTAGTACGCTGAAATGAGACACTGCCTCAATAAAGCAACCACGCTCTGTCTATGTGTGCCATTAATGCACGACCAAACAAAGGAGGGCATAGACAACGTCAGCCGCAGCTAAGACCCTCTGTCCATTTTAAAAACATCCTGTCATTATTGTGCTTTATGCACACGGGTACTTTAGTCAGCACACATAGTATATCAGGAAGCTCACAAACATCTAATTCTTTTTCCGTGGCCACTGAGCAGGGCACAACTGAAATCTGATTATTAAATTGGAGTAGTGAGGAGGGAAAAATTTTAAAAAGAACGTAAGGTTACGGGACATATCAGTTTCAGCTCTGCAACTTCGACGAAAACAAACGTGCACTCTTCGCCATTGAATACCCGCCTTCAGCTGCAGAAACCGTTTTTATTTCCTATAAACTGACATTTCCGTCGTTAAAGTGTCGCTAACGTCGTTCTTTCACGTGGGACTATAGGAAAATGCAAGCAGAAACGGTTTATGCCTGCTCGACAAGCATCGTCGCTCAAACTAAACGAGACTTATTAAAAATACACTTTCTAAGCAGGCTCTGAGGTCGCGCTAAAATAAACAACAAACGAAAACGCCAAATGAAGTGAGAAATAATATGCGTAGAGTTTCCTTCAAAAACTTGGTCCCAAATTCTGAACCGGGTTCACGCCATCGTAAAGGGGTATCTTGGGCGTCGCTATCTACAAGTTGGAACAGGAAGCACGCAGATTGCGGTTTCCAGTCTCAGCTTTCGCCGTGGTTTATATTTTTGCATTTCGCCAGAGCAGAAAAACTGAACAGTTGTTGTTTCAATGCAGCTAGTTGTTTTCAAGGTAGTTCTGTTCGCAACTTCCGAGTGTATTTGCTTTTTTTTCACACGCGAGTCATACGAAAGAAGACGTGGGTTCGGGGAAATTGCGGTAGAATGTTCTGTATAGCGAAATAAGCCTGCCATTCCCGCAATAAAACGGCAACCTAGCTTACCCAATTGATGTTTACAATTAGGAGTACATATAGGCTCCAACTTTGCCGTACGCACGACCATATTTGGCGCCTTTCATCTTTAAATCACCCTTGTTTTCTCGTTCTAATACAAATTCCCTCTTCTCGTAAGTTTAGTGTACGCCTGGTACCCGCAATGTAATGTTCTATGGTTATCTTCTCCTCCTTTTCCTGCTATCTGACATTCTCGTTAACGCGCTCATTGTGAATATGTGGCGTATTTTCGTTGTAGTTGTTTCTTCTGTGACCTACTAACGTGTTGTTTTGCGGGTTAGGTCATCGCTTGACTACAAAGTTTGCAAAACCCCTAACTTTCCAGCCGGTTAAGGAAATGGGCGACGTCGTAAGTCCTACGCGCATAAGCGAGGAAACAAGTTCTCAAAAGGCAAAGAAGGAATTGGTGTCGGCGCACTCCTTTTTCGTTTCTTATTCTTTTTTCTTTGGCTGAGGCGAGACTCAGCAAGACATAATGTGTGAACTGTGCGAATGTTCAAAGTTGATCCTACGCCCTTTCTGGGCTGCCACTGTTGCAGAGTTTCTCCCACTCGGCGCCTGAATCTTTTTTTTCTCTTTCTTTCTTTCTTTCCTTCTTTCTTTCCTTCTTTCTTTCCTTCTTTCTTTCTTCCTTTCTTTCTCTCTTTCTTTCTTTCTTTCTTTCCTTCTTTCTTCCTTTCTTTCTTTCTTCCTTTCCTTCTTTCTTCCTTTCTTTCTTTCCTTCTTTCTTACTTTCTTTCTTTCTTTTTACTTTTTGGCGAGGTTGCGAGGTTGTTCGCTCGTTCATATGTTGGTTCCTGTGTTGGAAGGCAAAACCCAGGTGGTGGCGCGTTCTCGTTTAAAAGCGGTGACACGTGACGAGGGTTTCTACTAAGCCAAGCTCGGCGCTTCGGTGCAAAGATTTGAGACTAAGATTTTCTTTCTTTTTCGCAAATATAACTTTGCAGTTTCCACCCGTGGCTTACAGTCAGCGCTATTTGAGACATTTCACTGTTAGGTAAAGGATACTGCAGCACAGAATAAAGGGTGGCACACAGTTGTGTACGTGTGAAATTTGTATAATATTTAGCTTTGTGGCAGATACTTGGTTCACCTCTCTAATCCAATCTCAGCTTTCTTGAACCATTCTTTCTTTTTTTCCAAAAAGTGAAATACGTTTACAATTCGAGATTGCGTCGTCACCTTTTCCCACGAGCGTATGCGACACCTACAGCTAGGGAAATAAATTGAAGAGTGAACCAAAGCGAACCAGGAATTTCCTTTTTCGCAATGTTACATAGCGCGTGTACCCACGAGTAAGTAACCTGCCTTAGCAGTACTCCAAGGAATATTGCGGCCTCTAGTTTCTTGTTTAGTGCTAATCTCGTTTTTCTTCACGCCTGGCCTCGTCGCCATTCCGGTGCTGAGTCCGTTTTCCACTTTCCGCACGAAGGACTTCATTTCCCGCATGGGCTGCGCTGCCCAGCCCTCTGGTGGGGCGTTGTTTATTTCACACCTGGCTGGATTCCCTGGAAGCGTTTACCTCCAGTCTGAAAGCTTTGTTTTCCTCTGGGTGCGGTTTAACCACACTTTCAGCCACCGCAGCATTCGCGCAGCGGTTCGCGTGCTGTTTCATTTTAAAATTCTTCTGCTTTAATCCAGTTTGTTTATCCGGTTTTGGTTCTCGCGGCATTCCCTTAGTCGTGCTCCTTTGCAAGTCACCTCTCTCGGAAAACCGGCATAACATGCAAGCTCCAGAACTGCATGAAGCGCGGATGGTACGCTTAAGCGGGTTTTGTCCTCAAGGAGAGTAGGGAAGCAGAGAGAGCATAAATAATAACAAAGCGATTCAGGAAATAAACTGTGGCCTCTTGTGCAACCTACAGCACCTCAACGCACGGTTTTTAAACCAAGTTCATTGCCTATTTATGCACAAGGAACCAATCAGAGTACGGCACCACTCCTGGGTCAAGACCGGAATGAAGATAAGGATGATATTTTAAGGTTACTAACAAGCTACTTAGGAGTTAAAAATGGTTTGCGATTTTATGACAGGAAAGCAATCGGAACAAGATTCTGAGTGATAGCTCATGGCTGCATAGCTAGGTAGCGTCGAGCGCAAAGGTGACTCCATTCTCACATAACCAATAAAGTAACAACCCCAGAAAGCGCTGCAGCTACTACAAAGAACTTACAGAGGAAAGAGGTCGAAAGATGTCCGAGCCCTGCATCGCTTATGCCAGAATATGGAAACGAATTAATTAGCTCGAAGGAACAAAAATTTGTGAAAAAAAAAGAGTGGTAAGGTGGTTTAAGCAGCAAGAAAGGCTTGCGTTATAAGGTATCTTGAAGGATAAAAGTTCTCAAAAAGCTCCATAGGTGACAGAAAGGCTAGGGGCAATGAGCAGCAAGCGCCGATAAAGGCAAGAAGGGACGCGTGATCGAAGAAGAGAGGTCCAAGAATCTCACCTAAGCTCAGCTGCAAGCCAGAGCTGTTTGTCACGTCCTACTTGGTAACGCAAATGCAAGCAGTAGATCACACCTCCCGACTCCTGCGTTCTTTGAAAAATAAAACAAACACATAATGGTACCTAAAGTGAAAATCTTCGCTGAGAACAGAAGTGTGGTAAAAGGTTAAAAGGAGCAAGACAGGCCGTAAAGACTTCGAAGAGAGAAACGGCGATACGAAGCAGGCTCATCTTTATTTCATGATGTCGCCGAAGCACGTCAAGCACGATGAGGCGCAGCGAAAGGCTGTGGAGAGAGGTATGTGACGTAATCAGTGCACTGGCGGTAGTTGACACCCACAGTCGCTATGAAAAGTGAGCAGAGCAAGAATAAATCACTAATAGACCTGCTGAGCTTCCTGAAAGGCAGGCCTCTTTCCCAGAGGCGAATTCCACGGGTCGCTCCCGACCAGCTTTCCTTGCTCAGCGGTGGCGAAACCGAATTCCACGGGTTGATCTCAATTGCTCTTCGCGAGATCCGCCGGCCGTTTCAAAGCAGCTCGCTCCACGGCACAGTGCTTTCACTTGATCTGCCGAAAATCAGCGGATTTAGCCGGAAATCCGATGGTGCGTTGCCGTTCCTTCCGGAATAGGTAAGCCGTGTTTGCCTGTATTTAGGAAGGTTGTAGACATCACTGGTTAATCTCTCGCGTTTCAACGTGATAGCGTTAAGGGCCCCGTGTCGCAGGAAAGCCGGTGTCGGCGTCGGCGGCGTTGGCGAAAAATCCCAGAAGCATTAATAAGATAAGAGAAGATTAGTCTACAAGGTATTAACTGATTTAGTGTATTGGCTACCATGTCCTGTCGTATACAAAACTTATCATGCCGGCTTCAGACGGTACAGAACTGCGGCTACCGAGTTCGCCGAGCGCCTCTACAATTCCACTAACACACCCAGGGCGTCCACACTCATCCACCGCAGCCTCACCTACAAAACTCATCACATCACGTCTGACACGCCCTGCGTGATCACAGAACTTATACATCACACACATTCACTTCCTTCTATATTTATAGCAAACATATACCACCCCCCGTCCCTGCCGATGGCCCCGCTAGAATCACTTCTGCGAAAGCTACACCATCTAGCAGGGAAACATCCCCTACTCATCGGTGGGGACTTCAACAGTCAGCATACTGTCTGGGGATACACAACCACGACACATCGAGGTCGCAGGCTCTGGCTGCTCTTGCAGAACCTCCAACTCACTGTGCACAACACGTTTCAGACGCCTACGCGGATCAGCAACAGTGTCAGCATGGACACCAGTCCTGGCCGGACGCTGAGCCGCTGTATCCGCGGCGTTACCTGGAGTAGAACACAACATACACTGGGCAGTGATCATTACATTATACAAATCACTGTTCCGTACAAACCACCCCGTCACGCAAATACAATACACAAACTCATTAACTGGGATGCATTTCGCGCTGCACGCACCGCCCTCCCAGACACTCCCATCGCAGACATCGACGAATGGGTGCAGTCACTCAAGCACGACGTTCACCACAACACGCGAGACATTGAAACTACAACCGAAACACCTACCCTTGACACACGCCTAGCCCACCTCTGGGAGGCCTATCACAGCATCCTAGAACGCTGGAATGGCAACAAACACAACCGAACGCTTAAGAAGCGGCAGACACAAATCCAACAGCACTCTGAGGAGCTCTGCCGATCCAACTGGGGACAGATATGTGACGGCATCGCCGGAAACCTGTCCAGCAAACGCGCATGGCAACTCCTCCGACACCTCATTGACCCCACGCGCACCAAATCAGCAACACAGCACCACGTGACACGCCACACACATGAACACATTGACGATCCCGACACCCTTCTAGACACACTTCAAACCATGTACACATCTCCAGGTGGCCCCATACCTCTACCGCACTACACAGGACAAGCAAATCCAACACTCGACACCGACATCACGGAGACGGCAGTCAGAGCGGCCCTCCTGACTCTCCGCGCCAACTCTGCACCTGGTGCAGACCAAATCACAAACTCCATGCTCCGTAATCTGGATGACCAATCGATCACCCACATTACGAAATACTTAACCTGTGCTGGAGGGAGGGTAACCTCCCGCAGTCCTGGCGCCACGCGAAGGTAATATTCATACCTAAACCCAACAAACCACTTACACTTCAAAACCTTCGCCCGATTTCGCTAACCTCATGCCTCGGGAAGCTCCTAGAGCATGCTGTGTTAGCGAGACTCACAAGTCACATGGCGGACAACAATCTTTACCCGCATAGCATGGTAGGATTTCGCCCTCATCTATCCGCACAGGACGCCATGCTGTAACTCTCACAAAACATTTTCGACCCGCTTCTTCCGGGTCACACCAAGGCAGTCTTAGCTTTGGATCTCTCCAAAGCTTTTGATCGCATTGAACATCAGGCAATCATCACTGCTCTATCCCCATTGAATGTGGGTGTGCGCACGTATGCCTACATTCAAGCATTCCTGACTGACCGCACAGCTGAGATACACTTCAGCCCTCTGCCTTCCCCCTCCTACACTCTTCAGAGTATCGGCACCCCTAAAGGGTCCGTCCTTTCCCCCTTTCTCTTTAACATTACCCTCATCCCGCTCGCCGGAAAATTGACCACTATTCCCCACCTGAAGCACACTCTTTATGCCGACGATATCCCCCTGTGGACCACTCACTGCAGTGACGGAGACATAGAGAACACCTTAGAGGAAGCAGCCACGCTCACCCAAAATTACGCACGGACCATCGGACTGTCTTGCTTCCCAGAGAAGTCCGAACTCTTCCTGTTCCGGCCTAAGAACCACCGCTGCCCCCGCTCCCCCCTTGCCATTGAACTGAATGGTGACCCGGTACCTGAGGTTGGAACCCTCCGTGTATTGGGCCTGCACATCCAGAACGATGGCAAAAACACCACCACCCTCAAGAAACTCAAGCAGATTGTAGGCGCGATATCGCACCTCATCCGCAGGGTTTCGGGACGTCATAGAGGCATGAAGGAGCGCGACCTATGTCGCCTCATTCATGCCTTTGTCCTCAGCCGTGTGCTGTGCACTACCCCATACTTACAACTATCCAAACATGATATAAACGCTTTGGATGCTTTGATTCGCAAGGCATTCAAGGTAGCACTTCACCTTCCCCTCAACACACCCAGAGACAGATTACTAGGCCTGGGCCTCCACAATACGATCGGGAACTGGTGGAGGCCCACCGACAGGCCCAATACATAAGGCTCACACAAACCTCCACAGGTCGGTATATCCTGGACACCCTCGGAATCAAAACACCGGCCAACGACCCAACCCTCCTCGCCACCCCACGATCCCTTCACCGAGAGCTCCTCATCAGGCCGCTCCCGGGAAATATGCACCCGTCCCACCATGAGCAGCGCCGCAGAGCCCGTGCGAAGGCACTCCATCGAGCGTACGGCCCCCAGCCGGACGCCGTATGGGTGGACGCTGCCTGCACGGGTGATGAAGCGACAGCAGCTGTGGTCGACTCCTCTTTTTCCGCCCTCCTCACACTACCTCTCCCTCCAGACACCTCCCCAGAAGCTGCAGAGGAAGCCGCCATTGCACTTGCTATCACCCGCACGGAAGCCCGGTACATTTTAAGCGATTTTAAAACTGCGATTCTAAATTTTGCTCGAGGCCGAGTCCATGTCCCTGCTTTTGGCATATTGGACTCGCCCGATGCACCCCCGCCCGCCAAATGGAGCTGATATGGGTGCCCGCGCACTCCGGGAATTCCGGAAACGAGGCTGCCAACCTTTTTTAAACCGGGCTCAGGTGGCCTCTGATCGGGGATTCACGAAGGAGCGCATGCACTCATTCAGTGAGCTGACCCAGGCGCACAGAGCCTTACACCAGCTCTACCCCCCGCCCCACCCCTCCCTAGATAACAAAAACGCAACACTCTGGCGCAGACTACAGACACACACACTCCCTTCACCCCTTAACCTAGCCCATTATCATCCCTCCTTCCCCACTCCGGCATGCTCTCTATGCCCAGAACCCTTCGCCTCTTCCCTCCACATCATTTTCCTCTGCCCGGCGGACCCTCCCCCGCGGGACCTAGAGAACCTCAAGACCTGGGAGGACTGGGAGACCCTGCTGCGCTCGGAGGACCCGGCCGTGCAGACCATCGCCACCGGCCGTGCTGCCAGTGTTATGGACCTTCGGAACATAAACACTTGAGTGCAGTGGGGTCGTGCGGGGACCCTGGGGCGTGCCCCGAATTCCTGTGTAAATAAAGTTTTCTCTCTCTCTCTCTCTCTCTCTCTCTCTCTCTCTCTCTCTCTCTGCAATTCCCTAAGCATATACCTAGGGGGAAGGCGATCGACGGGGAATCTGAACACATTGCTGCTTCTACCAGTAGCTTTCACATACTCGCGCCCCAGCGCCATCATCTAAAGCACGCGTGAGTGCCCCGGCCATGTTTTCATTTCTACTTCCACTGCTCATCTGCATCCTTGCGACCGAAAGCTAGCACTCCACGCTCGCGTGTGATGCCTCACAACCCGCATATCTTTTACTCTGGTGTTAAGGTTAGAAAAACAACAACAAATGACATGACGGTCACCACGTGTCAATGCAATATTCAGCGACCGCTACTAATGCGACATGTTCTGGTTGAGCATATTAGCGCGACCTCTTGCCTGTGTATTTCGATGGCGCTGTTTTCAGTATCCCTCACATAGTCGTTGACGCACCAGCGTATACAGCTCGTTCGGTAGAAAAGCCGTCGGCGTCGTAGTTAGTCGTTGTCGGCACCGCACGTCGGAAAAAAGGCTATCATGCCAGCTGTTTGCCGCAGAATGTTCCAGATGGTGTAATGCCATTCAGCGTTTCGAGAAGAATAAACTTACTAGTTAATTTAAGAGCTTCCGGCAGAAATTTGAACGGACCTATAATCGTGACTGGAGGTATCCACCGAGGTGTGGGAGAGAGTTACTTCAACTTCGTTTCCTCGAACCCAATTTTCGTTTCCTTCATTACGGCACCTCTTTCTCTTTCTCGTGCGCTCTCTCTCTTCTTTCGTTTCCACCTACTTCCCTTTCCATACAGTGGGGTTCGGGTGTCCACCGAGATGTGAGACAATTACTGAGCTGTTTCCTCCTCAAAATTGGTTGCGTTCAAAGCTGTTTCTTACGGGCAAGGCGTCGCGCCGAACGGGCGATGGCGTTACGTGGACTCCCTGGAAGCGCTGCAATACGCTGTCGTATTCCACTCCTAAAGGCCAAGCCGTTATTTATTTTTCACTCCGAGTGAGTGAGTAGAAACTTTATTGATTTCTAAGATTTAGCCTGCGGTGGAGGTCTTCTTCAAGTCTTCTGGATATGGAGTCGAGCAAGAAGGCGGCGACCCGACTCCGTTAGCGACAAGCGCGTGTACTGGTTTGTAAGGTGCGCCTCCCGGAGCTCCCGGAAAGTATTCACCACCCCAAGAGCCATAAGCCGGCTGTTTGAAGTAGTGATAGCCTCCAATGGAAGACAGGTTTCGCATCCCGGAACTGTGGAGACGTGCCCTCCACGTGCGGCCTCTTCCAGCAAACATGTCACATGAAGACCATAATGGTCGGCGCCTGGCACGAGCGGAAGCGCTAGCCCGATATTATGGCAACAAAACAGGTGTATACTACGTGGACGCCTCCGGCCCTCACCATGGGGGATGGTACACGGCCGCGGTAGTTCACAACAGCAACACAGTTAACGGCCTAACTTTTAGAGCTCGCAGTGCAACACAAGCAGAAGAGGTCGCGATTGCTCTCGCGGCCTCACATTCCAATTCAAAATACATAATCACCGACTCGCGAGGGGCCTGTCGGAACGTCGAACAAGGCTGCACTCCCTTCCTAGCCTATCGAATATATCAAAATTGCATACGGGATACGGACCCCGCACACCGTTACCTCATATGGGCCCCTGCTCATCAGGGGTTGGCAGGAAACGAGGCAGCAGACGCAGCCGCCCGCGCGCTCTCTCACCGGGCTGTTTTCTCCTCCCCATCCGATCAGGAACCCGATTTTAATCCGGTCTATACATTCAAAGATATTACAACATATTATCAAAATTGTCATCGCCTTTACCCTAGCCCATGTAAAGGCCTGAAGAAGGCGGATGAGCGGCTCCTTCTCCGCCTTCTCACCAATACTTTGCTGTGCCCGGAAGCGCTAAAACATTTTGACCCCTCCTTTAGCGGCAGCTGCCCACACTGTAGTGCAGTGTCTTCTGACACCTATCACATGGTGTGGGCCTGCCCCTCCAACCCCGCTATTCCCCCCATCCCCAACCCAACCCGGGAGGACTGGGAGGCGACCCTGCTCGGCTGCCACGACTTACAGGCCCAACAAGCCTTAGTCGGGCGCGCCCGGGCGGCGGCAACCGCCACTGGGGTCCCATACTAGGGACCTCCACCTAGTGTTTGTAAGGATCGGTCCCTTACGGGCTGATCCAAACATACCTCCAGTTCATTCGAAATAAATGTTTTCAACACCACCACCACCAAGTCTTCTCTTCAAGTCTTGAGGTTGCCTCCTTAGCCTTGGGTGGTCCCCTAGTCCAGGGCTCCACTGAGTCTGGCCACCTCGCTTGCGTGTGCTATGAGTGCCCTTTGGGCCTCTAGCTCGCAGCTGGTGAGCCGGCTCTCCCATTGCTCCGCACTTGGTGTGTCGTGTTTGTGGAACGATATGTTTCTGTCGCATTCCCATGTTATGTGGTATAGTGTTGGCCTCGCTTCGCACCAAGGGCATGTGGCGCGGTATTGTGTCGGGAACGTCTTGCTTAGTATATATAAGTTGGGGAAGGAGCCTGTCTGTAGCTTCCGCCATTTTGCGGCTTCTTCCTTGCTTAGCTCTTTGTGTGGTGGGGGGTATTTGTATCTTAGCCCCCTGTATAAACTTAGTGTTTCAGAGTACCAAGCCCCTAGGCTAGTCCAGAGCTCCTCCGGGGCTTGTGACCCCCCAGCTCGGATAGTAAGCCCTCGAGCTAGTTCGTCCGCCCTTTCGTTGCCCCAGACCCCCGCGTGGCCTGGTATCCAAATTATGTTATGTTTCTCTCTCCTCCCCGAGGGTGCCCCCTCGCTGAGGATCCTGAGTGTCGTTTTGCCTACCCTTCCTTTTGTGTAGTTTCGACACGCTTCTTGTGAGTCTGTTAAGATATTCAAGGGTCTCCCCTTTCTATCCCCCTCCCTCATTGCTAGGGCTATCCATACAGGGCTCTGCTACATTTGATGCCCTGGCCGTGAGGCTCGTTATGTGTTCTCCCTGGTGGTTGACGACTACCGCCACCATTTTATTTCCTCGTTCACCATAGTACGGGGAGGCGTCGATGTATACCGTGCTGTCCCTGTGCCCTATTGTTTTTTCATAGTGTTCTGCCCTGGCTCTCCTCCTGCTGGCATGGAGGTTTGGGTCCATGTTGCGGGGGATGGGTTGTACGCTTATGTTTCTTCTTAGTGCGTCTGGTATGTTTGCCCTGTTGTTGTGATGGTTCTCCGTCTCCCGACCCAACCTAGTCAGAAGTGCTCGTCCGGTTCTTGTGTCGCTGAGTCTTTGAAGTTGTGCCTTTATTTGGCATTCACTCAGCTCTTCAAAAGTGTTGCTTAGCCCTAGTTGCATTAGCTTCTCGTTGGACGTGTTCCTTGGTAGATGTAAGGCTATCTTGTACGCTTTGCGAAGGATAGCTTCTGCTTGCTCTCTTTCAGCTTTGATGGTTACGTGGTATGGTAGTGAGTATGTTATTCGACTGACTATCAGGCTGTTAACCAGTCTGATTGTGTCTTCTTCCTTCATGCCATGCCTTTTGCTGGCTACTCTATTTATCATTCGGCCTACTTGCTCCGCCGCTTTGCGTAGCAGGCTGAGTGTGTGGCTGCATTTCCTGCTACCTTGCAGCCACATACCGAGTATTCTTATCATTCTTTGTTACGGTATGTTCTGCCCTTCTAGTTTCAACTCCGAACTACCTTCCTTCCCTCACGGCGTGTTTGAGGCGTCCACTGGTATGTGAGGCAGTTGCTGCGCCTTTCCTCTCCTCTAAAATCGCAATCAAAACAGTGACGCACACTGCAGCCCGTTCGTGATCTCTTCGGGCGGTGTACTGTCTTGGACAGGCCTCCTGGAGACTTCAAGCGATTTTTCCAACAGGCAAGGCGTCGCGCCGAACGGGCGATGGCGTTCCGTGTTCTCCCTGTCAGCGCTGCAATACGCTCTCGTATTCCACTCCTAAAGGCGAAGCTTTTATTATTGCGAAAGCAATACTACTTGCACTTTCACGCCTTTGCCGTGCCGCGGCGGTGACCACCATTGACCTTCATTTGATCTTGATTGGATTAGATTGGATTAGATTAGATTAGATTAGATTGGATTAGATTGGATTAGACTGGTTTGGACTGGACTGGACTGGACTGGATTAGATTAGATTACATTAAATTACATTAGATTAGATTAGATTAGATTAGATTTGATAGAAGTGGATTAGATTGGATTAGAGTGGATTTGATTGGTTTGGTTTGAATTTGATTGGATTGGATTGGATTGCATAACCGATGCATCACCACAAGTCTAACCACAAGCACCACCACCAGCTACGCTACCAGCTGTACCATGGCGTAGGTACGGATTTTGCTTTCGCAATTACTGGGCTTAACCAAGCTAAGCCGCAGAGAATTTGTTTCTTTTTCACTCCGAGCTACCTTAATTCCATCACGGCGTGCTTGAGGTGTCTACGGGTATGTGAGACAGTTGCTGCGCCTTTCCTCTCCTCTAAAATCACAATCAAAACGGCGACGCACAACCGCCAATTCAGAGGGCAGCGTCACTGCAGCCCGTTCGTGATCTGTTCGGGGTTTCTCTCTGTCTGAAAAACTTTATTATTGGTACAGAATAGGGAGGGAGTTTGAGGTTTCCCGGAAGGGGCCACCTCTCACAACCACTAGGTGCGCTCCTCAGTACAGGAGCCCATTGGCGACCGCTGCGGCTCGGGCGCGCTCGACCAGGGCCTTCTGGCTCACCAGGTCGGAGCAGCCGAGCAGGGCTGTCTCCCAGTCCTCCCGGGTGGGGTTGGGTTTTGGGGCGAGGTTCGGGGTTGACTGACATGCCCATACCATGTGGAAGATGTCCGAAGACTTCTCCACACAGTACGGTTACTTTCCTGTACATGCAGAATCAAAGTGCTTTAAAACTGCCGGGCACAGCAGCGTTTCCGTGTAAAGAGAGTAGAGTGTGTGTTCCTCCGTATTTGTGAGGCCCTTACAGGGCTTAGGATAAATTGCGTTGGTGTATGGGTTTTGACAGGACTCCTCTCCTAGAGACTCCAAGCGATTTTTCCAACGGGCAGGGCGTCGCGCCGAACGGGCGATGGCGCTCCTGGCAGCGCTCACTGGCAGCGCTGCAATACGCTATCGCATATTCCGCTCGTAAAGACGAAGCTTAAGGGTCCGGCAAGTTAGTTTTTTTTTATATTTGGGACGGTGTTACAGGATGGAAGAGTGGTGCTTCTTGCCCTGATTATTTTTGAAACCGGTTGAATCAACCCAGAGACCAGTGCCAGCGACGATGGCGAAATGTATGCTCTCTTAAATGAATTTATTGACTGAAAGTTTCTTGAATCGCGTCACAAGCAGTCGAGAAATCACTGGCTACATCGACACCGAGGCACAGTTATAAATTGCGTCACGTTCTTCCTCATTTCCTCACTCTTCGACACTGCGTGTCGGTTTGCTTTTGCAGAACAAAATTTCGGCAGCTCGCATCTTGTACGCTGTTCCGCGGTGGTGGTGGTAACAAACTTTATTGAGGAAGGCCTCAAAAAAAAAAACGAAAATTATGCAGCAGCATTGGGGGTGGTCTTCAGGCTACCGGTTGTGGCGTCCAGGCCGTGCCTAGTCGCGACGTCCTCTGCCCAGGTCACCAGCCGAAGTTGGATATTCGGCTCGGTGCTGGACAAAGCAGCCTCTCACTGTCAAGAAGCAGGGGGCAAGTGTGCTGAGCAGGAGAAAAAGATATCGGCGTAGTCGGCTCTTGAGCTGTCACATAAGCGGCAGGCCGGTGAGTACGCTACGGGGTGGACGGGGGCAAGACGTGCGGGGGTGAGAATGGTGTGGGCCTGAAGGTGGCGCCACAAGCGTTGGTGCTGCTGGGAAAGATATTTGTGCGGAGGGGGCAAAGTGAGACAAGAGAGGCGGTAGTGTAAAGTAATATCATGGTACGTGAGGAGCGCTTCCCGCGTATCCATTCCCGGCGGGGGCGGGCTTGCTCGGTCGGTCGAATCGCGAGCGATAGAATTAGCCGCCTCGTTGCCAGGATGGGCCACGTGAGCGGGCACCCAGATAATTTGGATGGGGCGAGAGGGGACGGTGCGTGAACGTAAGATGCCGATGGCTGGGTGTGCAACCCGTCCAACCGGGTAGTTATAGACTGCAGGCTTGGAGTCACTGAAAATGTACTCCGCGGTGGTGGTAGTGAAAACCTTTAATATTCAAAGAGAGCTTGAGGGTTAAAAAACCCTGCTGCATGGTCGGTATCCTTAATCCGGGCCACCGCACGACGAGGCACCGTCTCGCGCCCGCTTGACCAGAGCCCTTTGAGACTCCAGCGTGGAGCAGTTGAGGAGGGCAGTCTCCCATGCCTCTCTGGTGGGGGTGGGGGAAGGGAAAAGGTGAGGATTCTGAGTACATGCCCACACCATGTGAAAGATATCGCAGATCTCTCCACAGTGCGGGCAGCGCCCATCTCTATTCGGATCGAAGTGTTTTGCTATGGCAGGACAGAGAAAGGCTCCTGTCTGCAGGCGCCGCAGAGTTCGCTCCTCCGCCTTACTCAGCCCCTTGGCAGGTGCCGGGTAGAGACGTTGGCTATCGCAATAATGAATTAGGATTTCGCGGTACCGCAGAAGCGGTTAATGAGCTTCTGAGCCAGGAGAGCTAGGATGAGGAGCCCGGTGTGTGAGCGCTCGGGCGGCCGCATCAGCGGCCTCATTGCCTCGTAGACCCTGGTGGCCAGGAGCCCAGATCACTTTTGTGCGAGTTGGATCGGCGAGAGCGCGTCTTAGAATTTGCGAGGCAAGAGGTGATATTTCGCCTGCAAGATAATGTTCACAGGCCCGACGAGAGTCTGTGATAACCGTTTTCGATTTTGGATCGGCGGCAGCGAGAGCTATTGCGACTTCCTCCGCTCGTGTTGAATTTGGGGCCCGAGAAGATAGCCCATCGACATTAATTCCCCGGTGGACTACGGCAGCCGTGAAGAATCCCGCGGGCGACGGCCCTGTGATGTCCACGTAGTAGACGCCCTCTTTATATCCTATTGCCTCTCAAGCGTGCGAACCCGCGCTTGTCGTCTGCCTTCATGTGAAGCCATGTCCATGTTACGCGGGAGCGGAGCGACCCAGAGCATGTGGCGCCACAGCACCGGGATGTTCTCCGTCCCCTCTGGTATGCATGTGTGTTTGGTGTGTAAGCGGTTTAGCAGGCGGCGCCCAGGAACCGTCGGCGAGAGCCGCGTATATTGGTTCACGAGGTGGCCCTCCCGCAACTACTGATAGGATTTTACCACTCCCAACGCCTTTAGTTTGGCGTTGGAGGTAGCCACCGGGAGGTTCAGTGCTCGCTTTGTTGCCTTCCTGATGATGGCGTCAATGCACTCGTCTTGTTGTTTGGTGGTGCGTAGTTACGGCACGGCGTCGACGATCCGGCTGGTCACGAAGGCATAGGCGAGCTGTAGCGCGTCCCTGCCCCGCAGACCACCCCGCTTGTTGGAAACACGGTGGATCATGCGCCCTACCTGTTCACCTATGCTCTTGAGTTTCGCTATAGTAGAGTCCGGCCTAAGTTTGTTATTGATGAACAGACCCAGGATCCGGAGCTCTGCCACTTCTCTGATGGGACCATCCGACAGAGATATGTGCAGAGACGTGTTGTCCTTGTGGTTTGTCCTGACGTGAAGCTCTGATTTGGCGGGAGCACATTGGAGACCACAGTCGGCAGCATATGCTTCGACTATGGAGGCGGCCTGCTGAAGGCGGTCCTCCATCTCCCCAAGGCTCCCCTCGGTGGTCCATAATGCAATGTCGTCTGCGTAGAGTGCGTGTTTTATGCCCTCCACCTGAGCCCGTCGGCCGGGCAGGTGCATCATGGCGATGTTGAAAAGGAGCGGTGATAACACCGCCCCCTGTGGTGTACCTCGTGTACCCATAGAGTACGGGCCGTATTCCTCGTCCTCGATCCGGAGGAGTGCCTCACGCGCAGAGAGGAAGTCTCTGACATAGGCGAAGACCTTCGCCCCGCAGTTAGTGGTGTTCAAGTTAGAGAGTATGGTGCCATGTTTAACATTGTCAAACGCCCCCTTAAGATCGAGGGCGAGAATGGCCTTGTCGTTTTGTTGCATGGTTGTGGGTTGTATTATGTCCCTGTGTAGTTGGAGTAGGACATCCTGTGCAGACATGTGCGGGCGGAACCCGAACATAGTGTCTGCAAAGACGCCCTTACCCTCCATGTATGGAGACAGGCGATCCCGAACCATCGTCTCCATGAGCTTTCCCACACACGAGGTTAATGAGATGGGTCTCAAGTTGTCCGTAGTCACGGCTTTATCTGCTTTGGGGATGAACGTTACAAGCCATGTTTTCCATTCGAGTGGGAGTGGACACCCATCCAAGATCTGATTTATGTATTGTAGCAAATGAAGGTATGCAGAGTCGGAGAGAATCGCCAACACTTTCACTGTTATGCGATCCCGACCCGGTGCCCCACCTCGGCGCATTTTAGCCAGAGCCGCCTTAAGGTCATGCAACTCAAAAGGGGCGTCTAAATCCTGATTTGGCTTGCCGGAGTACGTGTACTCGGGCCCGACCGGGTCATTTGTGCGGCAGAGACACCTGTCGCACAAAGTGTCCGCAAGTTGCGCCGTCGTACCTTGGTACCCATGCAGAGCCCGCCGGAGCTGTTTTTGCATCGCCTCTTTCGTTTGAGAAGGGTCGATGAGGCTGCGTAAGAGACGCCAAGTCCCCTTCGAGCTCATCTGACGCGCTGCCGAGTTGCAGCGTTCTATCCAATTGGTGTCTGTGAGCTTGGCGGCATATGCCGCAGCCTGCTCCGTAAGTTGTGCAATGCGAGCTCTAAGCTTGCGATTCGTCTTGTGTTTCTTCCATCGTTTTGTTAAGCTCCGGCGCGCCTCCCACAGATGCAGGAGGTGATTGTCCACTGCGGGGATCTCGTCGGTGGTGTGAAGTGTTTGCGTGTGTTGTTTCTGCCTGTTGGTGACCTGTGTTGCCCACTCCGCATAGCCGTCGGAGAATAGTACGGGAGGGACGTCCTGAGTTCGAAATTGCTGCCAATTGGTTATTTTCGCCTGTACCCATTTTTTACGGGCTGCCTTCGCCAAAAGCGTGATGCGGAGAAGGCAGTGGTCGCTGCCCAGGGTATCCCCCAGGTTATCCCGTGTGGCGTTTGTAGTGTTCCTAACCAAAGATAAGTCAGGACACGTGTCACGGGTGACCGAGTTGCCCACACGTGTGGGGCAAGACGGATCCGTGAGCAACGTAAGACGAAGGGTGGAGATGAGCTCCGCCAGCTTGAGTCCCCTGGCTTTCTCGAAGTGATAGCCCCAGTGTAGACTGGGTGCGTTGAAATCCCCAATTATCACCAGGGGTTCATTGTTAGCCGATTTGAGAGCACGATAGAAAATTTCGCTGAAAGTAACACACGGCTTATGCGGGGGGCAATACACATTAAGTACATGTATTGACGGGTCGCGGCGCCTGAGAGGCAGAACCCTCACCATGGTGTATTCCTGCTCAGTCTCCAGATCAAGATCGACCTGAATCGCGGTGTATGCTTTATGCACCAGGATGCAGGTCGAGGGGCCCCCCTGAAACGAGCTATACCCAGAGAATTTAGCATCATTGCCGGGCTCTTGCAAAGCAAGAAGCGCCGGCATCTTCCGCGGAGGTCTGCGTGATGGCAAGGGCAATAGCTGCCTCCTCGGCGTCTACAGAGGTCGAAGTGCAGACTGAGGCAGTAGGAGTGGGTTCTCTGCTGTTGAACGTGCTGTTCAAGCTAACTAGGAATACTCTGGCTATTGATGCAAAGTGCCGAGGAATAAACGCCTAAGGAACCGGTTGCCCTGTACTACCTGGTATTGCTCTTATTCTCATAGTTTTTACTTTTGCCGCACTGCATTTTGCGACCAATCTTTAGGTCATGTTTACTCATTTCATTGCCGCTCTTTTTCCTTTTTCCCCTTTGTTCCCCTCCCCAAGTGTAGTTTACCAACTGGGGATCGCCTCGTTAACCTCCCTGCCTTTCCGTCCATTTCTCTCTCTCTACAAAAAAACTCACATACATGCTATATCATTTGACGCCTAGATCTATATGGAAGGTATGTATGCTGTAATGTCCCAGTGTAGCATGAGCTACGAGGTCGTGTAAAGAGGTCTTGATTGACGTGGGCTATTGGAGTTCTTCAGTATGAGGCGAAATCACGCACTGCACGGGCAGGACGGGAAAACCTCATGTAATAGCGCTTCACCCGTAAGCTTACGGAAGACGTCTTTTATTGCGAAAGCAATACTACTCGCACTTTCAAGCCTTCGCGTGACCCGGCCGCAGTTACGTTTCACCTTAAGCGGAGTGAATATGGGCGACCAACTCGCTCCTTCAGGTAGCCCGGCTGCAGTTACGCCGCGCCGCGCACCTGTGGCGCTACTGCCGCTGTGACGTCATGCCAGCTGTAGATTATGGCCGACCAACTCGCTCCTTCAGAGAGCCCGGCTGCAGTTACGGTGTGTGTTTGCCGTGCTGCGCACCTGTGGTTCTGCTGCCGCTGTGACGTCATACCAGCTGTAGATTATGTTTTCTTTCTCTCAGTCGCAACAACATCAAAAACAAAATATACCAAAAATACCGAAAACGCTTTGCGTCGTTGCGCAGCGGCGGCCGGTAGACACGCGTGACCTGTAGACGCGGCGCACTGCGTTCCTTCAGTTGGACGCGCTGCGGTTTTGCTTTCGAAACCTACCAGGCTTAACCAAAGCTAAGCCCCCACCAATTTTTGAAGCGAAAAGCTTCACTACTCTAGTCAACACCGCGCTTCGCGTGAGCCGGCGTATGTCGGAACACGAGTGATGTCACGCACGGCGCAGGCTAATGCGCATGTGCGCGGCCGCTTCTCCTCGCCACCGTTTGTCCTTTCGCCGCAGCCGTGCACAGTGCGCATTTGAATGGAGGGGTATAGTATAAGGCGCGCTTGCCCATAGAACAGGCGCACGCTGCCGCGCGCTATGCGCCATCGTTTGACGTTCGCCGCAAGCGCGTGTTTATCGCGGAGGCCGGCCATATAACCTGAAGCCATAGGCCATCGGCGTTCATTGTGTTTATTGGCATTGGCTTTGTCAACGCTTTACACTCCGATCATTTTAAGGTAAGGAAGGCGAGTGCACGCCGCGGGGCACCCAGCTGTGCGTAGTGACGTCACCTCGCGCATGCGCAGTATGGTCGTGCAAGAGCGCGCGACACGGCGAGACTGTGGGCAATGTAGCTCACGCAACAATATATGGCTGCGCGCACATGTTGCTTTCGCAATTCTCCAGGTTTAACCAGAGCTAAACCACAGCCAATTTGTTGGTTTGCATGTGATAGGTGGTATGAGCAATCTTAGGTACCTTTTCTTTGGAGGCGAGTGAAAAAAATAGTCACCATAATCGCTTTTACAACAGCGCAGAAAGCTGCAATCTGCACTTTACGCAGCGCCGAATCTACACAGGTAGCTTGTCTGGTCCAAAATATGTCGTCACGACCTCTTGACGAATCGCAGGCGGTGGCGCGATCCTTGGTGTTCCCAGTGGCGCCGGCTGCGTATTTCTGTAAAAAAAAATGGCTGAGGCTTAGCTAAGGTTAAGCCTAGTCAGATGCGATGCATATTGATGGCTAGGCTTGGTTGGCTTGGCACTACTGTTAGATACAACAGTAGTGCGGGAACGGGCCTTTCTCTCTGGCCCTAACCTTACGAGCAGTTGTTCGTGAAACACCAAAGATAGGGAGAAAGTCGCGCCCTACTTAGCGTTGTTCGACAGAAGCTAGTACTTTTTATTCACGTACATTCATCCCAACACAGTAAGATCCATGAGAATCTGCATGAAATGTATTCGCCACTCCAAGGCACTTAGCAGAGAGCCGAAGTGTAACTGGTTTGGTTTATGGGAGCTTAACGTCTCAAAGCGACTCAGTCTATAAGGGACACCGTAGTGAAGGGCCCGGGAAAATATGACCACCTGGAGTTATTTAACGGGCACTGACATCGCACAGTACACGGGCCTCTAGAATTCCGCCTCCGTCGAAATTCGGCCTTCGTGGCTGAGATCGAACCCGCGTCCTTCAGGTCAGCAGCCGAGCGCCATAACCACTCAGCCATCGCGGCGGCTCAAACAACCACGAAATGTAACGCAATCTTTAACCAGTATTCAACGTAGTCGTACAGACCTCTCTCAACATATTGCAGGGTTACTACACAACATCTAAGGAAGTCACATAGAGAAAGGCGCACAGGTCGCGTCTACGTGCTTTAATCTACGGCTGCCACTATGCCGTTCACTGTATAGATTCGCCTGCCCCGTTGTTGTTGTTTACTTCAGCCTCTCGCTTTCTTCATCTTTGTTCCCTTGCAGGTCCAGGGGCTAACCTTCAATATTCTGCGGGCCTTAAGGGCCGAACTTCTAGTGGATGTAGGCGCTTAGTCAGCCTAACCACCTCTGGCCATTGCGGCAGATGTGTTCTGTATTTCAGCAACGTTCCCATTTTTGCTCTTGGTACACACAGCACTAGCACTAGTCCATAAAAATAGCTATGACTCATCTTGCTCGTGAACAGTGAATACATCTCTTCCAGTCTTACTGTTGTACGTTGGGCGCAATGCGAGCACGTAAACTGCGGTAACATGTTTGCAGAGGGTGGCATCGTGAATACTTCCTTGCTCTCAGAGGTTTAGAGCGACCATCTGCCTTCCCCACGAATATTGGAACGAGAATAGAAGGCCTACACAGCACGGCAACAAAAATAGTCGGCGTACACTTACGGACCAGCACTATCGGAATGTGCAGACAAGCGACACCATGGCACGTGCTGCCATCGGTGGGGCTTAAGTTGTGAGACCCCGGTTGCTCTTCCCGGTCATCCTCTCTTTACCAGTCATTAATTGGACTGCCACGGTGCAAACTTTGCTTACAATGCTGCCAGCAGGTTGTGATGACGTCACAAGGTAACGTGATTGTAGCAGGTGAGCCACCTAGGTCAATCTTAGCTAGAGAGACAGTCGCGAAATTGGTGAGTTGGGGCTAAGTGCTAGCGGACTAAAGCTGTTTGTTTTGAACGATCGGCCAGCTTGCCGGCGAAGAGGCTTTTGTAGCTAATATCTAGGGCTCAGTCTGTGGCGGTGAGCGTTTCCATTACAGAATGTTCCAGAAATCAGCTCTAAGCTGCATGTAAATGTTATCGCGCCAGCGTCAAGAACGCACTGTTAACGTGTTTAATTCCGCAGTTCAGCAAAGTGGTTTACCTTTACAGTAAAATCACCAATCGATCGTGTCGACAGAAGCCACTTCCCTCGATGCCCGCGTATCTCTATCTTCTCATTCAATTTAAAATCTCCAATGATGTCGATACAGACCATTTCCCTCTATGCCCGCGCCTCTGTACCGTCTAATTTTCTCCTGGCATTGAGGTTCCTGGCTCTTGCCCTTAACTACTCAATCTGCAAATGTTGTAAGCTTGCCCACTTGCAGGCGTTTTCATCACCGCTGGTTCACTGGCAGAGAGAAAAATCCAAGGAAGCTGACGGGAAATACTTATTGAGATTCCTTGCTAATACAATTCAAGCGACATTAGTGAAACGAGAGACCAGACTGCGATTGATTAGAATAAACAACTGATATGCTCACGATTAGATT
The DNA here is from genome assembly GCF_055824585.1 of Amblyomma mixtum. Taxonomy (NCBI): domain Eukaryota; kingdom Metazoa; phylum Arthropoda; class Arachnida; order Ixodida; family Ixodidae; genus Amblyomma; species Amblyomma mixtum. The sequence goes on along the minus strand of NC_143012.1, from coordinate 209,783,844 downwards.
AAACTGACTGCGGCACGTGTTTGTATGCTAAGACGGGTGAGTTTAAACTACTGCCAATGTAGGTGCTCAGTGTAATTTTTCTGCTTGCAGGACAATCGAAGCGGACGCATAATAAAAAAAAACTGCGAGCACAGAGTGCACAAAGCATTGACAACCACCAGCCGCCACTCCTGTAGCCACCATTGTAATTGCATCGTTGCGGAATACACGCATTCTTCGAACGTGGAGGTTTCCGCCGGCTTTTGTTTTCATTCTGATCTATATATCACAGCCCGGACTTCCAGACCTCAACACTTCGTATCTCTGGAGACTCAAAGCTACCGAAAAGCCACAGCCACCACATCACCTGGTCTCCTTTCGCTTCATCGCGCGAACTACTCTATTTATTTTCCTTCGTGCTCAAACATATTCACTGAACATTGCATTTGCGAACCACTCCCCCGCCTCCACACAATTTCCGTCACAAGCCTTCAGGATTTCTATTTGATATTAGACGTTCCTTTCACATTGTTGGTTCTTTCTTCCTTTTGTGCTATCAGCAGTGCACAACAGCCATTTACGTCCGGCTTTTCTGCAGTTTAGCTTTACATTTTGTTCTCACATTTTACTCATTTTCTACCGGCCGCGGCAGTCGAACTTCCATGGAGGCGAAATTCTAGAGGCCCGTGTACTGTGCGATGTCAGTGCACGTTAAAGAACCCCAGGTGGTCGAAATTTCCGGAGCCCTTCACTATACGGCGTCCCTCATAGCCTGAGTCACTTTGGGACATTAAACCCCCCTAAACCATAAACAATCTTTCACACCGACGATTTCATGAGCGTGGGCTCCCTAATCTGTATCCTCTTCTTTGCCCCAGCCTTAAGACCATTCCGCCATTGCGTTTCCACCGCAGTACTATCCAAATTTCTTTGTACTCAAGGGCTGAATCTCTTATGCCAGCTGCTTCGCATTCCGCTCTCTGGTTACCTTTAGTATTATCTGGGAAAAAACCTCTGCTCTAAAGGAGCGCAATATTTTCATCTCTGTATTGCTACAGACGGTGGGAGGACGACGAAGTGTCTAGAACAATGAGTACGCTGTGGTGCGCGCTGTGTGCTGTACGGCTGGTCCAGGCCATAGATTCTCTGTCTAGCATGTCTAGCAGATTACTTCTGATTCATATAGCCATTACGTAAAATATTAAACGTGATTTATCGCAAGACTGGCATTTCGTCTCTACTTTTTTTTAATTTTTTGTCTGCCCAAAGCCTTACAGCTTTTAAGTATTATCTCGCCTTGTTTCTTCAATCCTTTAATGGTGCATGGTCTTCTGTTCGCAAGCGATTCTCGACTTCATTGAAAGATATTTAGGTTCGTTAGCCGCTGTTTACCCAGTGGAAAAGGATTTGGAAACCTCCAATGCACTGTTTTAACTAGGCAGTCTTCATTCTTATCGAACTTAACGTGTCTTTGGCTTCTGCGAAACGTCAGTACTAGTTCTATTTCTACAGGCGATTCTTTCACGAGGAATGCGTGTTTTGCCTGCCTTAATCGAATATCCGACCAATGTGCAGCCTCTGTGAATATGATGCTGCTGTCAGGGTTCGATTTTGTGCCACGTAGTACTCACGGCGCCCTTGAAACTCCACATCTCAGCATAGGTGAAGATGAGAGCGGGCCTCATGCCCCAGACTTTACCAAAGGCATATCTGCTGTAAGCACGTGGCTGCGCGGTTTAAAAGCTAATCGCGTGGGCCGGGTATTTTTGCAAATTGGAGTACGTGCTTTAGGGGAATTTTTCGATGACAGATCATTGCCCGTGACTTAATCAGCGCGAAGCACTGTTTGGACCAGATATGACACTACTGCGCGATCAGTCTTGTATTCACCACGCTATGACCGCAACATGAAAGTAAATGAAAAAAAAAAGTGAATTTTTCCTTTCTTACAGGCAATCGCTTTGAGGTAAATAATCTCTATGCAGTAACACATGGCTCGGAATAAGCTCTTGATGGAACAAGACAGTGCTTCAGTTACCCTTTGCATTCTGCATCATACGCAATCCATACGTTTCTTGTTGCAGTAAGCTCCAGCATTTCTTTATTTTTTCGTGCCGTCAATGCAAGAGCGCCGAGCAGATTTGCTGAATGGCTGAATATGGGTGATCAAAAACTTGCCTTCAATTCCTGAATAAACAGCTTGCCACGCACAGTGAAATGTGAGGTAACGTGCGCAATGATTATTAGAGAAAATAACTGAACAAAATGCAGGGTTTTTTAACTGGAGAACTCTCACCAAAATTATACGCACCGTTAAAAGCCGCCACTGCGGTTGGCCACCGTGTGCGCATGTAAACTCTAGAAGAAATTTCGCACGAAGGAGTGCAACGAGAATTTTTTGCTTCGTGTAAACAAAGCTTCAAACACAGCCTCCTGTGGAAATTAGCTTTTTTTTAGATTACGTGCATTTTTACATATTCTTGGTTTTCGAGCAATCAAGCTTTTAGTGCTCACATCAATCCATCAGAATGAGCAGGCGCTGTGCCGCAGCAACCCAGTTTTGCAGCAGAACCGCTGAAGCTGAAATACGTCTCCGAGTGGACGGTTTTAGGAGCGGATGCTCATACAAAATAAATCTCTGTCAGCTTTTCACAATCCCTGGAAGTAAACGACCAGCTAATGGCGTCCCTTTTCCGCATTCGGCTCTACAGATGCTGGGTCTAGGCAGGGGTCCAGGCAAGGTATATTTCAGACATTTAATTATTTTAGCTGCCCACACACATACCTCAGTCTCTAATTAACTTCTAAAAATTAGGTTTCTACACTCCGGGTTATTTTTTTCAAGTAATGATGTACCTCTCCATCGGTTTACGAGTAACTGCTTTAGCGGCTCGGCAACAAGTAAGCTAGGAGAGGAGTGCGGCGAAATATTTTCCAAGTAAGTTCTGAGCACCAAATGAGCCCGAACTGACCATTTTCAGACAGAGAATATCAACTTTAACAACGCATGTTTTGAGAATCCGCTAGAGCAAAGCGAGCGTCTTCCCATCACCAATCTATTTAGTCCCGCGTTGCCACTTTTTATCACTCCTAGTTGGTTCCGTGGTCGGACAGACCACTCCTCTTGCGTTGCACTCAGGTTTTATCCTCCAACGCTTTAACAAAAAGATTGGAGGAAGCTTCACACCAATCTTATCTAATCCTACAGTTACATCCTAACTCAGCACCCAATGCGGGGCAGCTCACTTAATGAGATAATCGTTGCGCCAAGGCAGAGTTCACTTCTTATAACCTCTTCATAGGTATTATGACCAAACTGCCAACACATAGTAGGCAAGCGGTAGTGCAATCACATCTGTCCTTGAAAGCATATTTCACAGTTTCTGCACTCATGGATTGTTTTTTCGCCGAGGCCGGTATACCGCAGGCCGCTTGCTGCTTGCGCCTCTCTCCAGTGACCAGCGTCGAAGCACAACAGCCTCGGGAGGAAGAACCAGGCACCCCATCAGAGAACTCCGCAGCACGCGCATTCTCATTAGCTTAATGCGCTTTTTTGCAGCACGGGTGCATGGGCAGCCACACTGTCTTTTTATTGGATCTCATCTCAGCCATTTTTCCTTTCTCAACTTTCGTCGCCGATGTATCCATCTGTGTGACGCAACAGCACAATGTACGGCTGGATGCCTTGAAAATGTTAATGTTCCTACGTAAACTATGAAAACACAGAAAAGGACACCTGCTGAGGAAACACCGGGATGCCAAGACGAAACTGGAAGTAGTGGAGTGAACTGTTTCTATTCACTTTAGAAAATTCTTGTCCTTAATTGTTTGTTAGAAACTTTCGACTTTGTTTATTGTGGTTTGACAATTGTGTCCTTGTATTCTAAATTGTTTCTGTATGTGTCTTTTCACAACGCTGTACTTTGTATAATATTATTTGTAGTGGTGTAATTCTTATTTTGCTTGTCTCTTTGTTTTTCGATAAATATTCCTTATTTAAATTACCATTGTTATTACTGCTAATTGTGCCTGTCTGTACTGCTTGTTTTTTATTCAAGTTAGTATTAATCTTCCCGGGGTCCCGTGACAGTCGCTTGACTTTGGGACCCTCGCCTGTATACTGAATTTATGTAAACAATTTGTACCCAATAAATTCTTATCTTCTCTTTAAAAAAAAGTACTACAGTTTGACATCTACACTGAAATACAAAATTTCCTTCAACGCTTTCCTTGTTTTCTTGTTCAAGGAAAATGCATATTTTATTGCGGAGATTGACAGATGGCTACCAGATATGAGGTAGTTCTGTCCACTAACTATTCTACGTGCATCCTGTGCGAAGATTGATTTTACTGATGTATCAATTTCTTTTTATTCTGACGTTTCGAGATAGAAAGAAAAAAAACGAAGAAATAGCAAAGAACAAGATGAGAGAATAAAGGTTAAGACGAAGCATGTTTCGGTCTGATTACCTGTCATGAAAACAGAGCAGATGATAAAAAAGTATAAAGAAGAGGAAGCAGAGACGAGCCGAAATTAAGTGCTTTTGCCTCGTCAACTGAGACCCCAACAACAACAAGCGCGTACAAATAGGTGCGCATAATCCAGAAAAGGTCGCTAAGATTGGACGGGGAACTAGAGCAGTTGTCGAATATGGCTCTCGTATCTACACAAATCCAGCCCATGGTGTTGCCAGGATGAGGCCATGGTGTGCCGAATCTTCCCACGCTACCAAATATAAGGAGGCCTTAATGCTTTTCATCAGCAGCCACGGGCGGAAAGTCAAAATTTATTGCAGCAGAAGAGTCCAATGGTAAGCGTGGCTTCAAGGGACAGTAAAGGGCATGGAAGTGAGAGGTTGACATGCGTACATTACAGTGGGCCGAAGTCCATGGTACACAGATGTTGGTCAGATGGTCCTTGATAATCGCAATTTGAACAAGGGAGGGAAAACCTCAAGGTGCTTGCCAACATTTCCACAAGACGACTCGCCTTCGTGTTACTTGGCGCAAAGAGAACAAGTTTTTTGACAGCGTGAGGTCTGAAGAATGAAACCCAACCATGCCAAGGTGCACACAAAAGCGTACTGAGGGTGAGTAATATCCGACCATCAGTGGTTCCTCAGCATGCAGCAAAGTAGTTGAAAACCGTAGGTCTCCCATCTTCTCGCAGGTAGCAGAGTGCCGTAATCATGCAGACATCGTGACGAGTATAACATTTTCGGGCACAAGGTAACAATTATAAATGCTCCTTTGATTTCATGGGCGTGTGAAGCAGCTCCTGGCATTTACAGCTAACCGTGACTGCTAACCGCATTTACCGCATAGCTAACCGCATTTACAGCTAGCCATGATTGCATGAGTTGCAAGGTAGCAGCACAAAAATAAAAGTGCTCTGAGAAAATGTACTGGGACCACTGAACCCTTCTGATATTGCAGTCAACAAGAACAAGAAATAGTGATGTAGTCCGCTGGTGCACTGAGGTAGAGAAAAATGGAGGAGAAGAGGGAGGGGGGTGAGGGGGAGGCCAAGAGCACAAATAAAAAGACAAACTAGATCTGTCGTTCACTTTAATGACGCCTCTTGAGAATTCTTGCCAGGATGAGCCTCCCTCCTACGGCATTCTCTTATGCAAGGCAGCCAACATGGCGTCTACCTAAGTTCCTCATGTTGGGGGACTCTGTGCGGTCTGTTGCAGGCAGGGCAAGCATTACAGTGAACTAAAGGGACTATATAAAATCTAGGAGCTATGGAAAAACGGCAGAGTAGTAAAAACAGCAATACAACTTATCCAATCTGTGTCCCAGACAGGTGCGTATTTGCTGAGAAGGGGCTGTTCCTGGGCCTGATGTTTTCAAAGCTCACCACTTTGCTTCGAAACCTGAGTGCATGTACTAAATAAACAACAGGGAAGAAACAGATTCACAATGGAAGAAGAGAGAGAGATAAAGAGGAAGAAGAAGACAAAGATGTTAACCTGGAGGGTGTTGCGATTGGCTACCCTGCACTCAGGAATAAGGGAGAAAAATTCAAAAAAAAATTACTGATGGAATGAAGGAAAGCTCTGTCTTTTTTTCTGTGTCTTCCTGCACTTCATCCTTACAAATATGTAGTGCGACAGTGAGAAACAACAAAAATGAGATGAGAACGAATACATGACACGAAAGGCGTTAAGACTCGCGAAGCAAGTGACGCATTGATTTTTCAGTTATTCATAACAAATCTAATTTACCCGCTCTTCTAAATAGAATCTCTCTGGTAACCCTTTTATGTGTCCCTTCATTACCTATGTTAGGCGGTTCAAGCGGCAGCGCTTTTTCTTCTCCATGCAGAGCAACGCCGCTTGACCGCAATACAAACATGCCGCTGGGCACCAAGTGAAAGTTGGAAGGCAGGCAGGGCTGGCTGCAAATAAAATCCATACGTGATGCAACACAATCGATTTCTTTTGGTTTATTCTTGCGTTCATAGTGTTTTCTTCCTGGTGCGCCGCAACGCACTTTCTTCATCATGCATGCATGAATAATCTTGTATTTTTGTTGTATATTTCTTCCTGTAACTGCTATTCAAGTTCCGCAGTTATGCCCCAGAACTATTGGCTTTTCTATTTCTTTTGTGCTTACATCAGGTTTTGTGCTTACATCAGGTTATAGTCAGCGGACTGGTGCACAGGTGCTGTTCCGCATCAAACCTAACCGCGAATTGCTCTCAGACTTGTAGAGAAGCACTCGTTCAGTATATGAGGTCAGCAGCTGTGTCCGACACACGTGCCGCGATAGCATATGACCAACGCCCACGCCCAGAGAAAGAGAAGAATGGGGTTAACGGGAACGGCGAGGGTCAGAAAAAGAACTCCCGATGGAAGAGAATTTCACTAGGTGCTCATAAAACGTGACCTGCATGCTTAAGGTAGGAAACAAGAAAGAAGCGAAAAAGAACCGAGAAGCCCTCGTCTATCGCTCCGAGACTGGCTTCTGTACACGCATCAAGGTTTGCGCTTTGTTCTTTACTCTTACCTGGAAGGACGTTTATATTATTCACGTTGTCGGCACTGCGAATCGATGGTTGCCGTCGGAGGAAGCGAAGCCAGCGGCCAGTCAACTCCCAAAAAGAGATAAGAACGACTGGGCGAGGTCTGCAGGGGGCGTGTTAGTGTTGTGTCGAGACACATGTATTGAGAGTTTTTAGCGTCTTCTCGGAGGAAATTACGGAACATGACAGACGGAAGACCTGAACAGCCGGTTGTCTTTGGTTTCCCTGTTCCTACAAAGCAAAAGCGTTCTTTTCTGCAGAAAAATGACTTTTGAATAAAAAGTCAGACTTTTGTAAACAACCCTTAAAAACGTCGCTTACAAAGGAGGAAAGACCTTTCCCAGATGTCTGTAGTCCCTCTACCCTTCATCTAGAGCACAGCGTGCGGTAAATGGAGACAGACAGCTAACATCCAAATCTTCTCAAAAATTAAGTGGTATAAGTTATAGCGCAAAATGAATATGTAATAAAACACCAACGACAACTGACGTACAAACGAATGATGGCTCTGCTGCTAGTGGTGAAATTCTAAAAGAGGTATTCAGGGGATTTTCACACGATGGATTGGGAAGCGCTGGAGGACAATGGGAAACACCATAGTAACTTTTCATCTGCTGATAACCTCGCCCTGCCACACAAATGGCTAAGGGAGTACTTCAAGCTCATTATTGTGACCCTAATCTTGCAGAATCAATCGGCAGGCCTAAAAATCAATTTCAAGATGACAAATGTAATCTTGAACGTTATGAAAATAGAACAACAGTTAATCATAGGTAATGAGGTACTTTAAGTAATAAATGAGTGCGCCTAAGGCCAATAACGACCCCAGATACCGCTCATGTGAAAGGAATTACGACGGTGATTAGATTGTGTCTGAGTGCATATTGCAGGTATTTGAAAGGTAAAAACGTAGCGCAAAGAGATAAGGACACAGAAAGACAGAGAACACAAGGCGCTAACTTCCAGCACCGGTTTATTTCAGAAAGGAAAGGTGGTTTTATATCGCCATAAAGACCAACATGCCGTCAAACCATGCGCTAGCAAAGCGTATCAGCCAGATATGCCAGCTTTTTGGGCAGCAATTAAACAGATGGGGTACTAACACAATCATCTTTCAAAAGTGATATCCATTCCGCTTTGATTTCACATGTCAACCGGTTATTGTGCACTTTTCAAACCATGCATTGTTCAAGAAGCGGTATGCAGTGACACCCACGGCAATGGGCTGACAACCCTTTTCCACGCATATCATCTAAGTCACGCCCATGCTCTCGAAGCCTATCATTCAGGCATCTGCCGGTTTGCCCTACATACTGCTTGCCACAGGAAAGAGGAATCTGATAAATGGCATTTTCAATAAAATTTACAAACTTTTCCTATGTTTTTTCGTACAACCAACACCCTTTTAAGATTTTTAGAAATGTTTCGTACAAAGATGACTCAACTTCTTAGGCGCCGAAAAAACCACTCTGGATCCCGAACGTGGCGCTATTTATTTTTAGATGATGAGAAAGCTTATGAAAATAAGGAATGGCGGCAACTTTTCCTTTCTTACTCATGGCTTCTTTGTTATCCTGGCCCTTTTTATTGCAGACTTTCTTCAAAACACCTTCCGCCACAGACACTAGGACATGGGAAGGGTATCCAGCATCTCAAGCCTCTTACGCTGCTGAGAAAAACTTTCATGCATGAGGTGCGGGCAAGACTTCTTCAAACAATTAAAAAATGAAAGGCTAGCAATAGATCTTTTTACGAGCTTAGAATGGGCTAAATGAAAAGGTAACGAGGTTTGAACATCCAGCACGTCCGGTCAAGATGCATTGTGATGCTGATGTCAAGGAATTGGATAACCCCGTTTTCAGGTAGTTCAAACGTTAGTTCAAGAGGACAAAAATGGTTACGAAAAAGAGTAAGAACATTAAGAACGTCATCCATAAAGGAACTGTCATTACTGTTAAGTACAATAAGAAAGTCGTCAACGTACCTAAAAATCTTGATTACAATGGTATCTTTTACAATATCAGCAAAAGACCTGTCCAAACGGGCTAAAAACAAATCGCTGAGGATAGGTGCAATGCATGAACCTATACAGATGCCATCTTTCTGAAGATAAGGTTTTTTATCCCATACTATGAACGTTGACTTGAGATATAATTTCAAAAGTTCTATAAATCCATTCACCGAGATGCCAGAAGCATTTTGAAAAGCAATCGGCCCTTGCTGGTCTATACATTCTTCAATACGGGATAACAAAGCATCATGCGGAATGGAATAAAACAGATCTTTTACGTCCACAGAGAAAGCGCATAGGCCTTGTCCCTTATGTGACTTGAAAAAAATCTAGAACCTGCTCAGAATTACGGACTAGAAAGGGATCCTGAATAGAAAGCAGCTTTAGTTTTTCTTGTAGGCACATGGCAACCGATTTTTGCCAGGTACCATTCTCCGATACAATAACTCGGAAAGGAACATCAGTTTTATGGGTTTTCGCATTGAAGAAAACGTGAAGAAAGTCCTTTTTAAAATCCGTGATTTCTTTCAAAACAAAACCAAGGTCTAACTTTTTGCATAGTTTCTTCGCTTCAGCTTTTTTTCTTTAAAATGTTTACAGTTGGATGGCAGTTAAAAGCGGAGGACAGAGCTTCACACACTTTTTCATTAAACATACCAGACGGAAACACGGCAAGCCCTCCTTCTCTTTGTGCCGCCGCGGTGGCTCAGTGGTTAAGGAGCTCGGCTGCTGACCCAAAACACGCCGGTGCGATCCCGGCCGCGGCGGCTGGAATTTCTTGGGAGAAGAAATTCTAGAAGCCCGTGTACTGCGCGATGTCAGTGCACGTTAAAGAACCCCAGGTGGTCGAAATTTCCGGAGCCCTCCACTACGGCGTCTTTCATAGCCTTAGTCGCTTTGGGACGTTAAACCCCATAAACCAACCAATCAACCTTCTCTTTGTCTCTTAGCACTACGTTTTTACCTTTCAAATATGAACCAACAAGCCCAAGCATATACCCTTCTGCATATGGCAGACGCTCTCTTGTTTTAAAAAGCGACTTACCGGCATCCCTCCAAAAAGGAAAGTATATAAGAATTGTAGCTTCAGGTTACACACCGACAGGACGCAAGCCTGGGGTCTTACGGAAAGGCTTCAAATAAATTTGCAGGTACCGTTCTGCAAAATTAAAAGAAAAATTATATAGGTTAGTAATGCAAAGAGAAGAGCATCAATTAGAACACAAACTGGTAATCATCATAGACTAAGATACTATCAATACGATTTTGTTCGTACTATGGCGTGAGTACTGTCCTGTTAACAACAGCTGAAAATAATCAAGAAGGAGGCATAGCCAGGACATGTACTTTGAAGTGAATATAATCGATTGAATATACATGCAAAAGAGTAGGTTACAAGGGAAGGGAGCCCGGACGCGGACGGGAGAGGGTGAGTTGAAAAGTGAGATAAAGGGGTTCGCTGAGACAACGTAGCCGCAACTGGCCCCGGACAGGGCTAGAGGAGGCGCTCGCGTCCTGCATTGGTCCTAAGCAGGCTCACGAACAAGATGATGACTACTAGCATCACTGTGGTGGCCAGACCCTCGCCAGGATGTCGCGGAAATTTTTAGCAGCTTCTCTTTTTCCTATTGTACGAAAATTCATAAAACTCAGCTATATGGATTCCCTTCGTGATATACTGTCATGGGCAGGCGGGTATTTCATGAGATCTACCTTTAGTTTTAACGTCAACTAGACCACTTACCACATCAACTACACGCCGAATCATTCGTACGAACTGAGCTTCTAAAAATTTTTCCTGTCTTGGGAACGAAGACTGCAAAGTGGTGATGGTGGTTAAAATGCCTGACTCACAGATTGTCAGAGAAATTTATGTGGTTGCGGTCCCTGGCCTGGCACACAGTAGGCTGTCGCTGTCTCGAGGAGTTGCTCATGGTCCTCGATGTTTTACTTAGAGCCGCCTCCCCCTCTATGTCGATGGCTCAGATATTAGTTCAATTTCAGGATTTTCTTGGCAGGCCCACACAAAGTGATACAGTTCCGCCTTCTACCCGTAGAACTGGCATTATTTACTCTAAAATTGTGGATTCATGGAGCGTAATGCAGACAGGTGACTACAGATCTGTGTTTCTAGTCACCTGAGATAAGCTTCGAATTTTGGTTAGCGCCCTTAGCCGGAATCGGATACCTTTTACTTTCGAGTATGTGCCGTTGCATTATATCTACATAGGTTACGAGCATATTTGAGTACTTTAGCTCATTAGGAGGAAAATTAGGACCGCAGAGAGAAGATGCTCGGGCGACAGTGCGTACACACTCAGTTTCCAACACCCCTTGGTGGCCAAGTATCCGAACTATAACCCTTAAAATCAGCAAATGAGAGCACACAAATAGTTTATCAGTGTTTCTAGGTCCAAAGCATTTTTTTTTTTCATTAGTACTGTGCCGCGCTGATTGCGTTGTGTTAGCGTAGACCAGCATTGCTTCCAAAAGTGTTTCGTGGTGCTCTTTGAGTGGTGTGATCCCTGCTTTACATGATATACGTTGAAGTTACAAACTCAGCTTAGAAGCTTGTGTCCTGAGCCAGTTGGTGCAGAACGACAGATCTCACAGCTAACAAGAAAATGGCAGCGAAAGACCTGACCCATGAGAAGAAATTGATTAAACAAGAGTTGTATTTTTGTATTTGGTGACAAAAAGAAATATGCGCATAGAAACGGAAGTGAACGGAGGGAGGAGGGTTGTGCGCAGTCTCAAGAAAAAAGCGGCTGTCGCCTAACAACATAAAAGCAAAAGTCAGCAAAAATCATAAAGTTTGAGGAGCCAACCTCTTTATTGATCCACTTTCTGCTATTAGCCATTTCCCCCCGTTGTTCCCGATATGCTATCGGTCTTAATCTCTTTTAGGCATTTACTAACAGCGGCATTAACTCGTTTCCTGCTTTTATTATGTTTACTCTTCTGCGTTATCATTTCAATCCCCCATTGTATTCAAGGGTTTTTTTCTTCCTTATATTCAATGTCTTTTATCACGATTGTTTTTCATATCTTTGCTCAGCAGAAAATTGCGAAAGTTTCAGATTTCGCACTGTGCTATATCCAGTAAGTAGCCGATAGAAGCGCACCCTTCCAAACGTTGTTCTCTATTGTTTTTAATGTTTCGCGTTTTGGCTTTTGTTTTTAACTCTTATAATTATGTTTTGCGCATCTGGAGTTTCCGGAATCTCTTTTACGCACTACATCCTTCATGTTGTGACTCACTTTCGAGAGCCTTAAGGTATGCAAATAAATAGAAATAAAATTAAGGAGTGCAAAACACACTCTCGAAAGGATGTTTTTATTTTTTAGTGGAACCACTACATATGGAAACTTGAGACAACCCTATTGGGAGCGCAATTAGGTTGGGCCGACCAATGTACGCTGTGCAGGCGTATGTGGCATGTATCTGAGCTCCATTCTCACTTTCTCGTTTACTCTTTACTTCGTTCAAGTCAGGGCACGCATTCTCAGCTGTCGGCGCACATTGAAAACTAACCATGTTTTTTTTTTCTTCTTTATAATCTAAGAAAACCTAGCGTAACACGGTTTTTTATATTGTATTTTCCTAAATTCATGGCTGCGTTTCTGTCGACAAGTGCTCTTTAGACTCCCGTACCTTACACGAAACATACGTAAAGCGAAGCGTCGTTCCTAGAATTCAATAAGTCCTACCGCCTCACCCATGATCCTTCTACTTTTTGAAGACATACAGCATCACTCTGGAGCATCTAAAGAAACTACAGCCTATATCAGACTCTAGTGATCTATGTGGTCTTTCTGCATGCGAAAAAAAGGTATGTTACTACTCTGTTTCAGATCGGCGCTCCACGTAGCGTACTTTTTGTTCAATTTCCTTATTTTCTTGGTATGCTGCGCCTGTTTCCTTTCTTCTCTAAGCGGCGTGTCCGGCAGATGTTTCCGGTCAGGAATCCTCAGTTCTGCTTTATAGCTGAATTATGTCCCAATGAGGGAATTTTTCCACATCCACCGAACTCGATGGATAAAATTTATCGAGGGGTGAATATTTATTTACTTCCAGAAAATCTTCAGAATTAAAGCGCGTTTCGGAAACGCACTTCACAAGTGCACCGAAGGAGCCTTCGATGACATACAGATAAATTCGATCAGCTTGTTCGAGCCCTGACCACAAAAACTGCTCCGACGAAGTACCCAACAAATCGACAGAGTGTAGCTGTAGCGCATTGCCTTTCCTCGCACATCATGAGTGAGGGGATACACCAATTTTTAAATAGAGCGCATTACCTCTGGCGCGATGGTGGTGGCATACTATGTAGCATACCGAAGGAAAAAAACAGTGCATCCGGCAAAACTTGTTGCCAGTTTTTTCTGTACTTGTTGTCCGGGTCGCCGACTGCTTTGGTGCTGTACTTACGATTGCATGGAACATATTTCTAAGTGCACCATTGCATTTTTACGTCCTACTCTGTCCCACAGCTCGGCACGTACAGCATACCCGTAATAAATTTCTTTCTTCCATAATTTTTACTGCGCTCCGGTCGCGTTTACATGAATTGACCTACTCGTCTCAATTCGCCTCCGAGTGCCGTATTAATGTGACGCGATTTTCTAGCGCATTCCCCACGTTTACATGAATAGCCTCGGTTACATGAATGCGACAGAAGTCGACTACAGTCAGCCTTTCGAGGGAAAGAGCAGGATTTGAGAAGGAAAGGCGAGACTCGTCGTCTACCCTCTTCCTCGACGTTTTGCAGTTTCCCTCAAAAGGTGAACTCGAGTCGACTTCTGTCGCATTCATGTAAACGCGGCTAATGCCAGGAGCTAGAAAGTTGATGTGATGCGATGCGATGCGCCAGTTGGCGCATTCATGTAAACACGGCTAGTTGCTGGCTCGCAGACCGAAGAGAGACATCAGTCTCATTTCCCGTCGTTTCTCCGTTCCTTTCAGCCTCCTCTGATCGACTCAAGCTGCCTCCTAAGAGGCGCATTACCGGGAGCCCGACGACCGAATGTAGCGGCCAACTGGCCACATCTGTATGCGATGCACAGCCGTTGCCTGCCTGCATCGGCAAAGTGAGAGGGGGGCTACATGAAAAAAGGGAGGAAAAGAAATAGGCAGAGCGGGTTTTGCTTATTCCGTGCGAGCGCTTGCAAAGTCATCGGCGACCAGGAGAAGGCCTCGGGGAAAGGGAAGAAGATAGGCCGCTCGTGGCATGCGGGTAGGAGCTAAAGGAAAGCAATCACCTGCGGTGCTGCTGCAGTCCAAACACGCAACGAAGAAGTCCCTTTGTATGGAGAAGGCGCTTTGTGTGCGAGATTAGTTGGAGGAGCAGGGAGAAAAAGTGTTATGAGAACCCGTATGTACTTGAGGACACGTATGCACGTTTTTGTGCCAGTAAGTCTGCTTAGAGAAGCCGTGGGCGGGCGTAGCAAGCGGCTAGCAGTCTTGAATCACTGAGAGGCTGCTGCAAATATTTTGTTCCTTTTTCTTCGGTGTCTTTGAAAAGAAGGCAACGCAGGGAATTTCTTTTGGGATGTCAAATTGCAACCAAAAAATAATGCTTATTATACGTAATATTGTTACAAATTCCGGCCTCTTTGCGACTCTTTGAGTACTCGTACTCAGAAAGGCATTGACAGACGCATACGTGCCTAGACACGCTGAGACACAGACAAAAAATAATCAGCGCAGAAACTCAAGACTGCTTACGTGTGGGAATTCGAAAGCACGTGCGTATGACACAACCCAGAACGCTGTACGGCGAACCGTTACGGCGAACGAAAGGATAGTGGCTGAAGCCACTAGGTTCTCGAACTAAGGATGTCAAGGACTAAGGGCTGGTCCAAGACGTGGCAAATGAGTGTTAACTTTTCTAATAGCGTCTTTATGTAATTTTCACGACGTTCGTGCCCTTCCTTCTTCACATATTCATATAATACAGTCACTGTACACAGAGTGCACGAATACAACTATCTCGGTCTTCTGCTAACGCATGCCATGTCATGGTGAAAACATACTGACGTCATCTGCAGTAAGGCCCTTAAAATACTAAGATACTTACATCGCACCTTGCGCGTTGCTCTTCAAGAAACCAACCTTTTAACATGTAAAGCAATCATTCGCCCCATCCTCAAGTATGCTTGTGTAGTTTGGGACCCCTATAAGCAGTGTGAGATCAACCAAGTGTAATCAGTGCGAAAGAATGCCGTGCGCTTTGTTTGCAGGAGTCTGCAGACGGATTTCGCGCATTCTACTTTTCTTCCCAACTAGGCCTCACTATTCTTGCCGCAAGTCGTCGCCTTGAATGCCTCAAAATCATGTACACATTAGTTATTTCCCCTTATTTTTCTTCGCTAGATAATTATCTGACATTTTCGAAAACCTTCGTCTACAAGGAGCCAATATGACCTAAACATTTCGCCCGTTCATGCCCGCGCTAACTTCTTTGAGTACGGCTTTTTCCATCATATCATCAATGTTTAGAATTCCTTAGCTGGCAAAATCTGTTTATTATCATGACAAGAATTCTTACAAGCCTGTTCCTAATGGTGTATGATTGCTTTCTTTACTTCTTTGTATTGTTCTTTGCATTTTACTCTTCCTACAATATTTATATGTATGTTGCAGTGTGTATAAATAAATAAATACATTTGAAGCTGTCAAGAAAAACCACTTCAAAAGTAAAACTGTCCCTCTCTCTCTGCTGACGCTGATGCTACTACTGCTATGATGTTTTGCTGCGCAAACCAAGGCCGTATAAATCGAAACCTATCAGGAGATGACCGCATTTTTTAATAGAGTAAGATAAGAAAAGGCCCCTTTTTGCATAATTCGATTTAAGAAGCCGCACGTGTTCTAGCGTAATCTACAACAGCCTACGAGAGTAACACCTAGCTAACCCCGCTGCTACTCCGTGATGTTAAAAGAAGGCCGTTCTTAACCGCACTGCTAGCCTGTGATTTTAAAGAAGGCAGATCTTAAGACGGGAAAATGGGTGAATCTGTGTTCACTTCAAGATGGCGATAGTGTAAATGAAATGGGAAGCCAACATTGATGTGAGAGTACGTATAAATATTAAGAAATACCCGAAAAAAAGGCAAACTTTATCATCTGGTCACATGAATAATAAGGAAAAGAAAAGAATAGAAAGGGCAAGAGTGTTGTCATAATGCTCAGAAAGACAGGCGGAAGCCTACAAGCAACAATCTGTTCTTCTGATCGGGAGTAATCTAATCTCCGATCTAGAGCCCCTCATTGTAGGACTGGAACTAGTAACATTACTAGAGAGAAATTCTCATGGCAATCATGTAACAACATCTATGTATTCCAGCACGAAAATGAAGAGATTTTGACCAAGCCTTGCCTTGATAATTAAAGGGACACTGAGGAGAAATCGAAGTTGGCTTTTATCGACAGAATACCAGCTCCTGATTACAAAAACGCCACTCATACTGACAACAAAGCTCTTGTAACGTAGAAAAGAGCAAGAACCAAGATACAGGTATCGCCGCCACAGGCCAAACTCGCAAGTACAAGCGTGATGACGTCATAGGACAAGACAGCGTTCCTAGAACCATAGTCCTTCAATGCTTCAAAAGCATTGAAGGACTATGCTAGAACCAATGGTTCTAGCAACACTGGAGCGGCTGCTCACCGGCGGTAAGCGGGCTCTCAGTATTCCGCTAACGATAACAAGGTAGACCGTTTGCTAAAGGTGTCTATGCGAGAACTTCGTTGACGACTTCGAGAGCGGGATCCATCGTAACGCTGGCAAAGCGCCGGTGCAAACGTAAACGAAGCGACAGTAGAGATGGCCGCAATAGCTGATAGATGCCTTCAACGTGCGGCCGGCGGTAGCTTTCTTTTCGGCTGCTGCTAGGCCACACCGCTGGCCGTCAGAAATGACGGAGTTTCGTCCTTATGTTGTGTAGCTATGCCGCCTCTTCTCGTATGCTGCTCCGAATCCAACTTTTTTTCAAAAAGAATTCGAGCACTGCGGTTGCGCAGTGGTTGTGGGGCTAGGCTGCTGACCCGAAATACGCGGGTTCGATCCCGACCACGCCGGTTGCATTTCGACAGAGGCGAAATGCTAGAGACCCGTGCAGTCTGCAATGTCAGCGCGCGTTAAAGAACCCCAGGTGGTCGAAATTATCCGGAGTCCTCTATTACGGCGTTTATTTATTTATTTATTTATTTATTTATTTATTTATTTATTTATTTATTTATTTATTTATTTATTTATTTATTTATTTATTTATTTATTTATTTATTTATTTATTTATTTATTTATTTATTTATTTATTTATTTATTTATTTATTTATTTATTTATTTATTATACCCTCAGGGTACAAATGTACATTACAGAGGGGAGGGGCGGATGCAGAGGCATACACAATTTACACAAAAAAGTTATTAGTAAAAAATATACACAATCTCTGTAAAACCACTACAAAAACGAAAGTAAGCATACAAAAAGAATGAAAAAGAACAAAGGTACAAAGAGTAAACTACGACATCAGTAACGGTGTTAATAAATACAGAAAAATATGGCAAGGAAAACAAATAAACAAGGAAAGCAGTTCCTAATAAACAAACAGTCGTATTGGGAATATGAACACCATCTATGAACGCCATGATGATGATATGAGCACTAGCTATGAAAAGAAACTGTGTAATGCTAATTTAAAGTTCTCAATTTCAGATATACTTGTTAGTGATGCTGGTAGGTTATTCCAGTCATTGCTTGTCCGAGGAATAAACGAGTATGAATATGCAAGCGTATTTGAGTGTGGAATATGTACCTTTTTGCTGTGGTCACGGCGAGTTGAAATGTATGACGGTGGTTGAACCCAAAGATAGCGCAAGGTTGTGTTATGATGGTATATTTTATGAAAGAGAGACAGGCGAGATAGCTTTCTTCGTGTCGATAAAAGTGGTAGTTGTAAGTAGGTTTTCATATTAGTAACACTAGCGGTCCTTTGATAGTTGTTTAAGATAAACCGGGCTGAGCGATTTTGTATTGCCTCAAGAGAATGTATGAGTGTTACGTGACCGGGATCCCATACAGATGACGCGTATTCAAGTTGTGGACGAATGTAAGTTGTGTACAATAGTAATTTTAATGATGATGGTGCAAGGCGGAAATTACGGCGTATATATCCAAGGGTGCTACTGGCTTTAGAAGTGATATAATTGACATGCGATTTCCAAGATAGATTATTGGTAATGAGAACTCCCAGATACCGGTATGATGTCACCGATTCTAATGAGACGTTATTAAGCATATAAGTGGGACTTATGTGGTTAGTGCGAGATACCCTCATTGATTTGCATTTGTTAATATTTAATTCCATGCACCATGTATTACACCATTCCACAATATTATTGAGGTCATTCTGAATTAATAAAGCATCTGAAGCATCAGTTAGTTTACGGTATAACACACAGTCGTCTGCAAAAAGACAAATTTTGGAAGAAACGTGAGAAGGTAAGTCATTTATATAAATCAGGAATAAGAGAGGACCTAGAACCGACCCTTGCGGAACGCCGGATTGAACTGGGGCCCAGGGTGAGTTCACTTCATTAGTGGTTACAAACTGAACGCGGGATGCGAGGAAAGCATTAATCCAGTCAATTATTGCAGGGTCTATATTTAGGAAGCTTAGTTTATGAAGAAGTAGTGTATGGTTAACTTTGTCAAAAGCTTTGGAGAAATCGAGGAATATGCAATCAATTGAAAAACCACAGTCTAGATAGGCATGCAAATCATTAGTGAAGGAGACTAGCTGAGTTTCACAGGAGAAATTTTTACGGAATCCATGCTGCACACTGGAAAAAAGTTGTTATCTTCAAGAAAGTTAACTAGATGCGTGTATATAATGTGTTCCATAATTTTACATGGTACGGATGTAAGGGAAATGGGCCTGTAGTTGAGCGGATTATGTGTTGGACCTGACTTGTGGATGGGAATTACTTTTCCAGTTTTCCAATCATGAGGTATACTGCCAGAGTTATACGACTGAGAAAAAATGCGCTGTAGTATGATTGAACAGTATTCCACGGTATGTTGCAAAAATTTAACATTGATCTCGTCGACTCCACAAGATAACTTGGGTTTTAATTTGTTTATTATGGTTTTGATGCCAGTTGCTTCAAATATTATGGGTTCCATTAGGTGATAATTGGTAGTATTTATAGCTGTCATCTGATTGGTAAGCACAGGGGATGAAAATGACTGAACGAATGTGTCGTTAAGTACTTTGTTACAAAGGTGAGGCGGTACTGATTCCCCGGAACTTGTGAGTAGTGATAAGCCGTCCTTATTAGTACTTCCTCGTATAACATTCCAAAAACGTTTTGGATTAGTCTTTAATAATTGTGGAAGAGTAGTGTTGAAAAATGAAAATTTAGCTGACCTTAAGGAAGTATTATAAGACTTTGCCGCTTTTTTGTACGCTAGCCAAGCTGTCGGTTTTGAAGACTGTTTAGCTGAACGGAATAAACGCTTTTTTTTGTTGGATAACCTGTTTAAGTATGTGTTATACCAAGGGGCTTTACTGCTGGTGTAGGCGGTTCGAAGGGGGACGTGTCGGCTGATTAATTCTGAAATTTTTTCTTTGAACATGCGCCAGTTAGTTTCTATGGGTCGATCCTGACAGAGCGGCAAAAAAACATCTAAAAATCAGCATAGTTCACTGTTGATGGTGGTGTAATCAGCTTTGTTATAATCACGAAATTTTCTTTTCTGTCGGCTAATTTTTGTTTGAGTCACAGTTAGCGTGAAGTGTAATATATCATGATCGCTCAGCCCAGGCAGGTGTGAAACCGCGGATAAGTTATCCGCTGATGACGTAAGAATAAGGTCAAGCAGTGATGATGTGTTTTGCGTTACACGTGTGGGAAGACTAACAATCTGTGATAGGCTGAAGTCTGAACAAATGGAAAGAAACAAGTTGGATTCAGCGGACGAAGGGGTAGAAAAGGGATTGTTATGAGACCAGACAATATTCGGAAAATTGAAGTCGCCTAAGAGCAAGATTTCAGCTGCAGGGAAACGGGTGATAATCTGATTTAAGGAATCGTGTAGGTTATCGCAAAATGATGTGTCCGTCGAGGGGGATCGGTAACATGCACCTAGGATTACTTTTTTAAAATTAAGATTTATGCAGCACCAGATTAGCTCTAAATTCGTAGCAATAGGTACTAGAAAGCAGTCAATACACTCATTAACAGCAATTAGGACACCGCCACCAACTCTGCCTGTTCGGTCACTCCGGAAGACAACATACCGCTTTTCACATTTAAACAATTCATTATTCGTTATTTTGCTATTTAGCCAAGTTTCTGTTAATACAATGATATCAGCGTTGCAGTCATCGATCATAGCGCATAACTCATCCTTTTTGGGATAAAGACTACGAATGTTCGAGTACAGGAGAGCGTAGTCGAAGCTTTTCGAAGCGCCTCCCCTCTCGTGGTCCTATCTTTTCGATCGCGCGCGACCAGAGCGGAGAGGTCGGTCATGAGCCTCGCTTGAGTTTTCAGTAGTGTTTTCAACTGTGTCTTCAGTTGTGCCTTCAGAGGAATTACCGATTTCGCGGATAGTACCCCGATTCTCGTCATATGTGTAGCACTTTTCACCCAGAAAAAGTTTTTTATACCCAAGTTTGAAAGATGTGCTGCCCTTGGATTTACCATACTCTATTAATTTTTTTCTGATATTGCGCGTGGCTTGGCAGAAGTCTCCACTCATTCCTTTTCCTGTATTCTTCAACAGATCACGTTTTGAAAAGACTAGTTCTTTTGTTTTGTAGTTTTGAAAACTTGCTACAAGCGGACGAGTTTTCCCTGTTACGAAACGCCCAATTCTATGCGCGCGGGAAATGTCTGACTGACTGATATCAGTGTTCATGGTATTGTTTATTAAATCTAGAAGTTCTTCCTCCGACTCAGACCACGTTTCTTCTGCGCTGTCAGATATACCATAGAAAACCAGATTGTTCCGCCGAGATCGGTCTTCTCCGTCATCAAGACGGGATCGAAGTGCGATATTTTCATTCTCGAGGCGCTCTACTGTGGCACGCAAAGCGTTCATGTCCTGCTGCCAGCGCTCAAAAACTGATGTCTGATTTTCCACTTTTTGCAATCTTTCTTTTATATCTGACATCGCTTCTGAAACGGATTGCTGCTGTAGCTTGAGCTCCGACATACTTTCCAACATAGTGTTTTGTGCTACTTCCACTCTTTTGGAACGTTGTTCATTTTCTTCATGGTTCGCAAAATCTGCGCAAGATCATCAGGACCAGGATTACTCTCGACGTCCCCACTGAGAAGGAGTAACAATGAGCACAAGGGCAAGAACACTGCTTTTGGGCACGGAAGCACGATGACAAAGCGGTCGTCTGACTTCAAGCAGGGAAATGGTAATTTGGAAAGATAACTAACCTGCAGGACGAAGAAAGGTGTGCATAAGTTTTTCATTCTTTCCTTCATCGCGCCTATGTGCCCACTGACGAGTGAATGCTCGATGCCCGGTTTTATCCGTTCTGAGGGTGATGACGTCGATGTTGCGGCTGCGCAGTGTCGGAGGTCCAGGGGGCGTGTGGTGGATTCGGACTGAGCCGCGAAATCATTTGGCAGCAATGGCGGTTCTGGAGCACATGCGGCGTCGCAGGATCCGTCCGCCAGTGAAGCATTTTCAACCTGGTGGCCAGCCGTTGGTGTCCCAGCCACAAAAACCACGAGGAACTGCAGGACGAAGAAAGGTGTGCATAAGTTTTTCATTCTTTCCTTCATCGCGCCTCTGTGCCCACTGATGAGTGAATGCGCGATGCCCGGTTTTATCCGTTCTGAGGGTGATGACGTCGATGTTGCGGCTGCGCAGTGTCGGAGGTCCAGGGGGCGTGTGGTGGATTCGGACTGAGCCGCGAAATCATTTGGCAGCAATGGCGGTTCTGGAGCACATGCGGCGTCGCAGGATCCGTCCGCCAGTGAAGCATTTTCAACCTGGTGGCCAGCCGTTGGTGTCCCAGCCACAAAAACCACGAGGAACTGCAGGACGAAGAAAGGTGTGCATAAGTTTTTCATTCTTTCCTTCATCGCGCCTCTGTGCCCACTGACGAGTGAATGCTCAATGCCCGGTTTTATCCGTTCTGAGGGTGATGACGTCGATGTTGCGGCTGCGCAGTGTCGGAGGTCCAGGGGGCGTGTGGTGGATTCGGACTGAGCCGCGAAATCATTTGGCAGCAATGGCGGTTCTGGAGCACATGCGGCGTCGCAGGATCCGTCCGCCAGTGAAGCATTTTCAACCTGGTGGCCAGCCGTTGGTGTCCCAGCCACAAAAACCACGAGGAACTGCAGGACGAAGAAAGGTGTGCATAAGTTTTTCATTCTTTCCTTCATCGCGCCTCCGTGCTCATAGCCTGAGTCGCTTTGGGACGTTGAACCCCCCAAACCAAGTCAAACAAAAATAAAACGGGGAAGGTAGGGAGGAGATGCAGGATGGGATAGGCTGGTAGCGATTTCTAACAAACCCACAAGAAAATAGGTCAGCCCAGGTTTTGCTGGCCCCACCATGTTCACCCAAAAACCAGGCTCCATTTCCTTCCATTCTTTCTGCGTACGCCTGTGATTTAGTTGATTATATTATTTTTTAACTACGCCCTAAACTTCAATTATGCCAATCTCGGCGTTAGTGGCGAACATTTCAAACTGGTGGTGGTCAGCCATCCTCACGGATGGCTGACGCTGACGCGGCGGCGTCGGCCGGAGCCACGACACCGCTCGAAGAGAATCTTCAAAGCGACGCCAACGCTACCGACAACGCTACCGACAACGCTACCGACCACGCTAACGACAACGCTACGGACCTCTCGCAGAAGAGAACAATCGACAATGGGGGATGGTTCACTGCCAAATACCAGAACTCGAGACTGATTGCCGTTCCGGAGGCCGGGACAGACGCGGCGGACAATTCAGCGCTGAGCCAACCCAAACTCAAGTGGAATCCCGTTCGGCGAGAGAAGCTACCTCCTTTGCCAAAAAACGACTTCAAAGTCATACTTAGACCGAAGAATGCACTCAACATCAGCGAACTGAGCACGCATCAGATGGCCCGGGCTATAACTAAAGCATGCGGAAAACCGGACATCTGCAACGAAGGCAGCTTCCTTATACGGCTGCGCAACGGATCCAACATCGCTATACTCAGCACGCCAAGCATGGAGACTGCCAGTGCTGTGCAGTGTATTTCGAGTCTGCGCTTTGATGCAAAGAACTATGCAGTGACAGCTTACGTGGCCGCGCCGGACAATTCATGCAAGGGTGTCATTCATGGAGTGGACGCCGGGACCACGCCAACTGAACTACTATCACATCTTCGGGTACGTACCCAAGGAGTCAAAATACTTTATGCAAGAATGCTTGGCAAATCCCAAAGCGCGGTCATTACCTTCGAGGGAAAGATCGTTCCGCGCTACGTCTATTATTACGGCGGCGAGATACGTTGCTACCTCTATCGATCATCGCGGCAAGTTTGTTATACATGCTTAAAGGCCGGACATAGGGCGGACGTATGCCCGACACCTGACGTCGTCGTCTGCTCTAAATGCACCGAGCCAGTGATCGAGGACGGACACTCCTGCGAGCCCAGGTGTGTGCTATGCACGGAAGCGCATCCTACAGGGGCAAATGAGTGCAAGGAACGCCTCAGGAAACCGAGACCACGGACGAGAAAAAAAGAGGAACCAGGCGGCGGAGACAACGGCGGACGCGGCCGGGCCCGGAAGCGCTGGTTCAGCGAGGACTCCAGTTCGAGATCCAAGTCCAAATCGGCATCGAGATCAGGTTCAAAGTCGAGATCGGCGTCCAGGACCCGGGAGGATCCAGAAACCAAAAAGAAGCAGCAGCAGAAGACCACACCAAAAAAGGAGGAAGCAACCAGGGTGAGCTGGAAAGAGCATCTTTTCCCTACCTCTCCCACTGCTCCAAAAAACACAAACACACAGAAAACAGTGATAGGTAACAACGCTAATGGGGAAGTTAACGCGGAAGTTCAAGAGCTAAGACAAATAATTCAGACGCTCAGGGCAGAAAACGCCGAGCTCAGGCAGAAACTAAACGATCTGATAGACGAACTAAAGGCCCAAAGAACAGGGCAGAACAACACTAACCCGCAAACAGATGAAGATCACGCGACAACTATAGGGCGCCAGGAATTTACAACTGCCATGGTTGCTGTTAACAGTGCACTGGCTAATCTTAGCAGCCTCATCTCCAACATCCAAGACGAGACGCGCAAGGATAGAGAGCGTCTAGTACAATTCACAGCCATGAAATCCAGAGGAAAACCCTATAACAGGCCATCTCAGTATGGCGAGCAACCGTAAACGCTCGGTCAAGTTGGAAAGCCTCGAAATATGGCAGTGGAACTGCCGTGGGATCCGCCGAAAGCAGGGTCTTCTTAAACAACACATCACAAATTGCACCTCTCCGCCAGACATAATCGCCCTACAGGAAACCGGCTGCTCACTCACTCTCGCGGGGTACTCCGTCTACGAGGGGCAGGGGCAAAGCAAGGTCGCCACGCTGGTTGCGAAAGCAGTCACCGTAATCAGACACGACATCGACGGAACGGACATTGACCACGTCCTTATAGAAATCATTACCCAAAAGAGAAGCCAAGAAAGCACCTTCCTACTTAACGTGTACAGCCCGCCAAGCCAGAGGAAAGCCAATTTCAGCTACCTGCTAGGCAAAGCAGAAGAAGCAGCAGGCAAGAACGGTATCGTTATTCTGGGGGACTTTAATGCCTGGCATAGAAGCTGGGGCTACGTTCGGGAAACCCAGAAAGGCAGGGATCTAGCCAGAGAAGCTGATCGTAGAAGGCTCACCCTCATCACTGACCACACCCAACCCACGCGAGTGGGGAACAGCATCAACCGAGATTCGTGCCCAGACTTATCATTTGTCAGAGGGGTAAGGCACGCAAGATGGGAAAACGACGGCGAAACTCTAGGCAGTGACCACTGCATCCTGTGCCTTCTTATAGAAACCCTCCCGATCAGGAGACAACATGGCCAGGCTAGACTGACAAACTGGGAAGCCTATAGGAAATCCAGGGCACAGTCTGAAGACGCTGAGATCACCGACATAAAAGGCTGGGTCGCAAGAATCAAGACAGACTGGCAAAAACTAACCCGAAAGGTCGCCCTCACTACCAACACGCCCGAGGTGGACAAACATCTCTTACACCTTTGGGACGCCAGACGGGGCCTACTAAAAAGGTGGAAAAGGCAAAACCATAATAGGCGGCTCAAGCGTAAGATCGCTGAGGTCACCAGACAAGCCGAAGAATATGCGACGGAGCTCTCGAGGCGCGACTGGAACCAAAAGTGCAACGAACTTCAGGGGACTCTAGGTTGGGCCAAGACATGGGCCTTGCTAAGGGCTCTCATAGACTCAACCACGACAAAATCCGAAACTCGTAAGACGACCCAAAGGATCGCGCACCAGTTCCAAGGCACTGACGAGGAACTACTACAGAACATCAAGCAGCGTTATATCGGCAATGCAACACACGCCGACAGCAGCTTGGCATACACGGGCAAAGCGAATCCCGCTCTGGACGAACCCCTTACCATACAAGAAGTCAGACACGCTGTGATGTCCGCCACGAAGAACACAACACCAGGGAGGGTTGGCATCACTAATGCCATGATAAGAAATCTGGATGACAATTCAATCAAAAGATTCACAGAATTCGTCAATAAACACTGGGAACAGGGGACCCTCCCGGACGAATGGCGACATGCGGAAATAGTAATGATTCCGAAGTCCGGAAAGACTCCAAACCTGGAAAATCTTAGACCAATTTCCTTAACATCATGCTTGGGAAAAGTGTACGAGAGAGTTGTGCATCACAGGTTGCAGACCCACCTTGAGGACAACGAACTCATGCCGCACACTATGTTTGGATTTCGAAAATACCTATCGACACAAGACGTTCTCCTGCAGATCAAGGAGGAGGTGCTTACTACCGTTCCAAAATATGGAGAAAACATCTTGCTCGCTCTCGATCTTAAAGCGGCCTTCGACAACGTCAGTCATAGGGCTGTGCTGGAGGGGCTCAGCAAACTGGGTTGTGGGCAGAGAATATTCAACTATGTGAAAGCCTTTCTGACTAACCGAACCGCTACCATTGGAATAGGAGGCATCAGGACTGACACCTTCAACACCCCCGAAAAAGGAACACCGCAAGGCTCTGTGTTATCACCTATGCTTTTTAATATTGCAATGATTGGTTTAGCAAGGGCGCTTGAAGAAATTGAAGGAATCAGGCATGCCATCTACGCAGATGATGTCACAATCTGGGTGACAAGGGGATCCTTAGGAGAAAAACAACAGCTTCTTCAGCGAGCAGCAGACACGGTCAACGCATACGCCCGACACTGTGGACTCGCATGCTCCCCTGAAAAATCCGAGGTGCTCAGAGTCTACAGACAAGGGTATGATCTGCAAAACTCCATAGATATCTACATAGGGGAAACGAAGGTTCCGGAAGTATCGAAAGTTAAGATCCTCGGCATGTGGATCCAAAGCAACCGTCGTATTGATCACACGATCAGACAGCTAGCAAATACCACAGCACAGATCACCAGGATGATTGCAAGAATTTCCAACAGAAGAAGAGGTATGAAGGAGGAAGACACATGTAGGCTAGTACAGGCCCTCGTGGTCAGTAGGATCTTATACGGCGTCCCCTACCAAACACCGCTCGAGCAAGAAAAGGAGCAGTTAGAGGCAATTCTTAGAAAAGCATACAAATGCGCTCTCGGACTGCCGGTCAACACTTCGACGGAGAAATTCCTTAAACTGGGCATAAACAACACAGTACAAGAACATATCGAGGCCCACCTTCTCGCGCATAAAACAAGACTGATGCTGTCCGCAACAGGCCGAAACACGCTGCGGTTGCTCGGCATGAGGGACGCTTTGAAAGAAATCAATAGCACAGAGAGCGTTCCAAATGAAATCAGGAGGATCATTGAGATCAGCCCGATTCCTAAAAACATGCATCCCGATATACATAAGGCGAGAAGAAAGGCAAGATCTGAATTCCACGAAAGAAGCTTCGCCGAGGCAAAAGACGTATTATACGTTGACGCAACAACATACAGACACCGATACGGCTCGGTAGCCAGCGTGGTGGATCACCAGCTCAGGGAAATCAACTGCGCTTCGATAAAAACCAACAACATCCTCGAGGCTGAGGAAGCAGCAATTGCACTCGCCATCACCCAGCAGAGTGACGAGCCCCATGCACACATCATTACAGACTCGCAAGAGGCGTGCAGAAGATACAGCATGGACGCATATCCACTGCAGCCATTCACATACTCAAGGCGAGGACGATCACTTTTACGAGATGCTTCATCACGTGGACACCAGGCCATGAGGCTGTCAAAGGGAACCAATGTGCGGACGCCAATGCCCGAGGATACGCCAACCGGGAGGCGCGCACCGAAGGGGAACTGGACGCAGTCACTAGACGGTATGAAGCCATCTTAGAACATCAACGAGCCCTCCGTAGGGCCTACCCTCCTCCCCACAAAGACCTTAGTAGAGAGCAGTCGGTTGCCTGGAGACAACTGCAGACTAATACATACCCCAATCTGAGTTTACTCAGCAAAATTTATCCTTCCACATATGCCAACAAATGCCCGCTATGCGGTGAACACCCAACGCTCTACCACGTTACATGGGCCTGTCAGAAAATGCAGGCAGTGCCGATAAACAACACACCAACACCGGAGCAGTGGGAGGCTGCGCTGTCTAGCTCGAAGCCTGAAGAGCAGCTCAAGCTGATCGACAGGGCTTGCAAGACTGCAAAGGCCGCTGGGGCCCTGGACTGAGGGCTCCACCTACTCTTCGATAAAGAACACTTGTTGTACAATAAAGTTTTTCATTCATTCATTCGCCCCCACACCAAATACCACCTTCTTATTCTCTACGTCATCAAAAGCGCTTTTTACGGCCCCTCCAGGTACACGCATATGTATACACGTACAGACTGCTATTTTTTTGCCCGTCTCGAATACTCTGCTTCAACGGGTTGCTCGCTCGCTGCGTGATTCAGTGCGTTTCGCTCGTCTCCTAATTCTGGCAACAAAGAACGGCTTGTGAAGACAGCGTCCATCGACACCAGCTACGAAAACAGAGGCTCTACACAATCGGTGTAG
Source organism: Amblyomma mixtum (assembly GCF_055824585.1). NCBI lineage: Eukaryota > Metazoa > Arthropoda > Arachnida > Ixodida > Ixodidae > Amblyomma > Amblyomma mixtum. The sequence continues at coordinate 209,755,566 of NC_143012.1, read as the reverse complement.
CATCGGGCACTCAGTTTATACATAGTAAGACGCGGCCCAAAAGACGCGGGTTCGATCCCGGCCGCGGCGGCTAGAATTTCTTTGGAGGAGAAATTCTAGAGGCCCGTGTGCTGTGCGATGTCAGTGCACGTTAAAGAAGCCCAGGTGGTCGAAATTTCCGGAGCCCTTCACTACGGCGTCTCTCATAGCCTTAGTCGCTTTGGGACGTTAAACCCCACAAAACCAAACCAAACCAAGTAAGATATGTCGGTGCGTTTGTGGAGTAAGTACCACTGACGGCTCTAGTGAGAGGTAACCTTAATCCCACTGATAGATACTAGCGTTGGGAAGAACGGAAAAACTACCGATGGGGACACATAAGCTCCGGCTTAAGCGTATGACGCGATAGCGCTAATGTGTTCACGCCCATATGTGCGGAATTGGAAATTCTTTACTTGACATTCACAGATCGCTGGGAGTCCTCATACTACTCCTGGCGCTTTGGTACAGCGGTTAAGCGATGCACAACTGCTTTGCGATCTCAAGTGTTGTCACCGGTGGGGCTTGTAAGCACCAGGTTGCTCTTCCCGAGCAACCTCTCCAGACCAGTCATTAATTGAAATCAATGGGGAAAGCTGGGCTAGTTGGTGTGCCATCGTTAATTAAAAGACTAGCGCATCAAACTAGGACAAGGGACGAGCGCTCGTACTGTCTCCTTCTATGTCTTTGTCCTAGTTTTATGCGTTAGTCTTTTAATTAACATTAATTGAAGTGTCACTGGCCATGGTTTCAATTTGCTTGCAACCCGGTGAGCAGGTTGTGCTGATGTCGAAAATTGCGTGACCCAGGTGGCCTATCTGCTACTTAGATGGCTTCTGTGGTGATGTTTTCGTAGATTTTTTGCTGACGCCCAATGACGCCGACTGCGACGCCGGCTTTTAAGTGACACGAGACACTTAATCCTAACTCGCCCCTAACTTATTTTTGGCTTAGGCCCATCTTAGTGGATGGTTGCTTATTGAATTAGACCAGCTACATTTTCTAAACTCTCAACGGAACCTAACGCAGTAGGTTCATTTGCATTCCGCCTGAAACCAAATGCAGCCATCGGGACCGGATATTGATTCTGCGAACTCATGTCCGCCCACAATACGCCATTATTACGTGGTGGCTTCAGCAGGTAACGTTGCTGTGCAGTGGCATGAAACCTTGATCTCTGGAATCTTAGTGTTGCATTTAAAAGGCGATGAAATGACAGCCTGTTAATTTTTCTACGGTGAATTTTCATAAAACACCCAAAAGGCTCTTTCCTTTTCGGGTTGCTGATGCTTACATGTGCAAGAAAAAACATGCGCACCTGAAACATCTGCGCAACCCAAACATGTACCAAACTTGCCACAGTAGTGAATCTTTGAACCCTGCAGCAGGAAATAGTATTCCGGCAAGTAGACGTGGTATTTACACCGTGACCAAGTTAGTTTACTTTTTATAACATAACCTTAAACTATGTAACCGGTTCGACATTCACTTAATTTCCATTGCGGTGCAAACCACGTGGCACACCTAGCTTTATATGCCCTGTTATGTAAGCTTTCTCGTTTGATAATATGATTTACATCCATGCCAAATTTTAAAACTCCCGAGCGCACCGAATGTCAGCAATCACGTCCCCCTGGGGAAAAATTAGAACGCCTAATTGTTTTCTTATAAAATTATCATCTTTGCTTAGAGCGCAGAAGACGCAGCTTAATGAGCCCAACGTTTGTAACGTGGCGTTGGCGTTTCGCCGTCATGAAAGTAGGAAGACAGGAACCGCAGTTAACGCTTCAGAAATCTGGCAGCCTTCAACGTCACGATAGGTACTGACGTGTTATGAGACATTAGTGAAAACCTTGCTTCACCCATCCCTCTCAGTACCATGTATGAACGTGTCATACGCTTTCGTAGTCTCACACGAACGCAACGTCGTACGCTGAGTAAGCGAATTTCTTTTCTCTAACCGCTACGGGGGCTCAGCACTTATGACGTTTTTCCACAAACAAGGTAATGAATCAATACTGAGCGCGTGGTCGCCTCAACCTGGTCGCGACTG